>NC_141148.1:69911871-70231455 GCF_053477565.2 Lygodium microphyllum
CAAGAAGCCCCCATAGTTGTTCTGGGCTAATATCTGAAGGCAATTGTAAGAGCTCCTCAGGACCATAGTTTAAGAAAACATATTCAACAAAAGCATGATTGGCATGGGAATCCACAAAGCAATTCCACTATCAAGGAATCAACAAGAAAGTCATTGTCTCAAAAATACGCAACATATCCAAAGCTTCATGATGTTATATTCGCAAAATGGAATCCCTCATACTATAGATCCCATTCAATTCGTTAATCACTAGTTTTGAATCGGCTTTCACTAATTAACCTTGTATTTTTCCATATGATTAGTAAAAGAGTTTTCTAAGTATATTCCCATTTTCATAACAATTCTACATTGAGGGTCTTTAATAACCATCCTAACACTAGCATGCTTAATGGACCCTCGAGAAGCTCTATCAAAATACAAAGTATAGAGCCATTCTTCATTGATAGGCCATGCTATACCGATCAGCCTACTTGTACTTATGATAACCAAAATCAAGTAGAGAGAGAGGATGTATAACAGGTCAATTCCTGCTTTCTCACCAAACTCAATAGGGACACTAACAAGAATCCTATGACAATGGTGGCAGAAGAGCTTAATATCCCAAGTAAAAGATCCCTCTTGCCACTCAGTGATATGGTAACTTTTACTCCACCAAATCACTCAACCTTGGTGGCAACGCTGCTCTGAGTATGGATGTTCAAGATAAGGAATGATTCTGCCCATTTGAATGCCTTGGCACCTATTCTAATTTAAGCTAGATCTTGGAAGACCTACAAAGGCACCAAGTCCGATGTTAGCCCTTACATATAGTAAGGCTTCAACTTATTAAAGTTCACTTTATTTTTAAACTCTACCCCTTGCAAATCTACTAAAAGGGTTGTAGAGCCGTTCTTTTCTATCAGAACAATCTTATAAGGATCATCCCATTTAGATTATAGCTTGCCAGGGAATAACTCACAATAACATCATAATATAGCACCAAATAACCCTTCAATAATTTATATCTTTTAGCTGGAAGGTCATGGAGTGCTTTCATCTTCTTCTTCCCTACCTCTTGATGTAATAGAGCCTGCAATTATATTTCATCAAGATGCATAAGGGAAGTGAACCTTTTTTGCAATGTTTTTGCCTCACCCAATGAATGATTTAGAGCAAACCTCATAGTGGGAAACTCGATTTCCAAGGGTAAGACACACTTCTTCCCATATACCAACTTGAATGGGGTGTGGTTTGTTGCTCTCTTAAATGTCGTGTTTTAAAAGCCTAGGCAGCCACATGAAGTTTTTTATCCTAATCGCCACTTATCCTCGGATACCATCTTCGATAACAGCCCTAAAGCTGTTTATTGGTACTCTACTTGTCCATTTTCTTGGGGATTATATGGTGTGTCCCACGATTAGACACTAACTCTTTCGATGGACCGAAATGGCAGACAATTTGTTCCATGAGAAAACTAGTTATGTCCTTGGCATTATGCTTCTTCATAGCTCAAGCTTCCGACCACTTTGTAAAGTAGTATGTCACCATGATGACATAACACTTCCACATAGTCAACAAAGGATGTATAGCTCTAACAAGATCAATGCCTCACTTCTCGAATGGTAGTATAGCCACGAGAGCAACGAGCGCTTCTTCTTCTCCCTATTGTCATGTCTCTGACATGTATCACATCTCTAAACATATGCAAAATCATCCCATAAAATGGATGGCCACCAATATTTGGCTCTCAAAGGTTTCTATGTAGTCAACCGTCTAGCAAAGTGTCATCCACAAGTAGAGTCATGGCACTCCTCTAAGATAAACGAAACCTCATCATGTAGGACACATTGGAGATAAACATCATCGATACCTTGCCAGTATAGTGTTCCTACAATCAAAGCAAATTTCAAGGCTTGTTGCCTAATTTTTCTCTTTGTAGGCTTTGATAAAGTAGCTTTAGTCTCTAGTGTAGATAGTTAGTGCATTATGGTAGTATATTAGGATGGGATGGAGGCTATATCAATTTTGAATAGACCCTCAAGGTCACTACCTTCAACCAAGACTTCCTTCGGCTCCCCGAAATCCACAAGACATTCAACAATGCCTTGCAACTTTGGTGGCTCAATGTTAATTTTGCAAGGCATTAACATTGGAGTTAATTTTGAGCTGTTACAAGGTTTAGTGAGCTGATATTTTGAGCTGTTGCAAGGTTTGAGATAATATTAGTAGTTTTCAACAATTATCCCATGTTATAATTTTTGGAAGATGTGGCTGAAGTCCTCATCCCCAACAAATAAGCTTCTTGAAGGTCCTCAATCCAATCACTATGTAACTCTGAAATGGAGGATATTTTGCATGCCCACATTCAAGAGAGTGAATCAGCCACAATGTTATCTTTTCCCAAAGTGTGAGAGATGTCAAAATCATAGTTTTGTGATGTTACCATGAGGTTACCACCCATCTCCTTAGGAGTAAAAATAGATTGAGTCAGGAAATACTGGAGGACTCTATGGTTGCTCTTTACTCTATTTGCATATCCTTATCATCAAGTTGCAGCTCTCAAAAGCAATCACACATTACTCTTGGCACAACAATACAACACCAATATGTTTGCCCACTAGCATCACAATAAATGGTAAATTTCTTGGAGAAAGCAAGGCATACGAGGATAGAAGTAGAAGCAAGCATTTCCTTCGTGTTTAAAATTGTGATCAGTAGCAGCATCCCAAAAGAACGATTCATTTTTTAACAGATTAGTCAAAGGTGTTGTAATGGTGGCATAATGCTTAATGAAGTGTTTATAAAATGAAGAGAGGGCAAGGAAACCACATAATGAAGTAGTGGTGGATGGAGTGGTGGTCCTTAATGCATTGCACCTTCCTGGGGTTAATAGGATGTATGCCATTTTCATTAATAATGTATCCCAAGTGCTCCGCCGATGTTTGCATGAAGATACACTTACTTTTCTTAGAAAAGAGTCAATGCTCTCACAAGATATGAAACACCCTTTTGACATGTGCCAAGTACTCCTCTTGTAACTTGCTATAAATGAGAACAACATCAAAGAAAATGAACATAAGGTTGAATAAGAAGAGATGGAAAATTCTAAAATGTGGTGGGGGCATCATTCAATAGACAAGGAATCACTAGAAAATGATAAAGCTCACAATCAGTCCTGAAAGTTGTTTTGATCTCATCACTCTCCCTCATATGGATCTGATGGTAGCTAGAGCATAGATCAATTTTAGTGAAAATTTGTTCCTCTTTCAACTCATCCAACAAGTCATTAATCTGTGGGATGGGATACAATTCTTCGCGGTGATTTTGTTTAAGTATTTATAGTCAATGCGTATGTGAAAAGAGCCATCTTGCTTCTTGACTGATCGGAGGGGGGATGCATAAGGGGAAGAACTCAGGTCAATGAAACCCATATCTAGTAACTCTTTGACTTGCTTTACAACCTCTTCATCTTCATGCTTGGAGAGTCTATAAGGCTTGTTCATTGGCTTGGAATGGGGCTCTAAATCAAGTGGATGATCTGCTTACCTCTTAGGAGAAAGGGCTGTAAGAATTTGAAATAAATCACTATACTCCTCAACTAAAGTGTAGAAGGATAAATCCTTAGATACTTTGGAGGGCTAATCATAATTTTCCTTATTCAAGTGCAAGATAAAGATTTGTCAAAATTTTTTAAACTCCTATTTGAGCTTCTTTGTTTTAATGAGCTGAAAATCAACATTATCATGAACTTCCTCTAAGTGGATGAGTTACCCTTGCATCATAAACTCTATGTAGAGATGAGAGAAGTCCATAGAATTTTTTTCCAATTGTTTCAACCAATTGCAATCTAAGACAACATCAATGGGCCCATGTCTAACACAATTAGGTCAACCAATGCCACATAATTCTTAGCCAAACATAGGAGGACTATATGGAACATACATGTGTGTGCTAATTTCTTTCTCGCCATTTGCCACTTGAAAAATTGGGGGTGATGTAATTTCATAGGGGTGCATTTCAACCGGTGTTTATTGACAAAACATTGAGTACTACACTATCCACAAGGATAAATACATGCTTCCCATGAATACTACATTGAATGCGTAGGGTGTTGGGGCTCCTAGAACTAGTCCAAGCATCTTAGGGAGATGGAGTAAAGGAAGGTGGTGGTCGGAAGATCAAGAGCATGGGATGGGTTGAAGGGAAACCCATCCTTTGGGTCATATAACTGCTCATGGTCCACATCCTCAGCATGCACTTCATGTTCAATAGGTAAGTCTTCCTCATCATTGTGCCAATCTTCCATTACAGACATGTTATGAACTTTGACCTTAGCTGTCTTGTAAGGGCTCTTGGAGGCATGGTTGGTAGTGTACTTGTTCCCATATTTAAAACATGGGTATTTTTCTTTTTGTTTCTTTACAATATTTGGGGAAATGAACCATTGGAGGGTGACATAATATAGTGTTTATTTTCAGCATATTTAGTCTTAGCATTAAAGCCAAGTGTTGTCCCAAAAGTGTCATATTTTCTTTCAACATGGAAGGGAGGGTAAATGGGTGTTTTAGGCTACTATTAGGCATGGAATTGCCTCTAAAACCACCCCCATACGAGCATCTTGCCAACTAGTCTTTTTCCATGAGGGATACAAATACTTGAATCATATGCATTTTAAAGTCTTCCCAATCAATGAACTAATGATTCTCTTGATTGATATAATGCCACTATTTGTGGGTAAATCCTTCCAAGTGGAAATAAGTAAAGATAATTTTTTGATCATTTGTGCGAGGGTAAATATTGAAGTAGGACTCTAATTTAGAAGTCCATTCTTCCAAGTCTAGTGGTGATGGAAATTGCCCATTGTACTTAGTGAGAAGGACCTTGTCACAGAGATCATGAGGGTCTTGTTGCCCATGGAAACCTTGCTGTCTATACATACCATGTTGTGAATTTATCCCATGCTACCCATTATAGCAATGCTATCCACTATTGCCATACTGCCCATTATTGCCATGTTGGCCATTAATACCATATTGTCCATGATAGGGCTAAGACATATAAGTTCCATTGGGGATCCAAGGGAGAGTATGGGAGCTTCTAGCATGGTGGGTGAGGGTCACTCCCAAGTGTAATATAGAAATTTTTGTAATTGAATATTTGTGATTGTCCCTGGGTGACTTTGACTAAGACATTGTTTGTCCCTTTTTCCAAATGCACTGTATGGATGGCTCATAGACTAAGGGGATTGGGCATAATCATAAACAATGTCTTGGGAATATTGAGCATAATCCCAAGTACATTTACATGTCCATCTACTATGTCATCACTGGATAATTGAATCTTAATGCCATACATCTCCTTAGACTACATACATGTGAAATGTCATACATGGGTGCCATGGGCATCAAAAGGGTGTCCAAAAGGGGATTGAGAAGGTGGTGACCATGGGGTGTACCTACATATTTATACAAGTATTGAACTCTGGATCACCAAGAGGTGGGCAAAGTTCCCCTCAGACAGGGTTGTGCACCCCTTTAGGGTCTTAATTGGTAAGGGAGGATCACCTCTCTTTTGACTTACCACCTTGCATGGCATCAGTCTTTTTTCTCAGCTAGAGTATACATAGTAGATACTTTTATTCACCAACTAATAGGAGATGCATTAAGAGAGCATTTGACCTTTTCATGAGATACAAGGATGAAACAAGAACTTGCGTAGGGCTTATCTTGGCAATCTTGTGACTCATTGGTTGCTACTTACCCTTTTAAAAGAGACTTACTACCCACTTGGAAGATTAATCCAAAGCATACAATATTAGGGAGGAGTTAATATCAACAAAAGCAATTGATTTAGAGTTAATCATGACGCATTGAGAAGCAAATGGGTTACTAATTTTAAGTGGGTACATGCATACAATGAAATATTGAACTAATTAGAGCATATGCAACCGTAATCTCTCCAAAAAAAGGAATTAAGCTCAATAAAAGTGAGTCAAGATGAGAGATTAAGATTGGATTGAGATACCTTTTCAATGTTTGGAAAGATACATGAAACATGATCCACCATGATGCCAATTTCTTCAATAAGTTAGCATGTTTGATTGGAGCACTCCAATGGATGAGTCCTTCAAGGGGAAAGATGCCCCCTCTAATGGCAGGGATTCTCGTGCTTGTGCCCATGGTTAATCTTTATTAGTAGGTAGAAAGATTCAAAAGGGGGCTTTCATGTTTGCCCATAAGAAATCCTTGCATGCTGTGGTCCATGTCTTCAATCTAGATAAGAGGGTAAAAAAGGGCTAAAGGATCTCTTGAGGGCTAAACTTCTAGGGGTTGTGCCCTACTTTTAGAGCTTGGATTGAGCTTTAATGGCAATTCAAGGTAGGGTATAATAGTGAATTGAAGTTGTAGGAGGTGGGAGCTCAAATGTTGAGGAATGAGGGCCAGACCTGGTTAAGGACGTGAAGGAGGACTATTGTTACCATGGGAAAGCATCAGGGAGGCTAAGTGTTAACCCTCAGACGAATAAGGTGGAAAATTGAAAAAATCTAAAGCAAAAGATAAGGTCGATGAAAAATATGGAAGCACAAGAAGTGTAGAAAAGTCCTAAAGCAAGAAGAAAGGTGCACAAGAAAAAGTGCAAGTCAATACTTTTGTAAAAGAGTGCAAGGCGCACCATGATTTATTTTAAGAGTGCCGGGCTCTCACCCGTGCAAATTGTAAAGGTAGATAGGCGGTAGGAAGGAAGCTAGGAAGATAGGAGAACAATGGGAAAAAGGGCCTAGGCTATGGCCGGCCATGTAAAAAAGGAATGACCGCCCAAATGGGATTTAGGGCTTTGTATATAAAGTTCAAAAGATGAATGAAAGCTCATTCTTTGGTGTGTGGCACAGTGGACTTAACTTTTCCTCTCCTTCTCTTCTCTTTGCTTGCTTGTGTGTGCTTGAGGGAGGGAGTATGAGGGTGTGAGGGAGTGAGTATGTGAGCTCATTCTTTGGTGTGTGGCACAGTGGACTTAACTTCTCCTCTCATTCTCTTCTCTTTGCTTGCTTGTGTGTGCTTGAGGGAGTATGAGAGTGTGAGGGAGTGAGTATGTGAGGGTGAGAGATCAAGGAGGTGAAGCTCTCCACCATCTCCTCTCTTCTTCTTCTCTCCTCTTCTCTTTTCTTCTCTTGTCTCATGTGCAGCTATGGAGGATGGAGCTTGGAGGTGCAGGTTTGAGGATGCTTGAGCTTGCATCAAGAATCGTGGAGCTATCGGAGTGTTTGAGAGAGAAAGTGACTCAATCATGCATCAAGGTAAGCTCACTACATTCGTAGAGAGAGATATGGCGTGTCGGCTATGTGAGAGGTAGCCATTAGTGCTCACTTGAAACACTTGAACAATACGTGGTGTGTGGATCTTGGCGGTAGAGCTTGTTGGGGTAAAGGCGCCTTTGCCATACCACCCCTTGTATTGCTACACTGACAGTACCCGCCATTGCACACTGCAGGTGGCGGGCACCCATCACCGTCACACTTATTCTTTATTCTTTTAATGACTAGTGAATAAAGGAAGGCCCGGTCACACATTGTGACTGTTGGAGTTCCCATTTGTCTCTCTCTCTCTTTTCTTGCTCTTGCTCTCCGTCATAGCTCGTGCATGGTCTTTTGATCCTCTCATCCCTTTCAACTGGTATCAGAGCTTGGCTTCCGATTGCTCAAGCTCTTCTCGGTGCTTGCTTAGCTTCGCATCAACTCCCTTCTTGCATTGGATCTCCATCCCGGCAGCCATATCCGATCTCCATGAGCTCCCGTCACTCCCCGGCTTCTCGAGCACCTTCCCTGACTATTGAGGCACCTTCAAGGCATTGGTACTGAGGTATTTGATCATTATTTTAGGGTTTTATTTCAGTCTACAGGTTGCAAACAGCAAGGGCGACCATGGCTTCAAACCCTTGAAGCTTATTCCCCTCATATTGTGCCTTACACCTATCAAGGCTCAAAGAGGCTTGTCATAGGCCTTTGATAGGCCCTTCTTGAGCCGCCCATTACCCCCTTTTAGCCCATGTGGAGCAGTAGCAAGTTCAATACCAACAGGGCAGATTGCGCCATTTTTCCAGGCGTTAGCACTCGTCTACTTCACCTCCACACTTGGCCATTGCTTCTTGCTCTCTACCTTGATCAAGAGGGCTATTAGACTTCATGTTTGCTGTCATTCAAGCTTTGGGCATTGGTCTTGATCATTTGGGGCTGATTTCTTTAGATTTGGGACTGTCATAAACTGTCATAACAGGCTGAAAACAAGGCAGCAACATTGGCATTAGCATTTGTTGCTTACACTCCATTCCGGTGTTGCATTCGATTTGCCGATGATTTGGCATTATTTTTTGGGCTGGAAATTGAAGTTTTGGATTGTTTAGAACTGCTGTACATGAGCGGGCTGAAGCTCATTTGTCACATGTATTGCTTCTCTATCGATACCGGATGTATGCTATGGGTTATACCATGATGTATTACACTTTGGGGATTGACTTCAAACTCATGATCGTGATTCTAGAATGCTTTTGAGAATCGCATTTGCTCCATTGTTATTGGTTTGTCATTGGCAGTTTGGTCGACTTGACTGGCATTTGGGCCGCTTATGCCTATTGTCTGTACTTGACGGATAAGCTCTATGCATTACATGCTTTGGTCCGTGGTTGATGCCTCTTAGTTCATCTATGCTTGACAAATATTTTAGAGCTCCGATTTGGATGTTTTGAGCACTTCCGACTCATAGGGATGTTGACTTTGGGTTGCTACTGGATGTATTGACTTGATAGAGATCTTGCCATTGGGATTATGTCTTGCTTAGTGGTTGCTACGACAGTTGGTTCATGTATGTCATGCTCTATTGGATGCATCTGACGCATTGACTTGGTAACTTGTCACTGGTACTTTGTCTTGGGTTGTTTGAGCTCTTTAGCTCGCCTATATGCCGTTTGTGCCAGTGGGAGCATAGTGTATGCATGACCGACTTTGAGCAGTTCATGTCTTGGAGCAACTTACGACTTTGAGCAGATGTTTTTTGAGACTTTGGGATTACCCTCCGACCCTTGGATGTTGCATTGATGTATGTCTTGGTATCTGGATTGCTTATGATCTGAGTCTCTTGCTTTGGATCCGCTTTCATTTTGGGCAGACACCTATTTGTCTGGGGGTGTGCCTAGATTGTCTGGGGGTGTGCCTCTTACTGGCAGATGCTATTTGACATGTCTCAATGTTAAGCTCATGTATTTTCACTGTCATTTGGCTTTGCTTTGTCCTTTTCATGCCGGCTTTGGACCTAGCACTGTCTAGTTGACTTTGGATCCAATTTTGGGACAGTTTGCTCTCATTATTGCAGGTCTGCAATTTATTATAGCAAGCATTTATTGGTGGACTGAGCTATATTTTTCATGCTGAAATGTCCTAATTTGGTGTACTGTACCTCGTACTTGGTGGGCAGCACCTTCTCAGTCAGTTTCCTAGTCATTTTGCCTTGGATTTAGTGGTTTTTTGGCTGTTTACAGGAGAAAACATCAAGCAGTTTTTGAACTATCTCTGCATTTATAGCCTGCATTATGGCTTCATCTTCGACTGATAATGCCATATTTAATATCATGAAGTTGGATGGTACCAACTATGGCTATTGGAAGAGTCAGATTTGGCAGGTCTTGGTGCAGAAGAACCATGTAAAGCCACTTCGATTGAGCGGGCAGCAGCCTGCAGGTATGAGCAATGATGACTGGTTTGACTTGGATGCATATTGTAAGTCCACAATCATACTCTCTCTGACTGAGCAGGTTCATTACAATGTAGTGGATGAGGCACAGACCGCATGGCAGTTATGGGAAAAGATCAAGAATCTTTATGATAAGAAGAGCTCGGCTAGTCAAATGTATTGGCTCAAGCAGCTCATGGATCTACGCATGAAGGAGAATGTGATGATGTTTACTCATTTGAGCTAGTTCCATGTGATCTTGAAGAATCTGACATCGTAGGGTATCACATTTCCCGATGAGGTGACCCCACTCTTTTTGCTTGGGACTTTTGGAGAGTCGTGGGATGTCTTTCCTACTGCCTTGTGTGCTCCTGCTACTGAGCTGAAATTGTCTAATGTAGAGAGTGCTCTTCTACATGAAGAGATCAACAGGAAGAACTTGGATGCCTCTCATGTTTCTCATGCTTTGATAGTTAGAGGCAGGAATGACAGGAATGACCGTGGGAATGGCCGTGGCTGTGACTCTCAGAAGGGTCGGTCCAAATCTCGTGGAAAATCGCGTAGTAAGTCGCGTGGGCGCAACGCTAATGTCACTTGCCATCATTGTGGGAAAAAGGGCCATATCAGACCACAGTGTCATGAGTTGCGCAATGAGAAGGGAAAGGACAAGGGGAAGGATAAAGTGCAGGAAAAGTCTTCTGATTGCAGTATTGTACCTGCGAAGTCCAGTGTAAAGATCGAAGAGATCAATGTTACGCAGACTGAGGAGCCATTTGACGGTGATGAGTTTATCTTGGCAACTAGTTCATCTAACAGCTCATAGTTGACTAAGACTCCTAGCATATATGCACAGTGTTGGCTTTTGGATTCAGGCATGTCTTTTCATGTGACGCCTTATCGTGAGTGGTTCCACTCCTACCGCACTGTATCAGGGTCAATCAGGCTTGGAGATGACACTTCTTTGGCTATTGTGGGCAGTGGTGACATACAATTGCAGTTTTCCATTGGCAGTTCTTTTGTGCTCAGGGATGTATGTCATGTACCTATGCTTATCCGTAGCCTTATGTTTGCAGGTCAGCTGGATGATGCAGGGTTTCACATTGGTTTTGGAGACTCTGCCTGGAAGATTACCAGAGACAGACTTGTACTAGCCAGAGGTGCCAAGGTTGGCAGCCTCTATCCTCTTGTAGTGAATGGTCCTATAGTTGATCATGTTTTGTCAGTGGGTTCTATCCCACATGTATCACTTAGGCATGCCCATTTGGGGAATATTTCTTTGAAGGGAATGAAAATGCTTTCTGGTTTGTAGTATCTTCCGTCTTTAAACTATGCATGTTTTGACTCGTGTGATCATTGTCTTTATGGTAAAGCAGAATAGGTCTACGCATAAGAAATCGGGTAGGCCATGCATGAGTGAGCCCTTGGCTTTGGTGCATTCCGATGTTTGTGGACCCATACCTTGTATGTCTATGGGTGGCGCGAAGTACTTTGTTACCTTCATTGATGATTTTTCTAGGAAAGTGTGGGCTTATCCCATAAAGCAGAAGTCCGATGTCTTGGCAGTCTTTTAGCGTTGGCTTGCTCTTGTTGAGAACCAGACTGGGTATAGGCTGAAATACCTTAGGACTGACAATGGGGGAGAATATGTCTCACATGCTTTTGAGCAGTTGTGTGATGACAGGGGTATTAAGCGTCAGTTGACCACCCCTTACACCCCACCCCAGAATGGTTTGGCTGAGCGCATGAACAGGACTATTCAGGGGCGTGTGTGCTCTATGCTTAGCCATGCAGGCCTACCACAGAGCTTTTGGGCTGAGGCAATTAGTACGGCAATGCATGTCATAAACCAATCGCCTTCTAGTGGTTTGGATTTCCAGGTTGCAGAGGAAGTTTGGGCTAGTAAGCCACCCTCTTATGCGCATCTCCGTGTCTTTGGATGTGAGGCATTCTGCCATGTGCCCAATGACAAGAGGAGTAAGTTTGATCCAAAGAGCATTAAATGCATCTTTCTTGGCTATGGTGATTCAGGAGAGATGGGCTATCGCCTATGGGATCCGCAAGCGCGAAAAATAGTACGCAGCCATGATGTAGTTTTCCATGAACACAAAATGCCTAAGCAGCCTGAGAAGGTGGTTGAGATCCGCAGAGTGATCTTTCAGGAGGAGCCTCGAGCTCCAGCACAGCCAATAGTACAGCCTGCAGCAGTTCCTACACAAGACCAGGGTGTTGGACAAGCAATTGGGCAGGCAGTAGAGCCTGCAATGAGACGGTCTACTAGAGATAGACGTCCACGTGATCGCTATGAGCCCTCTATGCAATATGTCTTGTTGACGAATGCAGGAGAGCATGTCACCTATGATGAGGCTATGCGCAGGGGTGACAGTCACTCCTAGGAGAGGGCTATGCAATCTGAGATGAACTCCCTGCATAGGAATATGACTTGGGATCTTGTTGCCTTGCCTAAGGGCAAAAAGGCTTTCCCATGCAAATGGGTGTACAAGCTGAAAAGTACCACTGGGCACCCCAAGTCGGTCTATAAGGCTAGACTTGTAGCTAAGGGTTTTAAGCAGGAGCATGGAGTTGACTTTGATGAGGTCTTCTCTCCTGTTGTCAAGATGACTACCCTAAGCTTGGACTTGTCCTTGGTCGCGCAACTTGACTTGGATCTTTATCAGATGGATGTTAAGACTGCATTCTTGCATGGGATTTGCATGATGATTTCTATATGGAGCAGCCTAAGGGCTTTGCAGAACATGGCAAGGAGCACCTAGTGTGCAAATTGAAGAAGAGTCTGTATAGCTTGAAGCAGGCACCTAGGGAATGGTATCATAAGTTTGATGCCTTTATGTAGTCACAGGGCTACAACAGGAGTGCTATGGATCTGTGTCTTTACACGAAGAAAGCACGTGATGGCAGTTTATTGATTTTGGTTCTCTATGTTGATGACATGCTGATAGCAGGAAAAGCTCATGCAGAGCTTGATGCTATGAAAGCTCAGCTCAAGAAGAGCTTTGAGATGAAGGATCTGGGACAGGCTTCACATATTCTTGGGATGCGCATTAAGCTTGATAGGCATCAGGGGCTTTTGTATCTCTCACAGTGGGAGTACATCCGTAAAGTCCTTGAGCGCTTCCGCATGTAGGACGTAAAGCCTGCGAGCTGTCCTTTGCCTTCTCATGTGAGGGTTTCATAGGCCGATTGTCCGCAGACAGATGAGCAGAGGGCCGAGATGTCCAAGATCCCTTATGCATTAGCAGTGGACAGTCTCATGTATGCCATGATAGCCACTCGTCCAAATATTGTGCATGCAGTTGGTGTTGTGGCACGTTATATGGCTACACCTGGAAAGAAGCATTGGGATGCCGTGAGAGGTATCATGAGGTACCTGAAGAGCATTGCAGATATGTCTATATGCTATGGCAGCCATGATACAGGGGTCGTGGGTTACACTAACTCCAACTATGCAGGGCATGCAGATAGTAGGAAGTCCACTTCTGGCTATGTGTTCACTTATGCTGGAGGGGCTGTTTCTTAGATGTCCAAGGTGCAGAAGTGTACGGCTTTGTCTACCACTGAGGCTGAGTATATTGCAGCCATTGAGGCTTGCAAGGAGGCTATCTGGCTAGGCTGTCTTGTTGACCTTGGGATTGATGATGTTCCTACACTGCATTCAGATTCTATGAGTGCCATTCAGTTGGCTAAGAATCCGGTCTTCCATGCGAAGACGAAACATATTGAGATGAGATATCACTTTATTCGAGGTGTCGTGGAAGATAGGTCTGTTGACCTTGTCAAGATCTCCACTGACATCAATCCTACAGATCTACTCACGAAAAGCCTCAATACTGAGCACTTTGCCTTCCTTAGGAGATTGATGGGGCGTTGGATGAGATGTTGCCTTTCCTCATCCCTTATACCTATGTATATTTGTACTGTCTTTTCTTTTCTTTTCTCTCTCACTAGGGCAGATTCGCCTTTAAGTAGGAGGTTGCTGGGGTAAAGGCGCCTCCGTCGTGCCACCCCGTGTATTACTACACTGAAAGTACCCGCCACTACACACTGCAGGTGGCGGGCGCCCGTCATCGTCACACTTATTCTTTATTCTTTCAGTGACTAGTGAATAAAGGCCCTGTCACACATTGTGACTATTGGAGTTTCCATTTGTCTCTCTCTCTCTTTTCTTGCTCTTGCTCTCCGCCATAGCTCGTGCATGGTCTTTCAATCCTCTCATCCCTTTCAGAGCTCGAGCTTGCCTCTACATTGTGGTTTTATTGCCGAGGCCAACAGATTCAAACTTGAGTGCTACGCGCTTCAAATCGAGCATCGAAGTAAGGGTTCCATCCTCGAACTAGAGCTTGAGGTAGATAGGATGTTTGGGTCTTTAATTCGTGCTACAAGTAAGTATTTTTTATATTTGATGGTTAGTTTAGTAGGAGAAATTAGTTCAGTACCTTGCTTTCGATTCTTATTGCATTTAGAGTAGGTTACACTACAAGGAAATGCAAGTATAGCGATGCAGGAATAGCAGCGTTGCTATTTGCGTCGCATTTAGCGACGCCCCACAGGGAAAAAAAAGAGGGCCGAAACTTGAGCGCTTTTCATTTCGCGTATTCATGAGACATTTTGAGAGGGAGAGTGAGAGAGAGAGCGACCATTTTGCATAGAGGGTGAGAGAGGGAGAGGAAGAAGGCTTGCCGCCGCCGCCGACGCCATTCGTGAAGGAGAGGAGGAGCTGTCATCGCGAAGAGGAGCCGTCAAACCCTCACCAAATCTTTACGGTGAGTCCATTCTGTCTCTCTTTTGCTTGTTTAGGGTTTAATTTGTGTATATTGAGAGAGGGAGAGGAAATGAGAGAGAAAGAGAGGGAGAGGGAGGGAGGGAGAGAAAGAGAAAGAGAGGGAGAGGGAGGAAATGAGAGAGGGAGAGGAAGGGAGAGAAAGAGAAAGAGAAAGAGAAAGAGAGGGAGAGGGAGAGGGAGAGGGAGGGAGAGTGCATTCTCTCTCTCTTTTACTTTTGCTTATATGATTTGTGTATATATATTGAGAGAGGGAGAGGAAATGAGAGAGAAAGAGAGGGAGAGGGAGAGGTAGGAAATGGGAGAGGGAGGGAGAGGGAGGGCAAGAGAGAGAAAAAGAGGGAGAGGGAGAGGAAGGAAATGGAAGAGGAAGGGGGATGAAATGAGAGAACGAGAGGGAGGGAGATTATATTCTCTCTCTCTTTTATTTATTTTTTGCATAATTTGTGTATAATGAGAGAGGAAGAAGAAATGAGGAAGAGAGAGGGGGAGAGGGGGAGATAGAAAGAGAGGGAGAGGGAGGAAATGGGAGAGAGAGGGGGAGGAAATGAGAGAGGGAGAGGGAGGAAGAGAGAGAGAAAGAGAGGAGGAGGGAGAGGGGGAGGAAATGGGAAAGGAAGAGGAAGGGAGAGAGAGAGAAAAAGAGGGGAAGGAAATGATAGAGGGAGAGGGAGACATTAAACATAATAAGGAAATGAGAGAGGGAGAGGGAGAGAGAGAGGGAGGGAGACATTAAACATAATAGGAAAATGAGAGAGGGAGAGGGAGAGGGGGGGAGACGAAAACATAATAGGGAAATGAGAGAGGGAGAGGGAGGGGAGACGAAAACATAATAGGGAAATGAGAGAGGGAGAGGGAGGGAGAAGAAATGAGAGAAGGAGAGGAAGAGAGCAAAAGGAAATGAGAGAGGGAGAGGAGAGAGAAAAATAAATGAGAGAGAGAGAGAGGAGAGAGAAAAAGAGAGAAAGATCATTAAACCTAATGGGAAAAGAGAGAAAGAGAGGGTCAAGGTGAGGGAGGGAGAGGAAATGAGAGAGGGAGAGAAAGAAAGAAAGGGAAATGAGAGAGGGAGATGAGAGAGAAAAAGAGAAAAAATCATTAAATCTAATAGAGAAAGAGAGAAAGAGAGGGTCAGGGTGAGGGAGGGACGGGAAATGAGAAAGGGAGAGAAAGAGAGAAAGGTAAATGAGAGAGGGAGAGGAGAGAGAAAAAATGAGAGAGAGAGGAGAGAGAGAAAGAGAGAAAATCATTAAACCTAATAGGGAAAGAGAGAAAGAGAGGGTGAGGGCGAGGGAGGGAGAGGGAGAGGAAATGAGAGAGGGAGAGGAAGAGAAAAAAGGAAATGAGAGAGGGAGAGGAGAGAGAAAAAGAAATGAGAGAGAGAGAGAGGAGAGAGAAAAAGAGAGAAAGATCATTAAACCTAATGGGAAAAGAGAGAAAGAGAGGGTCAGGGTGAGGGAGGGAGAGGAAACGAGAGAGGGAGAGAAAGAAAGAAAGGGAAATGAGAGAGAGAGAGAGGAGAGAGAAAAAGAGAAAAAAAATCATTAAATCTAATAGAGAAAGAGAGAAAGAGAGGGTCAGGGTGAGAGAGGGACAGAAAATGAGAGAGGGAGAGAAAGAGAGAAAGGAAAATGAGATAGGGAGAGGAGAGAGAAAAAGAAATGAGAGAGAAAAAGAGGAAAATCATTAAACCTAATAGGGAAAGAGTGAAAGAGAGGGTCAGGGTGAGGGAGAGAGAGGAAATGAGAGAGGGGGAGAAAGAGAGAAAGGAAAATGAGAAGGAGAGGAGAGAGAAAAAGAGAAAAAATCATTAAACCTAATAGAGAAAGAGAGAAAGAGAGGGTGAGGGTGAGAGAGGGAGAGGAAATGAGAGAGGGAGAAAGAGAGAAAGAGAAATGAGAGATGGAGAGGAGAGAGAAAAAGAAATATGAGAGAGAGGAGAGAGAAAAAAAGATAAAAATCATTAAACCTAATAGGGAAAGAGAGAAAGAGAGGATCAGGGTGAGGGAGGGAGAGGAAATGAGAGAGGGAGAGAAAGAGAGAAAAGTAAATAGAACCTTACAATAAGCTTAGGGTACTATGATAGTGTGTACTAAGAATGAGTCCACCTCACTAAGAATAGGATTGGCGATTCACCTCACTAAGAATGAGTCCATCTAGGTACAAAGGGTACAAATACATTATCCTAGAAACTACATTATAGAAGCTTCCACTTGTGTTGACACAAGGGTACCATCATATTTCACCCTCCCCCTCTCTATATTTGTGTATGTATCTACGTACAAAGGGTACAAATAAAAATAGACAGAAGAGAAGCCAAATAGACAAATGTAACAATATGTGGGTATAATAGTCAGTATTACAACTTCTCTTCTTCTTTACTACCCATATTTGCTATTGTACCCAAGTATTAGATAGATAGATAGATAGATAGATAGTATCATAGTATCCTAGTATGTACTACCTCGTACTTATTACATACTATCATAGTACCTTAGAACCTCACATTTACTACATAATGCTTAAGGTACCCTAGCACCTGCTACATAGTATCATAGTACTGGGTACTTGGCACTATGATACTAGAGTACTAGGTGCTAGATACTAAGATGCTATGATATTATGTGCTAGGTACTGAGTACTAGGTACTAAATACTAGTGTTCTATGATACTATATGCTAGGTACTAGGTACTATATGCTAGGTACTATGTAGCCGTGGTCGTAGTCGTAGTTGTGGTCATGGTCGTAGTCGTGGTCATGGTCATGGTCGTGGTCGTAGTCGTAATCGTGGTCATAGAAAAAGAGAGAGATGGAAGGAGAGGATAACAATCTAAGAAAAAAAAAGAATGATAACAAAAACAAAATGTTTGTTGTAACGTAGACAAAATGGAAAACGAAGAAGGTCCTATTGTTCAAGATAACAAGGCGTATCTTAATCAATGTGTCCCATGTCCTTGCTCTCAATGCAAGCTGGCAATTAGACGAAAACGTCGATTGTCTATAGAACACGTACGACGATTTGGCGAGTTTCAATCTGAGATCATTGATCAGGCAATTGCAGATTTTTAGCAAACAGTAAGAAAAGTTAATATCAATCATGCATTGTACTCACAAGCTAATTGAATACCATATACAATAAGATTGGGTCTCACTAGAAAATTTTCTATCCAGAGGGAGGTAATGTCTCATCCCAAGGAGGAGTGCACCCTTTGCGGCCAATTAGAAGAGTACGTGGGTGTGCGATGGATGGAGTGCAAGAGGCAATCCACCACTTGCAAGGCCAATCTATACCGTCAATGCCAAAGGAGACTGGAAACCTTCCAGACCTACCTATAATCTTGGAGCTTGAGATGGAGGCAATGATCGATGCATTGATTCCCATGGATGTCAAGACTTCTGAGCCGCTTACAGAGGAAGCATCCATACCATTATATGATGGGTGTCGAGTATCTCGCCTGAAGACATTGTTTGCACTCTTAAGTGTGTAAGCAAAATACGGATGGAGTGATATGAGTGTGACCGAGTTGTTTAGGTTCCTTGTACATACACTTCGTTGATTTTTTTTCGGAACTATTATTACAAACATTTGTGCTATTTCAAGTTTTTTATGCTTTTTTTCAGGTTATTAAAATATCCTATATTACCACCTGTAAATACCATGCCTGAGTCTCGTGATGATGTATGACATGTTTTATGAAAGCTTGGCATGGACTACAATAACATCCATGCATGTATCAACGATTGCATACTATTTCGATGAGAATATGAGACTATGGAGACATGTCCAAAGTGTGGTGCTCACAGGTATCAATAGGACTTGCAAGGGCAAACCATCCCTCAAAAAGTTCTCAGACACTTTGTGCTTATCCCCCGCATAAACGACATCTTTCGTACGTCCGGCATGGCGAGCTTGACAACGTGGCATGCGCATAATAGGTCCACGGATGGAGTTCAACAAATATCAATGGATTCATGCGCATAGAGCCACATTGACTCTACCTTCCCAGGCTTTTCCCGAGAGCCAAGGAATCTTCGGCTCGGTCTTGCCATGGATGGCGTGAACCCATTCGGTCTGCGCTCAACTTCTTACAGTGGCCTATAGTCCTTGTCAACTACAATATCCCTCCATGGCTTTCTACAAAGAAAGGACATCTCATCCTTAGCTTACTCATCCCCGGCCACTACAAAGTCAAAAATATGGACATGTATCTTCGTCCATTAGTCGATGAGCTTAAGATTTTGTGGGAAGAGGGGGTCACCGTGCAAGATATGAGCAGGCGCGATGGTCGGCGGTCAGCCAATATTCGAGCCATTCTCATGTGGACAATGCATAAATTTTCGGGATTTGGAGAGTGCTCTGGTGAATAGGCCTCCATTCTCGTTGGTAATATCTATATTTTATCTCGTTTAAGCAAGTATTCACTGGGTCGTGGTGTTGGAACAGGTCTGGTTACCTCAGGTTATCATGCATGTCCATTGTGCAGGCCACAGTTAGACTCCCGAAGGTTACGAACCATGAAGAAGATGGTATATCAAGGACACGCTGCTTTCTTGCCAGAGGATCATGAACTCACGGAGGGTTTCCTTGGACGACCTCCAACACGTATGAACGCCCGCAAGCTGGTACGAGCTAAAAATAGTCCACGCGAGAACACGTCCAAACGGAATGCGACGGTTCTTAGTTTTCTACGAGTTGCCATATCGGACCCACTTACAGGTCAACCACTTGTTGGATCCCATGCATATTTTCAAGAATGTGGGCAGCTTGCTATGGGACCACATCACAGGAAAGAGAGACACTATAGGGGCATGAATGGATTTGAAGGAGGTAGGTAAGATGGAGGCACTTTGGCCACAGTCGAGTGCTGATGGTCGTGTGCAGCTTCCTTGCGCTCCTTGGGTTTTGTCCACTAAAGAAGAGCGCATTGTGAAGCAAGTAGTCAAGTCTATCCGCACTCCAACGGATATGATGCGTTCTCTCATGTCCGCATTTTCTAAAGACGACCAATTATTAGGGCTAAAATCCCATGACTGGCATAAGATATATCAGGTTTGTAGTACGAATGGATTGTAATTGGCGTGCACATTTTGCTATTTGGAGTGTAGCCATTATTCATAATGCTTTCTCATTTGTAGCAGTTTGTACTACCGATCGCGATTGCAAGATGACTTATTCCAGAAATACGCGGGGCCATTTATAGGTTGTCGACTCTGGTGCAATGGATCTCATAGAAGGAGATTAAGACGTCCTCTATTGAATCCGTGAGGCGGGGAGTAGTGGAGACTGTCTATCTCTTTGAGAAATACCTTCCCACTAGCATGCTTACGATTCAAATCCACCTTCTTGTGCATCTTGTAGATAAAGTGGAGATTGTTGGACCTGTCCATACGCAATGGATGTTCTTCTTGGAGCTCTTCATGAAAGCCCTGAAAGGCTTTGTGCGACAACGAACTCGGCTCGAAGGTAGCATGGCTGAAGGTTGGTTGGTGTCTGAGGCGCTAGTGCATATTTCACAATGGCTACCAACGGTGGATCCAGACAACGAAATGCTATGGTCCGCTGAAGGATGATAATAGACTGGCTGGAGATGTGGTGGTTGGAAATGGGGTAGAAAAAAGAATGGATGCCTCAATGGAGGAGAAGGTGAATCGCTTTTGTATGTTGCACCATACCTCTATGGAGACGTGGCTCGCCAAGTACCAAATTGCTAGGCAAGATCAAGAGGAAGCATGAGCTGAATTCTGACGTAGTACACGTCATCGACCGATATGATATCCCGAAGGCATGGAGGAGATGCCACGGTTCATGTCAACGCAATGGTTGCATGGAGCTTTGACCACAGCATCTCGCGAAGGGACAGAGGTCTCAATGGAGGAGTGGGAATTCTCGAGGGGATGTAGTCCAAAGGTGATGAGGGGTTTAGAATTTGTCATATCTAAATTTTATATGCAACATCTAATTTGAGTGTTTCAATGTACATTACGAAATATATAGTGAAGCGTGGTCGCACGGACGGCATTTTCGCGTGGAGCATATTGACAAAACGCGCTCCACAATGGACTGTGGTATCATGGCAAGGTTTCGGCAAGAGAGTCAACGACGAGCAATGGATCCAAACAAGGTTGTGGATGAGATTGAGTATTTTGGGAGCTTGCAAAGTATTGTTACGGTGGATTACCATAGCTTCTCCATGATACTATTCGATGTGCAGTGGTTCAAAGTGGTACTTGGAGGAATTGGAACAACTGTTTGACGAGGTCCATCTAGATTTCTCGAAATAGATTCCGAAAAAAAATGGATGGATTTGCACGACACCTTTGTGTTGCCGGCCCATTGTGAACAAGTGCATGGACTCATTTGTTTGCTAATTGTATTACGACATGGTTTATGTCACAATGGTTTGAACTCTCTTATACATGTTTGTGAACAGGTAATCTTCTATCCAAACCCCCAACAACCTCGATGGTGATATGTTATGCCTTCAACTCCTCGAAGTGTGAGAGTATATGATCAAAGTGATGTTCCAAGCATAGATGAAGATAATAATATGCAAATAGAGGGGTCAATATTGCAAGGGGTGGAGGCCGTCGAAAGCTTGGAGTCAGCATCGGCTAACAATGATGGAAATACAGGAGTCCAAGAATTCTTTGAGAATGAGGTGGACTCATCCTTTTGTGGTGACATGTCTATCGACCTTCCAGTGTATGCGAAGTTGTGTCAAGAGATTGACATGGGACCATAGGATACTTCATACTTGGAGCATCCACTTACTTAATTCATTGACCAATCGCTTATAAGGGTACATAAGATATGCATTTTAAGTGAGATTTTTTTTAAGGATTTATATTACTGTGCTTTGTATGATTTAAATTGATTGTTCTAACATCATTTTTTGTCTGTGCAGGTGACATTTTCAGGATTAGTCAAGGGATGAGCGATGAGGAGTTACAGGATATCTTCACACACATGTCTCCACCAGACCAGATCGCGAGATTCAGAGATATGGCAGAGCTGTCTCGGTCTTCGTCAAGGCGCTTTGGTAGATCTACTTCAACGCGATCGGATGCTTCGAGACGAGCTCGATGCTCCAGACTTGGGCCAGAGGGAGGGAGTGCTTCGGGGTCAGGGGGATGCTGCAGAGATACAGATGTAGTGAGCCCGCAGTCGACACGAGATACAGGTGCGACTCCTCGCTCTCATGGCCCTTCCAGGGAGTGTAGCTCAGGCTCAGGTGGATGCTGTGGAGGCAGAACGTGGTGTCTCTGTCTTATCGTTCAGCTAGAGTTGCATCACCTCAGGGATTTGTCACACCTATGGGGTAATATCTCTCGGGTGGCACCTCTATGGGTGCCACTCTGAGAGATATTACCCCCGTCAGTACACCGATTGCACAGGGGTCTCCTAGATATGCCTAGGAGCGTGGATGCAGATGGGAGAGGACCCATCTTAGGTAGACTCCATGGGAATATGGATATCTACTCGATGGTAGGTCAGGAGCCATCATCATGAATGATGAGGGGAGGACTACATAGTAGCATCCTTACATGAGGAGTTTCTGATTCCAGTCTCAATAGATAGATTCTCTAGGGGCTGGATGATGGATTGCATGCATGCATATATGTCACACAGATGATCCGACGCACGCAAGGCAATCAAGAGTGGGGCTGCAAAGCCTGAGTGGTTAGATGCAGACGACTGGCGTCGACTGAGGGAGGAGGCTACAAATTCTCCAAGACGTTGGAGTCAACAACGCGAGGCAGTGAGGGCACGACTCGAGGCCGGAGTGGTCCATCATCTTGGGAGTGGCGGCCACACGACATATTTGGAGGACTTTGTAAGTTTTTCTTTTTTTTTGCTTGTTTATTTTTTTGCAATATCCTTTGTACTGACAATCATGTTTCTAACGGTTAGCATTTTGTTTTCTTTACAGCACTCCATTACAAATCGTGATCCGACTGTCCTTGAGACTCGATATGCAGAGAGGCACGGTCTCACTTCATTGATCGACCGATTGTATAAACGCAACGGCCATGTAAGTCACTCATCTTTCTTGTCCGTAGAAATGTTTAATTAGAATGCATTATTGTATGGTGGACTGATATGTTGTTTCTTTTTTTGCAGAGTCCATTCGATGCTCCTTTGCGGTGGGACGAGCTTTCGGAGGATGAGGATATGTAGCTCACCCTTGGATCCCTAGTGCTCACACACCTTTATTTTTGGGTCGCCTGATGTATGTAGATATTTTCTATGTATTAGTGATATCTTGTCATGATTGTACCAATCACTTATTATGCGATCATGTATTTATTTCATGTATCAGTGTTATGATTTCAGTATACTTTGTTTTTGTTTGCAAGCGCATTATACACAGTGCATAAACTATTTTGTATGGCCCTAATAAAGCACACAGTGCTAAAAAAATTTCACTGTTACTGTCGCTATTAGCGTCACAAATTTTACAGCTCGCGTTGTTATTGGCATCGTTATTTACGTCGCTATCAATGTCGATATTGGCATCGATATCAGCGTCACATTTGCATCGGTATTGGCATCAGTATCAGCATCGCAAATGCGACACCAATACCGACGCTGATAGCGATGGCGATACCGACTGTTCTATGGCGTTGCCAATAACGACGCTTTTTGCGATGACGGGGAAAAATTTTGTTATTTGCATTTTCGTCGCTTTTAACGTCGGTATAAGGCCTATATCTTGTAGTGTTAATGTTAGAAAATTAGTTGGAAAAGTGTAGGGTTTGCTACTGTAAAATAGGCCAAACAAGGCATAGATTTGTGAAAAACAAGAGGAAGGAGAGCTGAAGGCGGTTGAGGCTGACAAGCGAGGGGGCAGGAGTGGTAAGAACTTTATGGAGGAGGGGTTTAATAGCCAGGAGACCAAGGGGAAGCTCATTTGAAACCCTAGTTGCCAAAGAGAGAGAGAGAGAGAGAGAGAGAGAGAGAGAGCTTCATTGCACAGACTTGCTTCAATCTCATCGTCGACGATGTCATTGCCCACTACAGGTATTCCCACAACTTCTCTTGCGTGTGTAGCTAGGATCTGGAGGTACTGGACTAGTGGCAAGGCCTCGATTTCTCGGCGCAACGAATTTTGTGCAAGCTTAGAGAAAAACATGTCACGTTCGGCCCATTCGAGTGATGGTGATTTTGGGCGGCCCTCGGCCCACCCTGTATTCAGCCATTCAACCCACTTCACTCGAACACCCACCCTCGGCCCAGTTGATTTGGCCCACTATTGTTCGGCCACTTGGCCCTGGGACCAGTAAATTTGGCCCGCTATAGTTCGGCAATTTGGCCCTCGAACAACCTCATTTTTGGACTAGCTGAATTTGACGCTCGTACCAATTGCATTTGGCTCTCGGCCATTCGGATGGGCCGAATCAGAGATTCATATCTTGCAACTCGAATATGTTGGGCCGAGTTTGATTTTTAAAGAATTTTTTGAACATTAGACTAGACCACCTAGACACTAGCTATTTGAGCATCGAAAACCATACAAATGCTAGAGATGCCTTTCTAGCACAAGAAACAAAGGGATCAGCGAGACTCAAGCATAGAGTCAACGCTAGTCGACCATCTAGCGATTCAACCTAATAATATCAGAGTAAGTGGAGTCTTAGAGCACTATCAAATTATGACGGAGTAGAGAATAACAAAGGATCCTATAAACTAGTGGGGACGCGGTCAAAAATTGGGGCATACAATCCTATCAGGCTAAACCCACAATGAGATTGATAGAGTCATCTAGGCACTTGTCTTCTCACTCACTTTGAATTCCAACCCTCTAAGCACAATTGAGAAAAGCTAAAAGCCTGACTTCACACAGTGCACGGAAAAGAGCGCACACACGCACACATGCACAAAGTGAGGGTAAGTTGAGGACTGGTTGTAATTAATAAGAAACTCACCCAGACGTAAGAACATGAAGGAACTCACCAATAGGAGAAGACCCAAAGACGTAGGCAAGCGAATGAATCCCTCAAGGTAGGACCAAGCAAGGAATACATTTGAAAACCAAACGCGTACTATTGTGGAAGTTGATCTGCCCGGCCTTATCGACTTGATCAATGACTTGGCAGAATAGAAAGTCCTAGATATGGAAGAGGGTAGCTCGGGCTATAGAAGCAAAAAGGAGCTTAACCTAGAAGACTTTCTTGAGGTTGTTCAACATTTAGTGAACCAATATGATGCTCAAACCCGGCTAGAACACCATGGTAGGCTGATAGAGGACATCATAGCAGACCTAGAGGAAGAGAGAAAACTGGTCTGCAAGGCTCTACAAGGCCTGGTTACGTACAACCAGGATCAGCAAACTAGGAATTTACGCTAGAGCTTAGAAATGTGAGAGCTCTAGAGAGTGCTAGCCTTAGTGGGTAGGAATCTGTCAGAGAGTGAGAAAGGACGAGAAGGAGATCTCACGTTGAGCGAGCTCCTGAGAAAGCGGCTACTAGATAACATGGCTGCAGAACAAAGCACTGCAGCATTGGCAACATCGCTACTAATGGGGTTGGGAGTCAACCAAGGCTCTAAGAGTCAATTGAAAATCCCTATGGTAGCAAAGCAGCTGGACAAATACCAAGACAAATACCAAGCTACCAAAGACCCATATAGCTTCGTGGAGCAATTTGAGTAGGCCTGCGAGGCCAACGGCCTCAGTGAACCTACTCAATGCTCCCAAGCCTTCGTATTGTACTTAGGCGACAAGGGTTGGACTAGGTACACGAGTCTAGATGTTGTGGAGCGTGCCAATTTCAATGGCTTGAAAAACCTCTTCATTAAGAGATTTTCCAAACCGGGATACTCCAATAATGTGTTGGTGTGACTTATGAATGTCAAGCAGAAAGAGAGAGAGGACATTCAAGATTATGTGACCCATGTGAGGAGCCTCTTCAAGAGCATTTCCATGGGTGAGAGACCAACTGAAAGTGCGGTATCCATGGTATTCATCAACAGAATACGAGGTGAAGAGATCTACGGCAACTCAAGCTTGTAGCAAGACGCACTGGCAAGGGTCTTTGAAGAAGCCATTAGAGTGGATAACCAGCTCAAGGAAAGAGGCTCCAGAGGCTCGATTCAGGAAGAGTCCGGTGCCAGGAATTCTGAGAGAACCTCAACGTCAAGTGAGAGAGCATACCCAAGCACTCACGACAAAGGAAAGGGCATTGAGTCTAGGCAAGAGCTATCAGAGATTAGGATGGACATAGCCAAACTACAAGAGATGATGAGATGACCAATGTGCCCACATGTCCAATGTGTGCATTGCAGCAGGAACCACTTACCAGCTAAGTGTCACGACCCCATGTCATGACCTTTTGCTAATTGTGGTAGGTTCGGCCATGACACCATGCATTTTAGATTACCTCGGAGGCTCCCATACCCGTAGCCTTACAGTCAACTCCACCTTATGAATAGGCCACCAAATTTCTTTGGAAGGGGAGCCCCGTTGGCCCATCCACCAAGTGATACTCTAGTCCACTATGTGGATGAGCCTGGCAACGACGAGCCTTATGTAAACCCAGACATGTTATATGATGAGGAAGGCAATGCTATCCTCATGGACTATGGACCAATACTAGTGATGGCATTGGGAAGAGGGAGAGGCAAAGGCCTAAGAGGGCAAGCCCAACAGCCAACGTGTGTTGGACTTGTGGTCACCCAAGACATATTTCTTCATAATTCCCTGAGAGGGAGCAAGCGAATAGAGATAAGGCTGATCTAAAATTCACCGAGTGTGGAATCACTCATCTCTTTGTTGATTGCCCTAAACGAAGGCCATCATCTAGTTTGGAAAATGAGCCATCGGTTCCATTGGGTTTGTTTGGTATCAAGACACTTGATGGGGAGGCAACACCTATCCCATTATAGGTCATGATCCACACGTAGACGAGGCAGGCTGACATATCATTGCCAGGGCCTAGCAACCTTGATGCAACCTCAATCAGAAAGAAGAGCTGGAGAGACGAAGAAAGAAAAGACTAGATGCTAAGGTCACCCTTAAAATGGAAAGTACTAGAACACTACCGATTGGAAGGCAAGTCATTGATGCTGAGGAAGAAATGTTGGCTCCATAGATGGCTGAGAAGGGAAGTGCTAAGGTTGGGGAGTATCCCAACCCAAAGCGCCAGCTCGAAGCCATCAAGAAGGTGAAAGAATGGGTGAAGGAGGCCCAGGAGCACCTAAAGGACAGTGAGCCCATACTGGAGGACAAGATCAACGATCTCTCAAGCAGCACAGGCACCCCAATCTCTCTCCCACAACCAAAACTAAGAGAGACAATGGAACCACAAGCTGAGCCACCTGGACAAAGTCTAACTGCCTCAAGCCAGCAAAATAATCAAGGCAATTGGCCAAGAACCACAAACCTAGAAGAGAGGTGAGTGATTAGCAACCTCCTCAATACACTGGTCATCACTCCGATAACTTTGAGCTTAGGTGGCCTGCTTAGGCAACACCCAAAGTTATGGTGGGAGCTTAAGCAATGGGTTGAAGAACCAAATGAGCCAGTTGCCATAGGTTTGCTTGAGCATGATGCATAAACTGAAATACCAAGTCTGATGCTGCACTACATGCCTAAATTCCTACATGTCAACGCCTTTTGGGAAGGCACAAAAATGCATGCATTCCTACCAGTCTTAGCATTGGGGGACGTCACCAAAAAGGGGATCGTGGATACAGGGGCAGGAGTGAGTGTGCTAAGTCATGCAGTTTTCCAAACTTGGGGCAACCCACCGGTCAAAAATGCTAAATTAAATGTCACACTGGTAAATGAGATGAGGGTGAAGCCATTCAGAGTGTTGAAAAATCGGCCAGTAAAGATCATAGGGATCCAGTTCTCTGTTGACTTCATAGTCATGAAGGGAGTGGACTACAACATCCTGCTAGGCCAACCCTGGATACGCAATGTGAGAGTCGTAAAAGAATGGGGCAATGGTCTTATCTTCTTAGGCAATCAAATAGAGGCTGTAAGAGTGGAGATGGACACGTGGAAGACTACGTTAGTTGACCTCAACGCCATCTCCACCATGCTAAAGGGCGATGGACAGTATCTCTCGTGTCCTGAGGATGAGCGAGACTAGATGCACGTTCTTGCTACCATCAGCTTGATGTTCTTAGATGCTAAGGAGCATAAACTAGCCATCAAGGCAACTGATAAGTTCAAGGATACACCTTCAGTGCTAGTCTGCATGATGATTGGAAGTCTACTTGAAAGACCCAATCATGTTGCATTTTGAGTCCCAAACAATAGATGTGAGCTTCAAAAGATACTAGGGTACTTAACCAACAAGTTGGCTAGCAATCCAGCGAAGGAAACTTAAGCCACTCAATGATCTCTTGGATGAGCCTAAATGACGATGGTCCAAGGTACACAACTTAAACTTGAAGTATAATTGGGCCTTACTTCTTGACCAACAAAAAGTGAATTGTTAGAATCAAGAGAATGAGGAGCAACTGGACAAAGGCAGCTCAGACTATGAATATGAGGATTGTTGTTCCTTCAGTGATATGAATGAAAAGTGATACCCTAGAGTATGACATTGGGGGTATATAATCAAACAAGTACAAGTAGACCACCCCAGACCACACAAGCAAAGCGCACTTAGAGTAGAGAAGGCAGTTAGACACAAGGACTATGACTAAAATTGGTTGGAGCACACAGGTGCAATTGAGTATGAGCAGGCAGGCCTAGCTCTGCCAAATGATCCACCACTTCTGCGAACGGACTCACCTTCTGAGCTATGATCGCCAAGGGAGAGCAGCTCTTCTAGTGAAAACGAAGAGTTTGATTCCGAATCAGAAGTTAGCTCAGATAGTGATCCTAAAATACCTCAACCTCACAAGACTAGACGCACCAAAGGGGATCTACCCATCCACCTAAGACGCTAACGGTTGAGGGAGGAATGACGGAAGCTACCTAGAGAAATGCAGACAGAACATTGAAAACCACAAGACCTGCCAAAACAATTCACAAAGTTCAAAAAGGGAGATAGGGTGGTGGTCTTGCTAGGAGCCAAACGACAGGGGAAACTAAGAAAACCAATTAAGGGACCGCCACGGTCAAAGAGGTCAATTTAGCTAAGGAAGGAGAGACCCCATGACCCGTCTTTATAGCAGATGACTTGGCTAAGCAAGATGAAACAAGTCTAGTTACTCTCCTACGCGAGTATATAGACGTGTTTGCTTGGTCCCTAGAAGAACTTAGAGGGGTAGATTCAAGTGTGGTGACTCACAACATACCCATGATACCTCACGCAACATCGGCCAAGCAGCGACCATACCCCATGAATCCAAATCACTCCCATGCTGTCAAGGAAGAAATCGACAAGCTAATGAGAGCAAGATTCATCTACGAAATTGAACACACAAACTAGATCTCTCCCATAGTCATCATACTAAAGAAGAATGGGAAGATTAGAGTGTGTGTCAATTACAAGAAGGTAAACATAGATACAAAGAGAGATAATTATTCACTGCCATACACCGAGCACATGTTAGAGAGAGTGGTTGGCAAAGAGACCTACAATTTTCTAGATGACTTCTCTAGATACAATCAGGTGCAAGTGCATCCTAACGATAGGCATAAGATGACATTCGCCACTGAATGGGGGGTCTTTGCCTACATAGTCATGCCTTTTGGATACAATCAAGTGCAAGTGCATCCTAACGATAGGCATAAGACGACATTCGCCACTGAATGGGGGGGTCTTTGCCTACATAGTCGTGCCTTTTGGATTGACTAACGCATCGGCCACTTTCCAACGACTGATGTGTATAATATTCAAAGACATGTCGAGGAAGGAGTTAGAAGTCTTTGTGGACGACTTGTGCCTTCATTCTGCTTGCCGAGAACACTTAGACAGGCTCCAAGCGCTCCTTGAACGATGTTGGCTATACTGCCTCTCATTGAACCCCTTGAAATGTCAGTTTTGGGTGAAGTATGGATGTATCCTAGGACACGTGGTGTCAAAGAATGGCATTGCCACACAGATTTCTTGAAGATCAAGGTCATTGTTGATCTTCCACCCCCAACTGATTATAAGGGTGTTCAGTGCTTCTTAGGACATACTGGGTACTATCGACAGTTTGTGTTAAACTACGCATTAATTGCTAGACCTCTATACAAGCTGTTGACTGTATTCAAATGGACCGCAGAATGCCAATGTGCATATGAGGAACTAAAAAAGGCTCTAACCACTGCTCCGATAATACGAGCCCTAGATTGGACACTCACATTCCACGTGCACATCAATGCTTCAAAATTCACAGTAGGAGCTATGTTGTGCCAACCTTGTGAACACAACCTGGATTACCTAGTGAGCTTTGCTAGCAAACAACTCACTAAGACTGAAATGAATTACTCAACAACAAAGAGAGAGGGGTTGGCCATGGTGTTTGCTATAAAGAAATTTCGGCACTATCTTTTGGCTACACCTTTACTTTCTTTGTTGACCATCAAGCCTTGTTGTATCTGGTTAATAAACCATGCGCTCTAGGATGCATTGCTAGATGGCTTCTTCTACTTTTGGAATTTAAATTCTCCGTGGTAGTGCGTAAAGGGAAGCAGCACTACGTGGCTTACCATATGTCTCGTATCCCCACACGAGAGAAGTGGCTAACCAAGGCATTGTGGATGAACTTCCAGACGCACACCTCTTCCGCTTATCCAACAAGAAAGATTTGTTTAGAGCTAACATGATGCCATATTGGGTAGATGACATAGTTCAAGTGCTTGAGCACAGACTTCCGGAGTGACCAATAGATAAAGCCTGACTTAGGCTGCTCATCCTAAAGATTCAACCATACCAGTTAATAGATGCCAACTTTACAGGTTGGGACAAGATGAGTTACTGCGCAGATGTGTGTGTGAACATGAAATGTATAACTTGCTAATAGAGACACATGGTAGAATCGTCGGAGGACATTTCAGCGGAGCTCGCAAAGTACTGCAGTCCCAATTGTGGTGGCCTACCCTTTTCCGAGATGCTACATGCTTCGTGAAACATTGTGATAAGTGCCACATAACCAAAGTCCCAATTCGTAAGGATCACATGGAGCTAACCCCAATTATCACACGACAACCCTTCGAGAAATGGGATATTGACTTCATCAGACCCATTAGTCTTGCAGCACAGTATTCAGAAGCCAAATACATTATTGTGGCTATCGATTATCTAACAAAATGGACCGAAGCACAACCTACAAGAAAGAACAACGCTCGGACCACCGCTAAGTTCCTATGGAAGCAAGTGATCTCACGATTTGGCTACCCATGGAATTGGTTAGTGATCAAGGCACCCACTTCATCAATAAAGTGATAACTTACCTCCTATCCTCCTTCCTAATCATCCATCAGAAATCCTCACCTTTTTACCCACAGGCAAACGGTCAAGCCAAATTAACAAATAAAATCCTAATAAATTTCCTAACTAAGTTCGTCTCCGCTTCATGCAGTGATTAGGATAACAAGTTTATGGCAGCCTTATGGACCTATCGCACGGTTTACAAGACATCTGTAAGATAGACCCCCTTTAGATTGACATATGGCATAGAGCCAATCCTCCCCTTGGAATTCTTTGTACCAAGCCTCAAGATCACCCTTCAAGAAAGATGGGAGGGAAAGGGGGCATGGAAGGAATGCTCGATTGAACTCACATGCTTAACGAAAACTTGGCTTCTAGCCACCCATGCACTCATATGCGAGAAGGTAAGACAGAAAAGCTGGTTTGGCAAGCATTTCAAGCAGCGTAGCTTCGAACAAGGTGACTTGGTCAAATGACATAAGCAAAAGCTGAAGTTTCGAGGGCTAGGACTTTTTAAGGTTCGAACCACAGTTGAACTGGCAACGTAGAACTCGAAACCCTTGAGGGTGAAGGCATAGGCTTCTTCAATGGAAGCCGTATAAAGAAATATTTCCCTCCCATGCACCCATTGCATGAGCCCCCAATGCTAGCACCCCCTGTCCACGTGCGAGTAGCCACCATCATCGAGATGGACAGTGAGGATGAGGAAGTAGTAGAACTAGCCTAGCTCAATATGACGATCACTGCTAAGCACACATGCACCATCAACGCACTGATTGATGAGGGAGCTGATTTTAATGTCTTAACCCGTGACCATTGGACCCAAATTGGCAAACCGTTGTTGCAGCTTGCTAATGCTAGTCTCACCCCTTATGGAGGCCAACCCTACAAACTTATAGGAAAGTACAAGGTTGCAGTTTCTATCGAGTCTAAGAGCATGTTGATAATTTTCTATGTCTTACCCAACACTAAGGATGCAGGCATAAAATCGTTGTTAGGATGATCTTTCAAGAAGCAAGCTCATTGCAATATCAACTACAAGTTGCAGCGCATCCACCTAGCCATGGGTAACATTCGCATAACGCATAGTTACAACTTTCAACAAGGGCGGTGCAACTCTTTCCAAGTCCACAAAGCCACCACCGATAGAGAAACCAACTGCCAAGTCTCAAGAGGGGGGTCATGAATTGTCACAACCTATCCAGCCTCGAGGCCAACAACCCACTAGAACCACCATTGAAGCCCATGAACCCCAGTTCAAAAGGGTACCTAAACAGGGAGCGCCCCCTAGAAATAGAAATCCACGCCCTCGTAAGGTTACCACCAGCACCCAAAACCTAGGAGGCCAAGACTAAACCATAAACATCAATGCACAACCAAGCCGCGACGGGTCCCTAAGACCGTATTGCACGTGCAAGGCTACTATGAGGGTAACACCTGGATTTGGATGCCTAAAGCCAGAGCGACCAAAGGCCCTATGCAAGCACCATCCTCAAGATTGACCACCCACAACATCATGCCAAAAGACACTCAAACCACAAGTGAATCAAGCCACTCAATCCATAGAACCTCCGAAGCCTAGCTTCGCAAAGCCTGGACCAATGCATCGCCCAAAATTGCAACCCACTACTAACAAAATGTCCAGTTCTCGTGCACATGATGCCACTCCGATCTCAAATGCATCTAGCAACACGACAGCCATAACTACCACCAAAATCATGAGATGGGAAACCAAGCTCCAACCTACAAAGCAAACCACACCACGACCATTAACAATTGAATTATCTAGTCCTATAGCCTCAACCACCCCCGGCCTTCGACCCTCTTATGAGCGACGATCAATTCTAACTTTGGCTATAGACTTAGCTAAAAATACAGGGGATGACTTGGTTGCTTGCCTCCGACGCTGGGACGCTACTTTCATGACATTGGCTAAAAGCTACGAATGACTAGACTTAGGCCTCTTGGAAGAACCTATACAAATGGAAGTACGAACACTCCCTTGCTCTTGGGAAGAGTCAGAATTTGTATTTGTCAAGGCCTCCGAAGCAGCTCGGGAATTAATTGCAACTAAGATATCCCACGAACAAGCCATCAAGCAACGTCTCATTATGTCATATAACAAGAATACAACCCTGGCCACAAATCAAGAAATTGCAGAGTTGGAATGACTTATCGACCATGACTTCTCCTTCTTGTGAAAGTGGTACGCTCTATGATTGCAATGGGAGAATGTGGGATACCAAATAATGACCAATGCTGAATAGCAAACTCAATCAAGGAATCTAAATATGACCCCACCTATGTCGCTCCAACTTCCTATAGGGCGTTGACTTCTATTCGTAACTGCTCCCTAGAAGAACACATTGAGGGACATCCATATTTAGATCGCATCATCATAGAGGAGGAGTTGCATGTCACTAGTCGAACAGACTCTAGTGACTTCTTACTTGACGTCCTCACTTATATTATGCATGCAGGCATTTGCCCTTTCGACATGGATAGCTATGCTAATCTCGAGTATAATCTGAATTTCTACGCCTATCTCATGCGAAGGTAAAGCTCTCACATTATGTATTGAATGACCGTCATCCTCTAACCCTTTAATCCTAGGAAGGATTCTTCTCAATTTAGAGAGGGGGAGTCATGGTGAAACAAACCAAACACATAACAAGAACCATAAAGGAAAATAACACATGTGGGACATGAGGGACCTCAATGGTGACTGAGAAATTGACAATAAAACTTGAAAGCAATGGACTTAGACTGTTTGGAGGAAAAAGTCTAATTATGTACTAAAAATAATTTTATCTGCCAAGCACGAAGTCTTTTCTTTCAGTGAATAGCTAGGTGGAAAAGCACTAATGGCAAACCATGGCTTATGACAGGAGCTGAAGATGTCGTAGCAAGATTGAGCCCATCACCTACCTTTCACGGAAGAGGAAAGAGTGAAGTACGGCCTAACCCTTGAAAATCGAGCGTACAATTGGCTTAGGTTTAGGATCATCCACAAAGTCGAAGGGGTGGTGACCATTGAGGAAGTTGTTAGGAGGATTGTGGATTAGTGCAACCTCGCCACGTATATCGAAAAGCTCGCTGACCACACTAGGTGTATGGAATTCCTAAGGACAGTGTCCTTGGCAAGCAAGGAAGAAACCAAGCAAGTGCAGGTCCCGCTCTCAGCAAGACCTTGGTGGAAAAGGCACTGGGATTGGAACCAAGGGTGGAGAAAAGGCACAAAAGAGACATCTATGCCATGCTAGGGATGAAGAAGGAAAGTGTCTTAACAAACAATGGCACAAGTATCTAGGACATTCCCGATGCAAAAATCAAATTGCAAGCAAAGGTAATCCACACCCTCTTCTCCAATCTAAGGTACAATTTGCTTATGCATAGAATCAATGTGCCCATGCTGGAGAGCATGGCGGCTCATTCATGTGTGAGAGTAGATTTCTTGGTAAATTAGTGAGATAAAATGCATTGGAACCGGTTGGTTGGAACGCCCAAACAAGGCTGATTGGAACCGGTTGATTGGAACACCCAAACAAGGCTTCTCCAAGAAATTGTAGCTTCTCATTAGCTTATCCATTCTAACACCTTATGAGTTAAAGTATTGTTTGTTCTTTAAATTTCTATAAGCATATAATTTTTTTTTGTCAAGTTTGAGTTGTTGTCAAGTTGACAATAGGGAGCTAGATGGTGGAAGACAAGCCTACTCAAAAAAGTGGTATATTTTATGAACCCTAAACTCTTACACTTCACTAGGGAAAAGAGAGGCACATGCCCAACTTAACACATGATTCTAGGCACATCATAGGGGCTTTTATAACCCTTCATCTCTTTTAATTCCATGCCATTTGGAAGATGCACTTAACTACACTATCTTGATGCACAACACAACATGAGGGACATTGGAGCTATATCTAGTAAACCTAGTTGCACGTGCATGTGAGAGTACACCTACATTGAGCACACACCTTGATGCACCTCACTTTGGGGATTTATGTCACTTCTTAGGAACCTTGTGGTTTGAGAGGGAAATGAGATTAGATGAGCTGAGGACCATGTAAAGTTAGCATCAAATTTGAAAAGGCTTCTCTTGGGTTATCACTTCCATCATGAGGGTTTTTTAGTGAGGAGGGTTGAGAGGAGTTTCATTATCAATTCAGAGGTGAGGTTATGAGTGTAAAAGGACCCAAAAAAAAAGAAATCTTTATTTGTATAATGCATTAAGCACTTAGCACACGAATAAGCACTTCTTCAAATGCAAAGATTCTACTTATTGTGCACATTGAGAGATTGAAATGCATAGCCTCTTTTTTATTTGCACAAATTGTTAACTCATTGGGTGCTCGAGTACAAGTTCATCAGCTACACAAGCATACCTTTCTAAGCACACTTGAGGGTCGTGGAGTGATGGGACCTCAAATGGTCCGGCACTGGCTATGGCACTAGCCGGACCTCATGCTCATGATAGACAAACACACCCTCACAGCCTCGCCGACCAGGAGCGTCAATCTGTTGTTAAAGGACAAACTACCCTAAAGCCCAATCTATGCGTTTATAGCTTTATAGTTTTGTAGTCCAATGTTTCTCTTTCTATAAACTCCTCAAAGGGAGAACCCTTACACATTGGCAATAAATACCACGATAATCACATACATGGGAGGTAACCTCTCGGTGGAAACACCGCGGCCCCATTGCAGCTCTCCTACACATCGCATCGATTAGCCCCTTCATGCGCTGCTCAACATATAGAACAAACGAGCAAACTCCACTCTTTCATTTCAAACGTCTCCAAGAGATACCATGTTTCCTTACCGAATAATCCCCCAAGAAACGAACGTCTATCCTATGGCTTAGGATGCCTTTCCACACTCAAGCGTGGGTCATTGTCATTGAAAACAGGTGCTCTGCATCCAGATTTTATATTCCGATACCATGATTGTCATGCACATGCAAAGATGAATGATTCTAAAGTGCTCAAACATAATTTTAAATCAGCAACGTGCTTGTGCACAGTCAGGCTTTTCCAATGCATTTACTAACCTGTTGCGACGATGTAAGGATAGCACCAAGATAACACTCGTGCTATTATCCTCTTAATTAACATACCACAAACTCTATGACATGATGTGCATCAGAAAATCAGCAATAATCAGCACGCAAATCACACCATTCAAACATCCCAACCCCCTACGTTTAGGTATTGCTTTCGTTGCATAGGTGTAGAGGTTCATTTTTGTCATGTTTTGATGTATAGAAAGCAATAAACCACAAACTTTGACAAAGAAATAGGGAAAACTGAGGCTAAACCCCATGCTTTACCACTACCACACATCCACAAACAATCATCATATTTTTTCTTAATTTCCAAGACGTATTTCTATTTTTCCTCTTATTTTTCTCATTTTCTTGATTTATTTGGCAATAAAATATACTATTTTTTGGTTTTTCTTATTCCAATCACTTTAGCATACTAACATTCAACTTATCTTCCATATTCCCCCCGTGGGAACATATTTTGCCCACCCGAAACAGAAAAACTACCATTTTGCCACTAAAAGACCACATTTTGGGTTTACGAGAATTAAATAAAGCATTTAAATCATTGTAAAACCAAGATTTTCTGATACACAATAATTAATCATGATGCAAACAGCACTCACACAAATTTTCATCCAATAAGAACATAATTATCATCATAAACTATCAAAAATCCTTTATTTTCTTCATAAAAATGGTCATACCGTGTTTTTACGTAACCCAAGATGCCTTGAATGACTGCATAACTAGCAAACAAAGCCTCCATTGCTCTCAATCCAATATTTCTCATCAATCTTCAGCATCTCCATCAATTTCCATCACCATTTCCTTCATTCTCCATCCCCAATTCCTCCATCAAGATGGTACACATGAACAACCCATAGAGGAGACAGAGAGGGAGGAGAGAGAAAGAATAGTTTCTGTTCTCTTCATCCGAACAACCATTCCTCGTGTGAAGACCAGCTATAGAACCAACCAAGAGGGAGAAGTTGCCCCCCAATCTCTATTGCATAGCTTACATTCAGCCTGAATCATGATCATGAGGGATCATGGTAAAAAATGCACCACCCTCCTGTTCACGCCGTGCTCATCTTCTCTTCACATTTTTTTCATCCAAAAATTAGAGGGGGGGGGGGGGGGGGGGGGGGGGGGGGGGGGTTGTCAAAGGTCCCAAAGGGCACCCCCCCTTTGGTCCTAAGTTTGGCCACCTTTTCATATCTTGCCCATTTGTTGCCACTTCCTCGTTCGGACTCCGTTTCGAGCTCTGAAAAATCATGCGTGTCCGTCTTGACATCCCGCACTGACTGGCAACTCCTAACATCCCACACTGCAGTTGAAAAAATTATCAAAAATCCACAAGTGTCGCTCAGGCACCTTTTAAAAGTCGTCTTTCACTTAGTGCTTAAAAGCGTCCTAGCTACAGCCGCTGCCTTCGATGTTAAATATTTTTTCCCTAAATTCTGGATTTTTTGGCAAATTTTAGGCACATCCCGGGCTCAAAACTCCGCTCTCATTGGCGACCACGGGATAGGGTGACTCAGCACGTCAAATCCCACAAGAGATCTACACAAAACAACAAAGGAAGCATCAAGCCGATACAAAATAGATACATATTAAAACACAGCACAATACTCACCCTATCCCCTGACAAAATCAGGGCATGAAATACACAAGGAGTAGGCCTAGTATAATTTAATAGAAGTTCCGAAGCTAGTCACTAACCGACTGCTCCAGCATGGCCAAACTAAAAAGAACTATCAAAGAAGTCGCCCTAAGTGGTGGTCTAAACTACCTACCTAACTAAGAACAACACAACCAGGAGCTCCTACTAGGCGAGGACTCCTATAGCCTAATCTAGAATCTTTCCTTTTAGCACATTTCTTCTTTTAGGTTTTGTTTCTTCCATACTCGGGCATGTAAAAAGAAGGGAGTTGAGCGTAGTGACCCAAGGAGAACAGGGCATCAACCTCAGGTCCTGTCTCGGTACCCAAGAACCTACCAAGCCCTCACAAGGCGACACGTAATCCTTTTCTGATGCTCACTTTTATTTTCGCTCCAACTTTCCTTACTTTCTTCTTTTCCAACAAGACGCCACCCCTAGGAAGACAAGGCATCGGCCCCGGGTCTGACTCGTCCCCAAGAACCTGCCAGGCCTTCGCAAGGCGATGATCAACTGCTTATAAATTTTCCTTTCTTTCCTTTTCTATTTTTATAGGGGTTAGAACCCCTTTTTACACACCTTTGTATATATCTATTGTCTTTTGAGGTATTCAGGGTTTTGCTTCCTCTATCATCATCATCATTTTTCCTTCGATAGGCTTCTCTAACTGCCTCACAACTAACAAGAACTCCTAGAATGGCTATCTAGCAGGCTAGCAGAAGAGGGTCACTAGAACTACTTCTAAAACAGGTCTTTCAATGCTTGGCAATGTCTTTACAGGAGGCAATGACTACTCAAACCTCCCTCAAACATACCTAACCTAAACCTGGGACTTCATGCCTTGGACGTTGGTCCCCAACAAGAAAAGAAAATCCCCTACAAGTACACAGACACATATAGCATAAAAACATGTTACTCGTAAAGGAGAAATATCACCTGGATAGGGCCACGAGAAGTCTCCACACGACATAGGCTCCTTCCAAGCTCTTTTTTAAACCTATCTAGCACAGAACTAAAACAAGAAACCATTAACCGCACCCATCCTAAACAGACAACTGGCCCTCTTGGCCTAATGAGATAAAACATTTCGCTACAAAAACTGATCGGCCCTCTTGGCCTAATGAAATAAAACATAGCACCTATACATCCCTCCCCGAAATAGTACAGATATACAATAATATGCTCCTTTCCAAGGAGGAAAAAATAGGGCTCACAGCCCTAAACTAAATGCATAAGGTTATGACACATCCCTCATGCATATATAGCAAGAGGTGTACGCATAACATGTTGTCTAATCAGTCTATGGGTCCAGGATAACAACGGTAGATTGGTCTCGGCTACTCTTTGCATCACCCATATCAACCATCGCCTGCCATATAATGCATGCTCTGATAGCATTCCCCACAAGCGACCGGGTCTTGTCTCATTATTGATAGCAATATCCAAACTAGGACCACAGTTGAAGAAAATGTCTTCTTCATAAGCAAGGTTTGCCAATGAGTTCACAAACTGATTCCAATAACGTGGAATCAACTGAAGAGATACTCTCTCAAACTCCTCGAGTAGGGTCATCGCAGTTCGATGATACATACAAAGGATGGGGTTCCGCACTGTGTATGTCCCATCTAGCTGATTCAAGATCAACTGGGAATCCCCTTTTACTAACAACCACCGAATACCACCTTGTTTGGCAATATGCAGTCCCATAATCAAGGCTTTATACTCCGCCATATTGTTAGTGAATCCTACCCCGAGATAAGCAGCTAACTTCATCGTAACTCTACGTCGGGGATCTCGGATTACTACTCCAATACTCTCTTTTTTATTAGGGCCCCTGGACGCCCCGTTAAAATATAATGTGTACGTCCACAATGGGTTTACACAGCTTGCCATCACGAACTCCTCTATTCGTAATTATGATAGTCAAAATTTAACATTTTTAGAGGATGAACTGACGGCTCCATTCCACCTTCTTCATTAAACTCAACAAGGATACTTGTCAACATTCGTAAGCAGTGATGACAGAAGACTTTGATCTCCCACACAAAGGTTCTGTCCTCTTGCTCAATCACTTTGTATCATTTGCTCCATTAGATAAGTTTCCCTTGATGGTATCTCTGCTCCAGATATGGGTGCTCCAAATAAGGAATTAACCGCCCCATCAACCAGCTTTAAGCTCTTTTGCAGGTCTCAAATCAGCCCCAGCATGGACCTACAATGCATTTTTCTGCGTTAGCATACTTAGAAATAATAAGGTTTAATCTTATTAATATTAACCTTATTTTTAAATTCTACTCCGTGCAAATCAGGTAGTAGAGCCGTAGACCTATTTTTCCCTATCCTGACAATCCTGTAGGGGCCATCCCATCTAGGTTCCATCTTCCCTGGAAATAGCTCCCTACGCACATCATAGTACAGAACTAATTGCCCTTTTTTAAAGGTATACTTCTTTGCTTTAAGGTCGTACAACTGCTTCATCCACCGTTTAGCTACCTCCTGGTGTAATAAGCTTTGCAACTTCAGCTCATCCAAGTGGGCTATGGTCGTAAAACATTCAAAGAGTGAATCTTCATCTCCCAAAGAGTGGTTAATTGCAAACCGTATGGTTGGCAACTCAATTTCGAGGGGTAACACACACTCTTCCCCATAAACTAATTTAAATTGAGTATGCCCGGTAGCTCGCTTGAACGTTGTATTATATGCCCATATTGCCACATACAACTTCCTGTCCCAGTCTCGTTTCTTCTCCAAGACTATTTTAGACAAGATACCCACAAGCTGTTTATTAGTACTTTCGACTTGTCCATTTGCTTGCGGATTATAAGGGGTCATTTTATTGTGCTTGATTTACCGAGCTTCAGTCAGGGCAGACTTTTGATCACTTTATTCAAAAATGGGTTCCACGGTCCGACATTAGTTCCTTCGGTGGACCAAAACGGCAAATAATCTGCTCTAAAAGAATACTTGCAATCTCTTTTGCATTGTCCTACCTCGTCGCCCGCGCTTCTGACCATTTTGTGAAATAATCAATTGCTACTATAATGTACCTCTTCTGGGTAGTAGACGACGGGGTGATAGGACCCACAAAGTCAATGCCCCACTTCTCAAATGGGAGGCTAGCCATGATAGGCATAAGTGGTCGTTTCCTATTCTCTTTGCTGTCATGTCTTTGACAGGTATCACATCTCTTAACATACTCAAAGGAATCTTGGAAGATGGACGACCACCAATATCCAGCTCTTAAAGCTTTATGCACCATCAACCGTCGAGCAAAGTGTCGTCCACATGCAGAGTCATGGCACTCTTCCAGGATGAAAGGAACCTCGTCAGGCATCACACATCGGCAGTAGATATCATCAACACCCTGCCGATATAGTGTTCCTGCGATCAAGGAAAACTTCAGAGCCTATTGTCTGATTTTCCTCTTTTCTGATTTTGATAAACCAGCTCCAGTATCTCCCATTGATAGAGAATGCGTCATAGCAGCATACCAAGATGGGATAGAAGCTATATCAATTTTAAACATTTCTTCAATATCACTTCCTTTAGTCAGAGACTCTTTCGGCTCCCCGAAATCCACAAGGCATTCTACAATACCCTGCAACCTTGGTGGCTTACTCTTAATCTCATAATCGAACTCCTGCAAAGTGATTAACCACTTTGCCAGACGGATCAAGTAGTTCTAGCTTATTCATAAGCAATCTAAGCCCTTCTACCTTCGTATAGAAAACTACCTTCTCATAGAGGATGTAGTGCCTGAATTTTTTAGTCGCAAAGACTATCGCCATGCACAACTTCTCCATATAGGTATAGTTAATTTCTAATATGCCCAGTTTTCGACTAGCAAAAGCTATCGGATGATACCACTTTTCCTCCCAGATTTGGGCTAAACAGCAGCTGATACTATGCATGATGGTTGCTGAAAATATGTAAAATACCTTGCCTCTTTTAGGTGCTTTTAAAGCTGGTGCTTTTCCTAGCTCATGTTTCACATCCTCGAAAGCTATCTTACAAGGGATGCTCCATACAAATAGACAGCTAAAGGATAATAAGTTTGTTAGTGGCAACGTCCTTTCTGCCAAGGCATTTATAAACCTCCGATAGTACCCTATCGATGACAGAAAGCTATGTACCTCTTTTGGAGTGTGTGGTGGACTCATAGCAACTATAACCTTGATCTTTTCAGGGTTAGTTGCGATTCCTACTGAACTGACCACATGGCCTAGTAATAGCCCATAAGGCACTCCAAAGACACACTTCCGTGGGTTAAGAGCGATACAAAATTGTTTGCAGCACTCAAAGCACTTTCTTAAAATAATCAACATCCTTTCCCTTACAGTGGCTTCCCCCAGGTCATCAATAAATACTTTCAACTCATCTGGGGAGATGTCACCAAAGGTCTTGTCTATTGTTCGTTGCCATGATCCAGGTGCATTGAAAGGTGAGAATGATCGAAGCTTGCACGCGAGCTATGGCAGGAGAGCAAGAGCAAGAAAAGAGAGAGACAAGAAATGGGAACTCCAACAGTCACAATGTGTGACCGGGCCTTCCTTTATTCAAAGTGTCACTAAAAGAATAAAGAATAAAGTGACATGACGGGCGCTCGCCACCTGCAGTATGCAATGGTGGGTACTGTCAGTGTAGTAATACACGGGGCGGCAAGGCGGAGGCGCCTTTACCCCCAACAACCTCCCACTTAAAGGCGAATCTGCCCTAGTGAGAGAGAAAAGAAAAAGAAAAGACAGTACAAATGTACATAGGTATAAGGGATGAGGAAAGGCGACATCTCATCCAACGCCCATCAACCTCCTAAGGAAGGCAAAGTGCTCAGTAGTGAGGCTCTTCGTGAGCAGATCTGCAAGATTCTCGTCAGTGGAGATCTTGACAAGGTCAACAGACTTGTCCTCCATGACACCACATATGAAGTGATACCTCACCTCAATGTGTTTCGTCTTCGCATGGAAGACCGGATTCTTAGCCAACTGAATGGCACTCATAGAATCCGAATGCAGTGTAGGTGTAGCATCAATCCCAAGGTTAGCAACTAGACGGCCTAACCATATGGCCTCCTTGCAAGCCTCAGTGGCTGCAACATACTCGGCCTCAGTGGTAGACAAAGCCGTACACTTTTGAACCCTGGACATCCAAGAGACAGCCCCTCCATCATAGGTGAATACATAGCCAGAAGTGGACTTCCTACTATTTGCATGTCCTACATAATCGGAGTCAGTGTACCCCACGACCCCTGTATCCTGGCTGCCATAGCAAATACACATATCTGTTGTGCCCTTCAGGTACCTCATGATACCCTTCACGGCATCCCAATGTCTGCTACCAGGTGTAGCCATATAGCGTGCCACAACACCAACTGCATGCGCAATATCTGGACGAGTGGCTATCATGGCATACATCAAACTGCCCATGGCTGAAGCATAAGGGATCTTGGCCATCTCGGCCCTCTGCTCATCTGTCTGCGGACAATCGGCCTATGATACCTTCACATAAGAAGGTAATGGATAGCCAATAGGCTTTACGTCCTACATGCGGAAGCGCTCAAGGACTTTATGAATGTACTCCCACTGTGAGAGATACAAAAGCCCCTGATGCCTATCGCGCTTAATGCGCATCCCAAGTATATGTGAGGCCTGTCCCAAATCTTTCATCTCAAAGCTCTTCTTCAGCTAAGATTTAAGAGCATCTAGCTCATCATGAGCTTTCCATGCTATCAGTATATCATCAACATAGAGTACCAAGATAAGCAAACTGCCATCACGGGCTTTCTTCGTGTAAAGACACGGATCCATAGCACTCCTGCTGTAGCCCTGTGACTGCATAAAGGCATCAAACTTATGATACCATTCCCTAGGTGCCTGCTTCAAGCCATACAAGCTCTTCTTCAACTTGCACACTAGGTGCTCCCTGCCAAGTTCTGCAAAGCCCTTAAGCTGATCCATATAGATCTCATCATGCAAGTCCCCATGTAGAAAAGTCGTCTTGACATCCATCTGATATAGATCTAAGTCAAGCTGTGCAACCAAAGCCAAGACTAAGCCCAGGGTGGTCATCTTAACCACAGGAGAAAAGACCTCATCAAAGTCCACACCATGTTCCTGCTTAAAACCCTTTGCTACCAATCTAGCCTTGTATGCTGACTTGGGGTGTCCAGGGGTACTTTTCAGCTTGTACACCCACTTGCATGGCAAAGCCTTCTTGCCCTTAGGCAAGGCAACCAAATCCCAAGTCTCATTCTTATGCAAGGAGTCTATCTCAGACTGCATAGCCCTCTCCCAGGAGTGACTGTCACCCCTGCGCATAGCCTCATCATAAGTGAAAGGCTCTCCTGCATCTGTAACCAAAACATAATGCATAGAGGGCTGAAATCTGTCAAGTGGACGTCTGTCTCTAGCAGACCGTCTCACCGCAGGCTCTGCTGCCTGTCTAACTACCTGTCCAACACCCTGGCCCTGTGGAGGAACTGCTGCAGGCTGTACTACTGGCTGTGCTGGAGCTCTAGGCTCGTCCTAAAAGATCACTCTGCGGATCTCAACCACCTTCTCAGGCTACCTGTGCATCTTGTCTTCATGGAAGACGACATCATGGCTGCGTACTATTTTCCGCGCCTGCGGATCCCATAGGTGATAGCCCATCTCTCCTGACTCACCATAGCCAAGGAATATGCATTTAATGCTCTTTGGATCCAATTTACTCCTCTTGTCCTTGGGCACATGGCAGAATGCCTCACATCCAAAGACACGGAGATGCGCATAAGAGGGTGGCTTACCAGCCCAAACTTCCTCTGCAACCTGGAAATCCAATCCACTGGAAGGCGATCGGTTTATGACATGCACTGCCGTACTGACTGCCTCAGCCCAAAACTCTGGGGTAGGCCTACATGGCTAAGCATAGGGCGCACATGCTCCTAAATAGTCCTATTCATGCGCTCAACCAAACCATTCTGGGGTGGGGTGTAAGGAGCGGTCAACTGACGCTTAATACCCCTGTCATCACAAAACTGCTCAAAAGCACGTGAGACATATTCTCCCCCATTGTCAGTCCTAAGGCATTTCAGTCTATACCCAGTCTGGTTCTCAACAAGAGCAAGCCATCTCTGAAAAACTGCCAAGACATCGGACTTCTGCTTTATGGGATAAGCCCACACTTTCCTAGAAAAATCATCAATGAAGGTAACAAAGTACTTCGCACCACCCATAGACATGCAAGGCATAGGCCCACAAGCATCGGAATGCACCAATGCCAAGGGCTCACTCATGTGTGGCCTACCCGATTTCTTATGCATAGACCTATTCTGCTTACCATAAAGACAATGATCACACGAGTCAAAACATGCATAATCCAAAGGCGGAAGATACTGCAAACCAGATAACATTTTCATTCCCTTTAAAGACATATGCCCCAAATGGGCATGCCAAAGTGATACATGTGGGATAGAGCCCACTGCCAAAACATGGTCTACAGAAGACCCGGATACAACAAGAGGATCGAGGCTGCCAGCCTTGGCGCCTCTAGCAAGCACAAGTCTGCCTTTGGTGATCTTCCAGGCAGAATCCCCAAAACAGACATGAAACCCTACATCATCCAACTGTCCTGCAGACATAAGACTGCGCGTAAGCGCAGGTACATGACGTACATCCCTTAGCAAAAAGGAACTGCCAGTGGAAAACTGCAACTAAATATCTCCACAGCCCACAATATCAAGAGACCTGTCATCTCCAAGTCTGACTGATCCAGATATAGTACGGTAAGAGTGAAACCACTCACGGTAAGGCGTCACATGGAAGGACGCACCTGAATCCAATAACCAGCACTGTGCATACATATGAGGTGTCTCAGTCAAGTGTGAAGCATCAGAAGAACTAGCTGCAAGTATAAACTCATCACCACCATCAGACTCCTCAGTCTGCGTGACATTAATTTCCTCAATCTTGACGCTGGACTTCGTAGGTACTATGCTGCGATCAGAGGACTTCTCCTGCACTTTATCTTTCCCCTTATCCTTGCGCTTCTCATTGCGAAACTCATGACACTGTGGTCTAATATGGCCCTTTTTCCCACAATGATGACAAGTGACATTGGCATTGCGCCCACGCGACTTGCCACCACGAGATTTAGACCGACCCTTCTGCGAGTCACGGCCTCGGCCATTACCACAGTCATACATGTCATTCCTGCCTCTAACTGTCAAAGCATGACTACCACGAGAGGCATCCAAGTTTTTGCGATTCACCTCTTCTTGAAGAAGAGCACTCTCAACATCTGCCAATTTTAGAGTAGCACTAGAGGCACATAGGGCAGTGCGGAATACATCCCATGACTCATTCAGAGTCCCAAGCAAGAAAAGAGGAGTTACTTCCTCTCCAAAGGTGATATCCTGCGAAGCCAGGTTCTTCAGTATAGCATGGAACTGGCTTAAGTGAGCAGACATAGTCGCATTATCCTTCATGCGCAGATCCATAAGCTGCTTCAACCAGTACATCTGACTTGCCGGACTTTTCTTATCATAAAGATTTTTTATCTTATTCCATAGATCCCATGCACTCTGTGCTTCCTCAAATACATTATAATGTACATGTTCAGTGAGAGACAATACAATCGTGGACTTGCATAGCTCATCAAGTTCAAGCCAGTCGTCATTGTCCATAGTTTCAAGCTGCTCCCCACTCAACCGAAGTGGCTTAATCTGAGATTTCTGCACCAAGACCTGCCAAATTTGACTCTTCCAGTAAGAGTAGTTGGTACCATCCAACTTTGTAATGTTAAAGATTGCACTATCATGTGAAGATGATGCCATTATGCAGGCTGGAAATGCCCAAACAGTCCAAAAACTGCTTGCTGTTTTACTGCAAAAACTGCCCAAAAATGACCAAAACGGGGTCCAAAGGGCGAGCAAAGTGTGCCCAAAACTGCTGCCCACTTAGTACTAGGTGTGGTACACCAAATCAAGATATTTCAGCATGAAAAGTACAGCTCAATCCACCAATAACTGCTTGCTGTAATAAATTGCAGGTATGCAATCTAGAGAGCAAACTGTCCCAAAATAGGATCCAATGTCAAGCAAACAATGCTAGGTCCGAAGCCGGCATGAAACGGACATAAGCAAGGCCAATGACAGTGAAAAGAACATGAGCTCAACACCGAACCATGTCAAAATAACATCTTCCAGTGAAAGGCACACCCCCAGACACTCTAGGCAAAGTGTTCCTGTAACTCCCAAAACCTGACACAAATAGGTGTCTGCTCAAAGAGAAATATCCAAATATGAGACTTAGCTCATAAGCATCCTGTGAACCAAGAGTACATCAATGCATATCCATAAAGATCGAAGTATGATCCCAAAGTCTCAATGCGTATGTAGCTGCTCAAGACATAAACTGCTCCAAATACATGTAAGTGTTCCAATAGCATGCAACTGTCAAAGGTCAAGCAAGCATGTAAAATGCTCCCACTGGCACAAAAGGCATACAAAGGAGCTCAGAAGCTCAAATAACCCAAGAGAAAGCACCAGTGATAAGTGACCCTGTCAACGCATCAAGCGCATCCAAGAGAGCATGATATACATGAAGCACCGGTCGTATTAACCATGAAGCAATACATAAGCCCAAATAAGCTCTCGGTCAACTCAATGACATCCAAATAGCAACCAAGATCACTAATCAAGTAAGCCAGGAATGCTCAAATACATCCAAATCCAAGCTCCAAATGTCGGTATGGCATACACGAACCAAATAGCATATGTCACGAACCAAAGCATGTAATGCAAAAGCCTAACTGTCAATCAGAGACATGAGGCATAGGCGATCCACGAGCATGCCAAGTCGGTCCAAATGTCAGTGAAAATGGAGCTAATGCGAAGCTCAAAAGCATCCCATAATCTCATACATATGCTCCAAGCCGTCCCCAAATGTCAGAGACATCATGCCAAAGCTCAATGCATACATCCAGTATCGGTAGGTAAGTGCCAAAGCCTGTAAAGTACCTTCAGCCCACTATTATTCCAGCATGTGTTTACTGTTCTAAACAGTAGATTTCAGCCCCGAATTCAAGGCAAAATCATGGTCAAACCAAATGCATACATCCCCAATACATCCGGGTAGGAAGTAGACCGCATACGGGCATCAAATAAGGTAACCGGAGTAGAGTATAAGCATCAAATGCCAATGCCAAGTGTGGCTGCCCTATTTCCAGCACTGTATAACAGTAAATAATAGTCCCAAATTGGCCAATATTTCAAGCCAAAATCATGGCATAATCATGTGCATACATTTCCAAGGCACTAGGCATCATGCAGACCGCATACGGGCATCAAATAGCACAACCGGAATGGAGTATAAGCAACAAATGCTAATGCCAATGGTGCTGCCCTGTTTTCAGCCTGTCATGACAGTTTATGACGGTCCCAAATCTGAAGAAATCAGCCCCAAATGATCAAGACCAATGCCCAAAGCTTGAATGACATCAAACATGAAGTCTATAGCCCTCTTGATCAAGGTAGAGAGCAAGAAGCAATGGCCAAGTGTGGAGCTGAAGTAGATGAGTGCTCACAGCCTGGAAAAAAATGATGCAATCTGCCCTGTTGGTGCTGAACTTGCTGCTGCTCCACATGGGCTGAAAAGGAGGTAATGGGGGGCTTAAGAAGGGCCTATCAAAGGCCTATGACAAGCCTCTTTGAGCCTTGATAGGTGTAAGGCACAATATGAGGGGAATAAGCTTCAAGGGTTTGAAGCCATGGCTGCCCTTGCTGTTTGCAACCTGTAGACTGAAATAAAACCCTCAAAGAATGATCAAATACCTCAATATAAATGCCTTGAAGGTGCCTCAATAGGCTGGGAAGGTGCTCGGGAAGCCGGGGAGTGACGGGAGCTCGGGGAGATCGGATATGGCTGCTGGGATAGAGATCCAATGCGTGAAGCGAGTCGATGCGAAGATCGGGAAGCACCGAGTCGAGCTCGAGCAAGAGAATGCCAAGCTCTGATACCAGTTGAAAGGTGAGAAGGATCGAAGCTTGCACGCGAGCTATGGCAGGAGAGCAAGAGCAAGAAAAGAGAGAGACAAGAAATGGAAACTCCAACAGTCACAATGTGTGACTGGGCCTTCCTTTATTCAAATTGTCACTAAAAGAATAAAGAATAAAGTGACGTGAGGGGCGCCCGCCACCTGCAGTGTGCAGTGGTGGGTACTGTCAGTGTAGTAATACACGGGGCGGCACGGCGGAGGCGCCTTTACCCCCAACATGCATTGCACAAACCAAAGGCCATCACATGGTACGCAAAAGTACTAAAGACAGTAATGAAAGTCGTTTTCAACTTGTCCTCTTCTGCAATTGCCATCTGGTTGTATCTTGCAAAGCAATCCATAAACGAATATATTTCCCTACCCGCTAATTGATCCAAAATCTGGTCAATAAATGACAACGGGTAGTAATCCTTAACTGTCTGCTTATTCAGCTCTCTAAAATCTACACATAGTCGGATCTGGTTGTTTTTCTTCTTCCTGATGATGACAACTGGTGAACACCATTCTGTGTGTTGTACAATGAAGATTAAACCAGCTTTCCATAACTTCTGTAACTCCTCAAACAGCCCGTCCCTCAATTCAAACGGCCTACACCTTACCTTCTGATGCACAGGACGACTGCCTTCTTTTACAAGAATAGTATGAACAGCCAGGCTGGGAGGAATACCTCTCAGCTCATCATAACTCCAAGCAAAGATGCCACGGAATTCTTGAATCAAGGACACATAGTCCTCTCTTTCTGCTGAACTGAGCATGGAACCTAATTTAATTGGCCGTGAATCATTCGGCATGCCAAGGTCCAACTCAATCACATCCGAGTCTCTTATCCTATCTTGCGACTCTATCAGCTCATTCAAAGTTATCTGATAAATATCCTCTGTAGTGGACCCCTCTTTAGATTCATCGCTGGATGATGTCTCACTACTAGATGGATCATCTATTGTTTCTAATTCAGTAGAGAATAAAGGAGCTCTCTCACTGTGAGGAGACTCAGGGTAAGCATCGACTATTACTCAATTAGCACCTCTGCATAGAACCACTCGACCGGCAGGTATATCGACTTGACAGTCTGTTCATAAAATCCAAGGCCTGCCCAGCAAGACTCGATAGCTAGGATGTCCTGCAAATCTTATCACCCTAAAGTCTAAGAAGCATTCTACACTTGCAATTGTAACATGGACTTTAGTAACGCAACCTTCTAGTTGCCTTAGAATATCATTAGCCATTCTAAGAAGGGTGGAGCTATCTTTTTGAATGCCTAGACCCAACATCTCCATCAACTCTAAACTCATGATATTGACGGAGGACCCAGTGTCTACAATAGCATGCTCTACTAATATTCCATCCACGTATGCTGGAACCCTAGGGCAATTCTTTTCAACATGATCAAACCAATCTTCCCCTACTCGTGCTATACCCAAAGGTTCTACGATATACCCAATACGCAGGATCTTCTTGAATTCCTTGTGTACTCCTGGAGATAATTTAATCAACTGTAAAAGGTTTACATCTGGTTTGACTTCGCAAAGGGAACTTGCTATGATAAGTAGCCAAAGCTCGCTTTTCTCGCCAAACTATCCTTTATTTTGGTCTCGGGATCGGCTTTAGTGCTTCTTTTTTAGTTCTTGCCTTCTTTCTTGGCACTTCCTTATCCTTCTTAGGATCAACTTTTTTGTCAACGGGCCTTAGAGGTCCACCTTCCATGCCAAGATTCAGGACTTACGTCCCCTTATCCCCTTGCTTAGGGTTTCCCTCGACCGGTTTTGCATTATCTTTATCAACCTCTTTAGCCTTTTGGCCTCTTGTCACAGCCCGTAGGTTAGAGGTTTCAGCACCATTGACGCGTACAGCCGCGATAAGGTTGACTCCATTGCCTTCTGGCAACTCTTCTATAGTGGTCTTTTCCCTTTGCAGTATTTGTCTTGGTCCATCATTTTGCTGGAAGTTATTACCTTGCACTCTATGATTAACTAGACCTGGTTGTTTACTCCCTTGTTGGAGGGAACTAATCTTACTCCAACAGGTAGCGACTAAGTGGCCTGACTTTCCACAAATATCACATTTAACATTTGGACAATTTCTAGGGAAATGTTGTCCGCCACACCACTTACAGCTGAATCTTGAGGGACCACCCTCTTCAGGGCGTCGACTCCTTATCAAATTTCTGCTGCTTCTTCAGGAAATTGACGTCAATAGCTATTTGCAGATATTGTTCAGAAATCATGCCAGTGTAGTGCTTCATCATATCCTTAACTTTGCCAAGGACATTAGAGGCACTCGACTCATAGCCATGATCATCTATCTGTCATTCCATTGGCCTAACAATTTGATTAGGCATTGGTTGTTGACTCATAGGAACAACATTAGGGTTCGAAGCTTGGCCTCCAACATTTGGTGGAGCCAACTGACTAGCCATAGGCATAGTCACACTGGGAGGAGCTGGCAGCAAAGGTTTATTTTGAACCATGCTTCCTCTCCCATTAGGGTTATTCATAGGCATCCCTTGACTTTCGTTCATCAATGGTAAATTGCCTCTAGGTACTAAACCCGCATTAATATTTATTCGAGAGGAGTAGGCCATTTGTAATCGTGACTCTACTCCTTCTACCCATGTGATGGCGGTGTCTATATTAGCCAAAGCCACACAGCTCAATTGTACCTGAATATTGAAATCCAATCCATGCAAGAAGTATTGCAATTGGGCAGTCGGCGGAATAAGAATGTAAGTTTGTAACTTACGAAACACTTCCTTAAGCTTCTTGGCATAGGCTTTCACATTCTCATGGGGGTCTTGGCATGTTACATTCAACACACGCAACCAATATTGGCCACCTCTTTCAGGGGCATATTCTCCTCAGAAAGCTGCATAAAATTGGTCGATTGTAGTTATGGTTCCAATCTCTCTATGCTATGATACCATACTGCAACCCTTCCTTTTAACGTCATGTTAAAGAACATCATAAGATGTCCCTCATCCTATATGCGGTAATTAAACATTAATCTTTGGAACTCACAAATGTGAAACTCCGCATCTTCTTCGGCTAACCCATTAAAAATGGGCAAAGGCACTCCTAAAGCTGGCAAATCCGGTGTCCCTGTAGGAATTGCAATGGGTTGTGCCATGATGACAATCGAATTGACACTAGGAGTTTAAACTGATGGAATCACACCTCCACTTGAAGTGGGTTGACTTGGTGGAAGAGAGGAAGAACTTATGCTTCCTCCTGCACCTAAAGGACTATGTGCAGTAGTTGGGATACTAAGACCACTGCCTCTTATGAGTATGGGGGCTACTCCTTTGAGAAGAATAGCGACTTACAATCTCCAACCGCCGTCTAGCCCTCTCAGCACATTCTCCTTACATAAACCAACTTTTTGGTCCCTAAAAACCCTAGATTCGAGAACCACCACTTGTTGGTAGCTCCCGGCAGACGCACCACTAATGGGACCTCAAATGGGCCAGCACTGGCTATGGCACTAGCCGGACCTCATGCTCATGACAGACAAACACACCCTCACGGCATCGCAGACCAGGAGCGTCAATCTGCTGCTAAAGGACAAACTGCCCTAAAGTCCAATCTATGCATTTATAGCATTATAGTTTTGTAGTCCAATGTTTCCCTTTCTATAAACTCCTCAGAGGGAGAACCCTTACACATTGGCAATAAATACCTCTCAGTGGAAACACCGTGGCCCCACTGCAACTCTCCTACACATTGCACCGATTAGCCCCTTCATGCGCTGCTCAACATATAGAACAAACGAACAAACTCCACTCTTTCATTTCAAAGTTTCCTTACCAAATAATCCCCCAAGAAACGAACGTCTATCCTACGGCTTAAGATGCCTTTCCACACTCAAGCGTGGGTCATTGTCATTGAAAACAGGTCCTATGCAGCCAGATTTTATATTCCGATACCATGATCGTCATGCACATGCAAAGGTGAATGATTCTAAAGTGCTCAAACATAATTTTAAATCAGCAACGTGCTTGTGCACAGTCAGGCTTTTCCAATGCATTTATTAACCCGTTGCGGCGATGTAAGGATAGCACCAAGATAACACTCATGCTCTATCCTCTTAATTAACATACCACAAACTCTATGACATGATGTGCATCAGAAAATCAGTAACAATCAGCACGCAAATCATCCCAACCCCCTACGTTTAGGTATTGCTTTCATTGCATAGGTGTAGAGGTTCATTTTTGTCATGTTTTGATATATAGAAAGCAATAAACCACAAAATTTGACAAAGAGATAGGGCAAACTGAGGCTAAACCCCATGCTTTACCACTACCACACATCGTCCGGACTCCATTTCAAGCTCTGAAAAATCCTACGCGTCCGTCTTGACATCCCGCACCAACTGGCAACTCCTGACATCCCGCACTGCAGTCAAAAAAATGATAAAAAATCTACAAGTGTCGCTCGGGTGCCTTTTAAAAGTCGTCTTTCACTTGGTACTTAAAATCATCCTAGCTGCAGCTGCCGCCTTTGATGTTAAATATTTTTTCCCTAAATTCTGGATTTTTTGGCAAATTTTAAGCACATCCCGGGCTCAAAATTCCGCTCTCATGGAGGTAACCCTAGCAACAGGTTTTAGAGCAGGAAAAGGGCCATCATTTCTATTCAACGTCACATGAGAGATTCTAGGTGGGACTAGGATGAGAGTAGTCCATTATCATTGAAGAAGAGGGAAAGAGGACAATATTGATATTGATATGTATGCATGTTTTTGTACTTACATATAAGGCCTCATGTGATTTGACATGAGTGAGTGTTGTATATGCATAGGTAATGTATAAGTGTGCTCAAGTATTAGAAAGAGGCCTATATTATATTACGCATTTAGATATTTGTGCATGTGTCTTTGAGCTTGATTGGGCTTCTATATATGCCTAAGTATGTGTATGTGTGTTTATGTGGGCACTTGTATATACATGTGAATGCGTGTTTGGGTTTATGTATACGTGTTTGTTTTGTTGATGATTATGCATGTGTATACATGCATTCGTGTGCCTAACAATACGTGCATATGTGTTTAATTGTGTGCGTGATTGTATATATATATATATATATATGCTTGCATATGTGATCTTGTTCATGAACAAGGGCTTGGAAAGCCTATTCTCAAAGGCCTCAAAAGGCATATTTATCCTCTGCACATGAAAAGAAGAATAAGAAGATGGTGAGGTAGAAAACAAAGCTTCTCGATCTTTAAAGAGAACTCTAGGCTGTTCGAAGTGAGGCGGCACTAGAGGATATGATCATTGAAGGGGGAGGGGGCCATCAGGAGGTGACAAAAGACTACCTCTCGGCTACCCTGGGTGGCTTCTTGATGGGGGATGGCGACTCATAGGTGGATTGCAAATTTGGGGCAGCATTGTTGCTGTTGCGTCAACTGAAGAGGGTAGTCGGGTTCATTCGATAGTAAGAGCAGACACCAGGATGCATAATCTATTCTCCTGCAGGAGAGGGATCAAGAACCGGTGCTAGAAAGGGAAGCACGATTAGGAGAGTGATGTTTCGGCTTCTGGCTGCAACCTGTGGACAACTCTAGCTGAATCCCATTTAATTTTAGGAGCTGCCAGCCATTTGTAGCTGAGCTCGGAATTATTAGAATAGTGTCCGCAGATAATTTAGGATCTGAAGCCTAAAACCTAGGTGGTAGCATACCTTCTCATATCACAAAGGTGCATATACAACTAACTCTAACCCACTTCCTATATAGAAAGTTCACACTATAACTAGGAAGAATAGCAACCAAAGTAGGAAGAATGTAAAATTTTCTAGTTATAGCTAGATAATTTTGCCATCAGGAGTCCCTTGTAATTTGTTGGTAAAGCCCTTTTCCTAGATAGTATTTAGAAAATTGAAGCCTTATCTAGCAAGTTCTCGTATATCTAGTAACAATATCATCATAACTGGAAGATTCTAACTTTTACTAGTCATAACTAGCAAGTACTATCCTCTAACTAGGAAATTATGGATAGTCTTTCAAGTTAACTTGGACTAATGATTCTGCTAGGTATAACTAGTAAATAAATATTCTTTGATGAGAAATTTACATTTATATAATACTCACTTATAACTAAGCTTTTGATTCCACACTTATTGGGCATAAAAGCAAGATCACAGTTGCTAATAAGCAATCATGATGACCAAAAAAACACTAAAAGAAAGATGTATAGTACATGACTAGCACAAATTGTGTGGCCCCAACAATAGAGAGTATGACATTCAACAACAACAATAACCATGTTGACCAAAGTACATGGCTACATTAGCCAAGCATATATAATGTCCATGTCATCTTTACTATTAGTTATCAGGAGGGGGGCACTACAAACAATAAACTGTCCGACTACACTGCTAACGTGGTACCTGCTGACATGTCCTCTGCCGTATTGTACTGACGTGGCACTGCCATACTCTGCTAATGTGTCCGACTGCTTGTCCAGGGGATGACTCTACCTCTAACACCCCCTCTCAGATCCTGGACAAGGCATCAAGCTATGGGATCTGAGTAAAGCCTGGGAAAGTGCCTTCGTGAACAAATCTACAAGATTATCCTCCGTCTTGCAGTACTCCACATCAATGGTCCCATCCAGAAGCTTCTCTCGAATGAAGTGATACTGGATCTCAATGTGCTTCATCTGGGCATAGAATACAGGATTCTGCACCAAGGCAATGCAACTCTCATTTTCACACCACTGAACAATAGGAGGAGTCTTGGGGCAGCCAAGCTCCTCCAACAATCTCCAAAGCCACACAAGCTCACATGTGGTGGAAGACGTAACCCGATACTCTGCCTCAGTAGAAAAAAGGGCTACCATGGGCTGCTTCTTGCTACTCCAAGAGATAACACCTGTACCCAAGGTAAAATAGTAGCCTGTAGTAGACCATCGGTGGTCCACATCGCCAGCCCAATTCGAGTCACTCCAACCTACAAGAACAAGATCTAAAGCATGTGTATCTGCTGGATAAGAAATCCCTAAGTTAGAGGTCCCCATGGCGACTCAAGCTTTTTAGTCAAATTCGTCTTGGAAATATTGATGACAGGCCAGCAAATGTAATCCCATTGCCAATTTTTAAGGGAGAGTACAATGAAGGCCCTGATCTTCATGTAGCAAAGTTTATGGTAGCATGTGTGGCTAACAATCCCAGAACCCCCGAGCATTGGTTAGCAATATTCCCTACCACTTTCAAAGGTGCGACATTTCAATGGTATAAGAGACAAACAGTAGGAACTTTTGGCACATGGGATGACCTGAAGTTGGCATTCCTCATAAATTCAAGCGTGAAGGTCTTGAAGAGCAGATGCGAGAGGAGTTCATGAGCCTAAGTCGGTCCTCTTGAGAAAGAGTAGAAGCTTATGTCTCGCGAATGAAATCCATCCTGAAGAGATGGACCAACCATCATTTGGATGAAGGCATCTAGAAAGGAGTGTTCCTCAAAGGCCTACAACCAGAAGTTCGCAAGTTCATGGAATTGAGAAGGCCAGTTAATCTGCAAGCTACACTGAAAGGTGCAAGACTGTATGATGAAGTTGAAGCAAGGCTATCAATGACTCCAGGAAGAGGAGTCTTACCTCCTCCCATTCTAGGAATGGTATACCCACCAAATGCAATTCCAGGGACAATTTCCTACCCCTACCCCTAGAAGCAAACAGTGCCACAGTATAATGCACCTAATCCACAGTGGCTGCAAACGACAATGCTTCAATTGATGGTTCAACCACAACAACAGTGGTCTCAAACAGTTCCTCCAATGGCGACTCAACGACAATGGAACCCTACCAACTGGAATCAGCAACCAAGTCTCAACAGGAGCTCTGAATCAGAACCAAAATAGAGGACCTCCTGGATCAACCCAACCCGTGTATGTAGTAATTACAAAAGCTTTCCAAAATCCTACTACAAGTATTTTAGGAGGTGAAAATTTAAAGGACTACCTGTCCAATTCAGTCGCAAGTATTAAGAAAGAGCTTATGGATGTGATTACAGAGCAGCTACATACGTTAAAGGTGAATACCGCCAATATATCCACTCCTGCGGGAGGTGGGAGAGATGTGATGCATTCTAATACATGGTGCGGAAAGTGCCATCAAGCGGGACATTTAGCCACTGAATGTACCCGAAAACCAACCATTCCTGGAGCCTTTTGTTCATACTATTTGAGGAAGAACCTTACAGAGGATATCTACTCTTTGAAAGAGTGTACGAACGAAGAAAAAAAGATGAAGACGCAAGATTCAACTTATTGGAATCCAAAATGACAACGTAGGACATTAGACCAAATCCTAGGGAGTTTGGTCCTAATTTCGGTCCAAGGAGGTTTTCCTCTCAAAGTTACAAAGGACGACAGTTTGCTATAGGTGGTTAGAGATCAAAGGTGGAATGTTATAGATGTGGAGAAAATGATCATATCTCACCAAACTATCCAAACCTTAGATGATTTGTGGATTACAAGCCCTTATGCAGTTGATGCAAAGGGGAAGGCCATACTACAAAAGATTGTTCAAGTCCAGCCCGTGTGAAATCTACTTCTGATACCCAACAAAAGACCCAAGAACTTGCTTCCAATTTGGTGGAATTGGAAGTGGCCGCAATAACGCGAGCAAAGAAATGAGAATTGTTAGTCCCAAAGGAAAACATTATTTCTGCTAAGATTGTGAAGTTCAACCTTCCTTGGGATAAGTAGAACAATGCAATCCAGAATAAGGAAGTACAGAGCACTATAGAGCCACAGAGAGCTACATAGATAGTTGCAGAGACAGGACCAGAGGTCCAAGAAATAGAGAATAGGGAAGTACCTCCTCATGAAGAAGAAGTGCAAATGTTGCCATTCCTAGAAGAAAAAGGAAAGATAAAAGTGGGGGTGGCCCCATTTCCCAGCCAATTGGAACAACTTGTGGATCCTATCAAAGAGTATGATTTGGTCAAAGACCTAGATACCTTTAAACCAAACCTAACATTCCAACAGTTGTTGATGTTGTCTCCCAGCTGTTGAAAGAAATTCAAAAGCACACTAATCAAAAGACACGGCCTAAGGATTGCTCCCCCAACAACAACAAAGTCCAACAGAGCCTTAGAACCCGTGAAGGAAGTAGATGTGGCTAACGGCTTCCTAGATCTTGGAACCCCAGAGATTGGCATATGGATTGAAGGGTGCTTTATTGCAAATGCATTGATTTGATAGAGGCTTATCAGTAAACATAATGACGAATGTGACAATGAAGGATCTAGGCTTGCAAGGAATGCAACCTACACAATGGCTTATTAGATTGGCAAACCAAAGAAAAATCAAATCGTTGGCCTCTAATTCCCAATGATCCAGCCCTTTGTGATGAGTTTCTAACATCATACAGTAAGAAATCGGGCTTGGTTCGTAGTACTTCCTTGGTCCTAATACCTAGAGGGTTAGGGAAGGCTTTGTCCCTTTCCTACAAAGGGGAACCCTTTGTCATAGCCACACAATTATTCTCAAATGAAGAGATCCTCAATCTGTCAGAAGCAGACTAAAGAGATCCTCAATGTCAAGAAGGTGATTAACACTTCAGGAGTGTCTTTCTCAATGATCAGTGATTCTCTTTGAAAGCTAGTCTGCCAATTTCTCCAGGACAGGTTCATGCGTGTCAAGACACCATCTCACTACTTGTCCAAGGAGCTCTTCACAACTTCCAAGATGGTTTTAAGAGGGGTTTTCATTGACTAGAGCACTTACCTTGTTACGAAGATGGACCAGCATTTTGTCAAGGTGACTAGAGGGAATGTTACCAATGTAACCTTTGGTTCATATTTATATGCTTTTCTGACATATTGAGGCCTTAAGAAGGGTGTTTTACCTCCTCCTCCATCTGATCTAGTCCCTCCCCCTCCACCTTTAGAAGATTCAAAACCCATTGACATAGAGGATACTAACTCCCCTCCTCCACTGGTCATTCAGCGGAAGCGCTTAAAGAGTACATTAGAGACAATTCCACTAGTCATTCCTTCAGTGTCAGTTTGCTGCTACCTATGGAAGTGAACTCCTTGCCTACCTCACATGCAACAACTTATTTAGGGCACATCAAGAGGGTTCTTTGGATATATCAGTTCCTTCGCTAAACTGCTTCGTGACAGGGGATGCCATCCCTTTCCTTTGTAAAGACATCCAAAGTTCTATTGAACTCTCAGTTGTTGACAGCTTGTGCTCAACAGTTATATTCTTCTTTCTATGAAGAATTGAGGCAATCCAAAGACCAGATGAATAAGGCAACCATAGAGCTAGCCTCTGCCAAAAGACACTTTTTCCGATCTGTTTAAGCAGATGGAGCAACAAACCAAAATGATTGAGACTCAGAGAGAAGAAATATCTTCTTTGAAAAATTAGTTAGCAAAAGCTTAGTCGCCATGGTTTCTAAAGAGAGAGAGAAAATATCCAAAGAAGCTCAAGAGTTCAAGACTCTTCTAGATACGAAACTATCAGGCTTGCAGACTGCTCACAATACAATGGAATCCCAAGCCTCCCCGATTAAAAAATCAAAGGACCAACTGGCACAGTCACGATCCATTCCCCCAAGTCCTAGTGTCCCCATGATTCCTTCTATGTCTTAGCAGGACTTGGCTCCTCTTCAACGAAATGCCATTTTATGTCCTTTATTTCAGACCAAGGTTGAGAGATTGCAATCTAGAATGGATATCTTATGGACTACTTTTGAGTAGTTTATGGAGCTCATTCCTCCTGCCCACTCTATCTTTGTTCATTATCAACAATAGAAGTTAGCCTTTTATCTTAAACTTTCGACCATGGATTTATCTCCTCCAAAGGATGGCTGGAGTGGAACCTTGTTTGTGGATCTGTTGTTTGAAGTGGTCAGGATGGTGTTTGAGGATTCGGTAGTCCCAGATTCAATATTGATGTCCTATATGTACCTCAGAGGTGACTTGTTAATTCCAGATGATGAAGACCTCTCTTGGTATGTTGGAGATGTAGTCTTGCAAGCAGTACTCTATGTACACTAGTTGGAGCTTAAGATTGATGAAATGTTTCAAAAGTATTCTTCTAGAGTAGCTGACTATCTAGAGGATTCTTAGCATCCTATGCTGGATTTTGTGATCTTAAATCAAAGTCAGTTAAAGGCTTCGTCTCATGTGCAAAATGTTAACCAACTGAGGGTGGATCTGTCATCCCATCTTTCCAAGCAACCTCCTTTTGATCCTTTATTTTTTTAGGCCTATGCTAGACGTTCTGCCTTAGGACCATCAATTCCATCCTTGATCTACTATCAGCACATGGCTCATAGGTATGACACTTATTTGTCTCTTTTCCAGAATACCCCACATGTCATTTTATCCCTTCTATTCCAACCTAAAGATGCACCCCATATTCCTATTTTTACGCAACATCCTTTCATCATTGATCGGGTATTTTCTCCCCTTCTTCCTTGTCCTCCCCCATCTTCTCATTTCCTGTCCACATTTCCTTACTCCCTTCCTTTCTGACACTACATTGTCGGATCCTCCTACCTTATCTTATTCTTCTTTTTACAATTTTTCTTATCCCTCTCTTCATCCTTTATCCCTTGTTCCATTCCCGTTTCTTTCATATTTTATTTAGACTCGCCCTTAGTTGGTTACAGAATATAAAGGCTTTGATCAGACAATCTTGAGAAGAAGAAGCTAGAGTACTAGAGATTCTTTGACGGGACCCCAAATTAACTAGCCTGTGATTCCACAAGAATGGAAGACTACAAATCAAGCCTTTCACAACTATTTACATTTTGCTCAGCTTCATTCTCAATCTTTGGATCCATTAGTGAGACTGACTGCCCATTTTTCATGGCATCTAGCCTTTATGCATCGTCACTCTCATGGTGATCAAAAGTAAGTGCCAAAGTTATGTTTGGATGTCAATATCGATGTGGATACCCATCAGCTGGATGTGCTTTATTTTCATGCTTTGTGCTTGCCAAGCAGATTTGTTTTCCTTGCAAAATCCTCCAAAAACCTTTGTGGATGAATCTTTATCCCTAGAAAGGTTTAAAATCATCAATCCTTTAAAAGGGATCATCTTCATTGATCTGTTATCCTTTGTAACTTTGATGCTTGATCAGAATACATCTATCTATCTTTTTTCTCCCAAACAAAGAGGTGCCATTCAGATATTGTTTGTGTAAGTGGTGTGCATTGTGGTATGTGTATATTGTTTATCTTTGTTGAATGGAGCTGAAGTTGAAGCTGGATTGATGAAGAAGATATTGGATAAATAAGCTAGCAAAAGATGATGGTGATTTAAAGAAAACTCTTATACCATTTATGAGTTTGTGTTGCTATCAATTTTTTTTTAAATTTGACATAATATCCAAAAGGGTGTTTTCCTTTCGTTGTAGTTTTATCAGATATATAGGTTACTTGTTGGGGTTGTAATCACTTCTAGGATTTATCACACCTATAGGGACATCTACTCTCACGACTCTAGGTTTCACTCAGCCATCCGTAGCAAGTGGCACCCCTATTGGTGCTACTTCGAGAGATACCACCCCCGCAGGTATGCTAGATAGATAGGGTTCTCCTAGATATATAAAGGACCATGGTTGTAGGTGGGAGAGGACACACCTTAGACATACCCTAGTAGGGTATAGATACCTCGTAGATGAGAAAAAAGTGATTTTCTCCTAGATACCACCCTTGCAGGACCATGGTTGTAGGTGGGAGAGGACACACCTTAGACATACCCTAGTAGGGTATAGATACCTCGTGGATGAGAAAAAAGTGATTTTCTCATGAATGATAAGGAGAGGAGGAGGATGGCTCCCATGAGAGAGTTGTGACAACAAGTATTTAGGTATAATATTTTAGTCATTGGAAGAATATACTGAAGGGGAGCAATGACTATATGGTAGCATCCTTATAGGAGGAGTTCCTGATATCTAGGGCGGCAGAAAGATTTTCCATAGGATAGATGATGGATTGTATGCATGTATACATGTCACATAGATAATCAGATACATGTAATGCAATCAAGAGTGACACCTCAAAGCCCAACTGGTTGGATGCAGAGGATTGGTGGAGACTCGAGGAGAATGCCATAGACTTTTCACGATGATAGCAAAACCGCAACAGGAGGCAACGAGGGCACGATTGGAGGCAAGGATCATGCATCATGTAGGGAGTGGCAGCCATAGGACTTATTTGGAGGATTTTGTAAGTTTTCTTTTGGTTCTTCTCACTTTCTTACTTGGAATATCACTTGTACTAAATAACCTTATTTTGAACAATGCTACTTTGTTTTCTTTACAACACTCCATTACAAACCGCTATCCTATAAATTTGGAGACTCGGAAATATGCAGAGAATCGCGATCTCACTGCACTCATTGATAAATTATATACGTGTGGTGGCCCAATAAGTCAAGCCTCTTTCTTGTTTGAAATCATTAGTTTTTTTGTGATGCATCATTATGTATTGTCGATTAATCTCTAATTGTTTATATTGTAGAGTCTATTCAACACTCCATTACATCAAGATGAGTTCTCAGATGGTGAGGAGCTATAGTAGTTGCTTGGATTCGTGGAGCTCTCATCATTTGTATGGACTTGCATTTTGCAATATTTATAGATACATTTTCATATTTGTTTGGACTCTCCTCTCTATCGTTCCATGTAGTTTTATGAGTTGTCATCATCATTCTTGTACTTATTTGAATATTGAATCAACGACCCTTTTTTTCCAACATCTCATGATGCACCTATCTTGATGACAATTTTGTATTCAATATATAATTGCTTTATGGAACATTATTCAGGACATGGTGCTGGAAGGTGGCAGGGCAACATATTGCCCTACCACCTAAATTTTTTTCTTTATAATCATTGCTATTGGCATCACTAATTTATTGCATGACTTGCTATCCACGTCAGTATATGCGTCGAAAAGCATCCCTATTAGCAAGGGATCTATAGAGATGTATATATTGACGCTTTTAGTGATGATGAGGATATTTTTTTAAATGAATATTTTGTTAAAATATTGAGGATGCATGCTAGGGTGGATCACTAATGAGCAAGTAGACAATCACAATGAGACATAAGTAATGATAAAAGAGAACAACCGATATTACTCAAGCATAATGCAAGTACAACTGAATGAAAATCATAGATCAAATGAGTGTGGAAATGAGCCCCTTTTATTGACTTGCAGTAGATGTATTGGTAGGTGGAAAAAGGTGGAAAGGGGCCATGGTATTCACCAATTGTGGTTTTAATAAACCATTCATATATGACCTAATCTAAGGGTTTATTTGCAATGTGATCCTTTGCCTTGCTGTTCATTACAAAGGGGCTATAGAGTGGATGTGATTGCACATTTCTCAACACCCCTTCTCAATCACAACTAAGAAAAGCACTGAGTATACTAAAGCTGTCATGAGTAGAACCTTGCTAAGTGTAGACATGGAAAAAACCAACCATATAAAGCGAGAGACTATCACAAGGCCTCACTAAGTATGTAGAGGCTGTAGTACAAAGGATACATAATAAGTACATCTCTCTCTCTCTCTCTCTCTCTCTCTCTCTCTCTCTCTCTCTCTCTCTCTCTCTCTCTCTCGTACTATCTTCTACCATTATTAAGGGAAAGTTTTTGGGAGGTGCCATGTGGCACTCACCCAACCCCCCCAAAAGCCCCTCTCCCTCTACCACATGGTCTTCCTCCCTCTCTCCTCACTCTTGAATCTCTCAATGTGCGAGTCCTTCCTTTGTGTGTGTGTGTGTGTGCACGCACACGTGTGCGTGTGTGTGCACTAGCCCGTATCCTCTTGTCTCATGCTCACATTGATGGTGGCCGATGAATCAAGTGGCAAAGCAAATAGATTGGTGATCCATTAAAAAGTGAGAGATGAAGAAGGCCAAGAAACCAAGCATGAGCACCAAGAAGTTACCACCACCACCAATTCCTAGACTATAGGCATGTCCCACATAATTGCTTGGCCTAAATCCACATCCCAGAAAGGGAGAAGGAGCAAGATATGGCCAAGAACCTAGATCAAGGGGCATAGGATCTCTCTCTCTCTCTCTCTCTCTCTCTCTCTCTCTCTCTCTCTCTCTCTCTCTCTCTCTCTCTCTCTCTCTCTCTCTCTCTCTCCATAAACCTAAATAAATGTAATAAAAAATTAATTCATATACAAATATACAACTAACATACCATTTAATCAATATTATTATAATCATATTACAATATTATAAGATATGAATTATAAATAAATTATAATAATTATATAATTACATTATGTATTAATATTATTTAGTATATATCAATATATATTATCAACATAAAATACATAACATCGTTAACATAATATAGATAGTATAAAAATTCATATACAAATATATGATAAATAATTAACATTACTATAATAATTATTATATACACCATTTATTATATAATGATATTGTATTATTAATATAATAGATTTAATATTTAATTAACATAATATTGAGATATGAAAAAGAAATAAATAAATAAATATTATACAAAACCAAAGTACATCTCTATCCAATGTCATCTCATCACGAAAGTGAAAGAAAAATACATCCTAGGATAAGGCTAACATCTAAAGGTCTTTATGTCTAAAAAACTGAATGTATAAAATATCTAGCTATAAAAGTTCCTCTCTAAATGTCAATATCAACACATGTCAAGATTGTGGGAGAGAAGGAAGGAGTCTCACTTGTAGCTTTCTTGCTTGCACAATGGGGGAATACACACAAGGGTGGAGGCTGAAAACAGTTTTTCCTCTTCTTAGTTGTGTAAGCCAAAAGAACTCAAGTACAAAGAAATAGAAGAACCCTATATATGGGTCTCAAACCAAACTCAACTAACTAAGGTGGCATACTAACTGAGCCACGAACTAGAGTAGATAAGGATAGCTATCATGTAGCTATTATTCATGGGCGGTGTACCAACCGCGTCTGCAACTGACAAGTCGGTGACATAAATACACAACGGTCACCCTGGCGTATCACGAGTGGAGCTCGATATCTCAACACTCCCCCTCGAGCTCAATCCCAATTCCTACACACCAAGCAGGTCTCTGAACTTGCGCAGCTTCTCTGCGCCCAATGCCTTCGTGAATATGTCAGCTACCCGATCCTCTGTGCTGACATAAACTAGATCAATAAGACCTAGTAAAACCCTCTCTCGCACATAGTGATAATGCACCTCAATGTGCTTTGTTCTAGCATGATAGACTGGGTTATTTGCCAAGTGTAAACTACTCATGTTGTCACAATAAATGACAACTGGTCCATCTGTAGACTGATGCATATCATAAAGTAGCTTATGTAACCAAGCTACCTCACATGCAGCCATTGCTGTACCCCTGTACTCAGCCTCTGTGCTCGACAAGGCAACTGTAGGCTGTTTCTTGCTGCTCCAAGTGACTGCAGCACTCCCAAAAGAGAACACATATCCACTAGTAGATCGTCTATCAGAAATACTACCAGTCCAATCAGCATCAGTGTATCCATGCAACTGTATCTGAACCCCAGTCTCATAAAATAGTCCATACTGCAATGTGGACTTCACATACCTGAGTATGCGTCTAGCCGCATCCAAATGTGGTTTCCTTGGAGCCTGCATAAACTGACTTACCAATCCAACAGCATAGCTCAAATCTGGCCTGGTAATAGTCATATAAATCAAACTTCCTACTATGTGTCTGTACATAGTAGGGTCTTCTAGAAGCTCACCTGCATCTATGCTCAGCTTCACATTCTGCTCCAAAGGAACTGAAATAGGCTTAAGCCTGTCATCCCATATTTGGACAGCATGTCCAATCCATACTGCCTCTGCAAGAGCTGTATCCCACTTGGTGATCTAATCACCTCAATGCCCAAGAAATAACGCAGCTCTCCCAAATCCTTCATCTCAAACTTCTGCTTCAATAGCATTTTCACATGAAGGATATCTTCATCACTGTCACCTGTCATAATCAAATCATCAACATAAATGACAAGTAGCATAATACCTTTCTCTGTTTTTCTCACATAAAGTGAGAAATCTGCCTTGGAAATCTGAAAGCCAATAGTGACAAGATACTGTCCTATCTTGTCAGACCACGCTCTAGGTGCTTGCTTCAAGCCATACAAGGCTTTCTTCAACCTGCAAACAAACTCAGGATGAACAGCATGTGCATAACCTGGTGGCTGCTCCATATAGACCTCTTCTTGCAAATCACCATGCAAGAAGGCATTCTTTACATCCATCTGATGTAAAGACCATCCCTTTGATGCAGCCATAGCAATGACTGCTCTTACGGTTGCCATCCTTGCAACCGGACTGAATGTTTCTTCATAGTCAATGCCATATGTTTGTGCATACCCCTTGACTACTAATCTTGCCTTGTATCTGTTCACAGAACCATCTGCATTGTGCTTCACTTTATAAACCCACTTACAGCCAATTGCATTCTTACCTTTAGGCAAAGGTACCAATTCCCATATAGCATTTGCTTCCAAGGCATCCATTTCTTCATCCATGGCTTTCTCCCATTTTTCTTTTCCCATGGCTTGCTCAAAAGAAGTGGGTTCTGGTTCATGTATCACTTTGACCATATATGCATAGTGAATGGCTGTAAATCCATCATATTTCAGCCTATCCACAGGATACCTAGCTCTCGTAGACCTGCGCAAAGTAGGTTCACTCCCAGGTGCTCTCAAAACATCCCTGGTTTTCCTTACTCCAGGTGTAACAATAGAAGGAATGCCCAACTCATCATCAATGCTCTGTTCTGAGCCACTGGATTCACCATCCACATAAGAGTGACCTGCATTCACATCAAACATGGGCTGATCAACCTTCTCTTTTCCCTTTCGTGATACCTGCATACCACTATCTGCATTGCTTTGAGAAGATTCTCCTGATCTCAATCTACCTGTCCATGGTGAAGAATGTGAACCACTGCTAGAGGGCGCTCCAGGTCCACTAATATTTTGTGACTGCTGCTGTGAATTTTGTGTAGCATTACCATTTTGTGCATCTACATCATCAATCACATTTACCGGTTTATACCAGCTACTCATCTCATAAAAAACAACATCTCTGCTCACTGTAAACTTACGAGTAGAAGGGTTATAGCATCTATACCCTTTTTGCTGCAGAGAGTAACCAATAAAGATGCACTTCTCAGCTTTTGGATCCAACTTGGATCTCAACTCATCTGGCACATGTACATAGGCAATGCAACCAAAAATTTTCAAATGAGAAATATCTGGTTTCCTACCAGTATACCTCTCCTCTGGAGTCATTCCATGTATTGCTGCAATGGGAGTCCTGTTCATTATGTAGACTGCTGTAGCAACTGCTTCAGCCCAATAAAAATCTGGCAAGTCTTTTTCATTGAGCATGGCACGAGATACCTCTCCAATATGCCTGTTTTTCCTTTCTGCAATTCCATTTTAATGTGGGGTATAACTCCATGAATATTGCTGCTTTATGCCATGCTCCTGCAAGAACTTTGCAAACTCATTTGAGAGGTACTCTCCCCCTCCATCTGACCTTAGGCATTTTATTTGCAGACCTGTTTCTTTTTCAACCATAGCTTTAAGGGTTTTGAAATGCCCAAAAACTTCACTTTTCTTTTTCATAAAATACACCCAAACTTTTCTGCTATAGTCATCAATAAAAGTGACAAAATAATGACAGCCTCCAAGAGATGCAGCTTTAGTAGTCCACACATCAGAGTGGATTAATTCCAATGGCCTCTCACTCTCTTGAACATGTCTAGGAAATGGTTTCCTTGCCTGTTTTCCAAACTGACAGGCTTCACATACCTTATGCATTTCTGCAACCTTGAATTTTGGCAATCCTGCAACAATATTTTGGGCATGCATTGATTTAAGTCGCTGTACATTAACATGACCAATGCGTTTATGCCAGATATCAATATCTGCAACTACACCGGTCCCATGTGCAAACATTGCTGCACTCAATTCAGGCATGTCTGCATCCAATGTAAACATTCTGCCCTTCTTCTTTCCTTTTGCTATCAAGCGACCTTTATTTTTCATATCCTCAATAAAGCATCCATGAGGATTAAATCTGACCTGCAAGCCCTGCTCAACCATTTGACCAATAGAAACCAGATTCTTGGTGATATTCGGGACATGAAATACATCGGACATGTATTTCTTTTTTCCATCTTGCATAGACAAGGGAATTTTTCCAATCTGCACAATAGGATGTGCAGTATCATCACCAGTCTCCACAAATCCTGGTTTTTCCATTTTCCTTGCATCCTCCATCCATTCTGCATGACCTGTCATGTGGTTTGATGCACCTGAGTCAACATACCATACATCGTTGCTTTCTTCTGCACTTGTCATAGAATTGTTCATGTGCTGCACCATAAACAGATGCTCATTTCTGTCATCACCCTGTCTACTAGAGGATGCATAATTTCCTTGTTGCAGTTTTCCATTCATGATGTCATTCTGCTTTTTATAGCAGTCTTTAGCCATATGACCCATTTTACCACAATAGTAGCATTCAACATTACTATTTGCATTTTGGCCTCTTTGCCATCCACCACGACCTCTTTGGCTCCCCCTGCCTCTAGAGTTACCACGTCCTCCTCCATAGGACTGGTTTTCTTGAGTTTGCTGCATATTCTGATTTCTACCACGGCCTCCAAATCGGCCTCCTCTACCTTTGCCTCTACCTCTTCCAGCATTTGAGTAGAAGACAGCTTCTTTTGAAGTTCCTCCTGAAGAAGATGCACCACAATTTCTCTGCTCCTCAGAAATTAGAAGAGCAATCAACTCCTCAAAATCAGGAAATCTTTCACGAACTAAAATGGATGTCTGAAACTGTGCATAATCCTTTCCTAGACCATTCAAGGTCACAGAAACTAAATCATCATCTTCCACTGGTGACCCAATGGAAGCAAGTGCATCTGCAATGTTCTTCACCTTCATGTGGTAGTCGTTGATGCTCATATTTTCTCTTTGCACATTGTGTAACTCTTGCTTGAGCTGCATTTTCCTGGCTTGCGTATTTGTGCTATACATTTTTGACAAAGTATCCCATGCCTCCTTTGGCGTACTTGCATCCTGAATATGCACAATCATAGAGTCTGAAATGCTGATAGACAGCCAATACATAACTTTCCTGGCTCTCTCATGCTATGCTTTAAATGCTTGCATTTGCTGTTGATTGGGAACATCAGGAAAAACTGGTTCTTCTTCGTTTCCTGCAACAAATTCCCAATATCCTTTTCCCATAAGGAAATTCGTCATTCTAAACTTCCATGCTTGGAAGTTGTTCTTGTCAAGCTTTTCAGTGACAATCTGTGAGAGAGAATCAGATGCCATTATAGAATACTGCAAAAAATTCTGTCACTGCAAAAAACACAACTTCACCCTCACAAGGGTAAATCTGCAAAACTGGCGAAAGTGGTATTTGACCACATAGTCACTTCCTAGTGACGATTTTGCATAAACAGGCAACAAGGATGATTCTGTAACTCCCAATGTCTCTGCACACAAGCATACGATGCAATTTCTACAGCAACTTTTCACCGACCTGTAGAACAGTGGTCGCACAGCATAAAACAAGGCCTTTTCCTGAGTGCGTGCAGAAAACTTCCGCCTCCAAAACAGGCCCCGAAATGGCCTCAAATCAAAAAAACAGGGTCGCCAAGAGCTAAAGGCCTCTCCTGCAGCATATATTGCCCTCTTGCTTCATCGCGAAGGGCGTCTCAACCTGAGACAATGCACTCCTGCACTTTCCGGCTGTGCTACCTGCAGAGATCTGCTCCCAAAACAGAAAATGAAAGCAACACTGCTCCTCTTACCAGAAGACTGCGAGCTTGGCTTGCTTTCTTGAGCTCCTTACCACGAACAAGGCTCTGATACCATGTCAAGATTGTGGGAGAGAAGGAAGGAGTCTCACTTGTAGCTTTCTTGCTTGCACAATGGGGGAATACACACAAGGGTGGAGGCTGAAAACAGTTTTTCCTCTTCTTAGTTGTGTAAGCCAAAAGAACTCAAGTACAAAGAAATAGAAGAACCCTATATATGGGTCTCAAACCAAACTCAACTAACTAAGGTGGCATACTAACTGAGCCACGAACTAGAGTAGATAAGGATAGCTATCATGTAGCTATTATTCATGGGCGGTGTACCAACCGTGTCTGCAACTGACAAGTCGGTGACATAAATACACAACGGTCACCCTGGCGTATCACGAGTGGAGCTCGATATCTCAACATCCCAACCATGATGTGATCTAGGGCTACCTTGCTAATGTATTCAGGGGTTAGTCTCTTATGTCTCATAATGATGGCTCTAATTTGACTCTAGTATGTGTCTCTTAGTCTTCAGCCCGCCGCATGGTCAAGGTCATTGTGCTTGACAAAGTGCAATGGCCTTGTCTAGTGTGACTTTGTAGCATCGAGTCAGGGTAGTTTGGCGAGATGCATCTATGTCTATTGAGCTAATAGTGCATGTGGGATCTAATCTATGAAAGAAATCCATATGTGCTCTCTACCTGGGTCCCTTTGGGTGAGTTAGTCTCCTGTCTTGTGGTAGTGTTGTGCAGCACCTTTGGAGCTCCAAGAGGAAAATCCCCAGAAATCTCTCTTCTTCATACTTCATGAGATGAGGAAGAGGTCCAAAGCCCTCTAGAAAAGGTAGTGTTACCTTCCTTGTATGTCTTAGTATATTGTACATCCACATATATAGTACTCCTCCATCTCAAGCTCTCTGTCAGAGTAAGCATGTCCTATCCTCCATTGGGATATATGTCCATCTACCTATCTCTGTCCTTAACTAATGGGAGGAGGCACACATCTATCCAATAATAGCCTGCATACTGTGGGAAAGGTGCTTGTTCATATACTGTGGTTGGAGACAATAAATCCATCCTCAAAGAGGTATAGGAAGAAGTGGCTCCATCTTTTGTCCTAAAGGGAGCAATGTGACTGGATCCAAGTCCTCCTTATCTAAACTCTCAAGACATTGGCCCTAATGACAATCAGAGAAAGAGAGAGAGAGAATATAAAAGTTTATAGGGAGAGGGAGAAATATAAAATAAAGGAATTTACAGAAGACAATGAAAAAAAATTTGAGAAACAAAGAATATAAAAATTTAGAAAGAGAGAGAGAATTGTTACAAGACCTGTCACGGGCAAGGATCACTCAACGAAAAGGAAGCAAAGAAAGACCAAGAAAGCCCAAGTCAAAAAGTGAATGAAGAAGCTCATTCTACCCAGGCAAGAAAAGTGGAGGACAAGGTAAGCTCAGAAAAAACGTGGGAGACCACTGAATATTCTAGCAAGGCTCTCTCAACAATGAAGGATGTCCTATCAAGGATAAAGGAGGTCTCAAGGATGAAGGAGGTCCTCTCAAGGATCAAGGATGCTCTCTCAAGGATGGAGGAGAACCTTTGAGGGCTCTCATCACAAGGAAAGTGCAGGCCACAATGTAATTCATTTTATAAGAGCTCCAAGCTCCCTCCTGTGCAAGTTGTAAAGTCTAAACGAACATGGATGAAGGGATAAGGCAACTAGAAGGAAATAGGAAAATAGGGCCTTGGCAAGTTGCTCGCTCATGTTAAAAAAGAGGACGGGAGCCCAAGGGATTTAGGGTTTTGTATATAAACCTGAAAAGTGAATGAGGAGCTCATTCTTCATTGGTGTGTGTCAAAAGTGGTCTCTTCTTCTCTCCTTCTTGCTTGCTTATGTGTGCTTGAGAGAGGGAGTGTGAGGGAGTGATTGTATGAGGGTGAGGGATCTTGGAGAAGAAGCTCTCCATCATCTCCTCTCTTCTTCTTCTTCTTCTCTTCTCTTCTCTTCTCTTGTCTTTACGCACGGCTATGGAGAATGGAGCTTGAAGAAGAAGGCTTGAGATTGCTTGAGCTTGCATCTCAAATCGTAGAGCTACCAGTGTGCTTGAGGAGAAGGCTACTCATTCAAGCATCAAGGTAAGCTCACTATACCCCATAGGATCAAATGTGTGTTGACTAGGTGAGAGATAGCCATTTGTGCTTGTTTGAAACACTTGAAGCAATAAGCAGTCCGTGGGTCTTGGCAGTTTTGGCAGTTGAGCGTGAGCTCCCACTATATTTTTGTTTCATTGGCGGGACCAATATATTCAAGCTTGAGCACTTGCACACCTCAAATCGAGCGTCGAAGTAGGGTTGCATCCTCGAACGGGTGCTTGATACAGGTAGGAGATTTGGGGTTTTTAATCTTCAAAGCAAGTAAGTATTTTGGGTTTTTGATGAGTAGACAAGTAGGAGGAATCATTTCAATACTTGGGTTTTGATTTTTGTTGCATTTAGAGTAGGACAGGATCAAGAAATTGAAGCAAATAGCTTTAGGTTTTCTAATGTAAACATGTCAAAACAGGGCAAAAATAAGGGGAAAATGGGATTGCAATCCATTGACAAGGCATAAGCACTAATGGAGCAGCACTCGGGCATTAGAACAAAGGTTTAAGACCCAATGAAGGGGGTGGAAGGATCATTTTTAGCTTCTACAATAGAGAGAGAGAGAGAGAGAGAGAGAGAGAGAGAGAGAGAGAGAGAGAGAGAGAGAGAGAGAGAGAGAGAGAGAGAGAGAGAGAGAGAGAGAGAGAGAGAGAGAGAGAGAGAGAGAGAGAGAGAGAGAGAGCTTTCGACAAATTGATCAGCTTCCCCAAGAGTTTTCCACTTGGATTAGGTATGTAGAAACCTTCATGTGTATCTATCCTTGGATTTTGGAGCTCCTTGCATGTGGGTGTGGTCAAAATCGTTGCCACAAATTGATTTTTCATTGCCATTGTTTGTGTGCTGGTAGAATCGAACACGGTCCACAGGGGTCCAATTCCCACAATTGGACACTCGGACGTTCGATTCCTAGAATTCGAACATTTGGGTTAACTTGACTTGTTTGATCGGGTCCGATCCCAAAAATCAAACCATCCCTCACCTGTCCGATCGAACATTCACCCTATCCAATTTGGACGATCGGACTCATTAAATCGGACACTTTCAGAATCAAACTCGAACACTCGACCGTCAGCCACTTGGACAAATGAAAATTGGACTAGTCAAAATCAAACACTTGGCACTCAAACATGCCAAAATTGGACCCTCTGAAATCAGATAGTTAAAATCTAACGTCTAACTCTAAGGATCAGACATTGTTAAATCAGACCAAAATTATGATAAGGGAAAGTGACAAATCTAGCGCATCATAGGTGAGGCACAACACATCTTGCATCCAAGGAAGGCTTTGGAAGCCTTACAAGTGCGATTGACCTTAGATTTCACAATCGGATAGCTAGATATGACCATTGACAGTCACGTTAGCTTAAGTCCCTATTAAAGCTGCGAAATTGACCCCTAGACCCCCATTTAACCTTGAACGAGCTGAACAATGTAGCATAGACCCTAGAGACTAGAGAGAGAGGTCAGTGTCTGAGTGTAGAACCCTATTTAGCCAAAAGCTTAGATCGGAGCGCGAAAGCTGCATTCATTATCTCATGTTCTCACCCACATTGTTTTCGACACTTGAAGTGCACTTGGAAAAACGAAAAGCTTGATTTTGCATAGCGCACAAAAAAGAGCACCATACACACATTGAGTGAACATAAATTGAGGGTTGGCTATCAATAAAAAGGAACACACTTAGATCTAATTAACAAAACGAGCCCACTAATAGGAGATGACCCTCAAATCTAGATAGGGGATCAAGTAAACCCAATTGGTAGGACCAACTGGTAGACACAACATAGAAGGCCAAATGCATCAAGGCAGCAATACCATTAGGAGCACGACACTACCCAATTTGATCAACCTCATCGACAATTTACTAGAATAGGAGACTGCAAACATGGCAGAGTCTAGTGTAAGCCGCAAATATGAGGAGCTTGACCTTGGGAGATTTCGTGGTTGAAATCTAGCGAATGGTGAACAAATATGACACGGAAACTAGGTTGGATCACCATGGCAGGCTGTTAGAAGACATCATAGTGGACCTCAAGGAGGAAAGAAAACTGGCGTGAAAGGACTTACAAAGCATAACAACATACAACCAACAACAACAGACTAGAAGATTGTGGCGGGACATTGAAATGTGAGAGGTCTAGCAGATGCTAGCCCTAGCGAATAAAAATCGAATAGGACCAAATGCAAAGAGGGAAAGAGCCCTAGATGCAAACTTAACATTGTGAACGAGCTTCTCATGAAGCGACTGATAGACAACACGTTGACAGAACAAAGCACGATAGCATTAGCAACATCGCTGCTTGCACGATTAGGAGTTACCCAAGGCTCCAAGAGCCAGCCGAGGATCCCCAAAGTTATATTTTGTTTCACCTCTTAAATGTTTGGTATCTTAGGGAGATTCTAATAGTGCATAGATGGTTAGAGTCCATGCTCACATGATAATAATAACCCTTAAGAGTTCAATGATAATATTAACTAAACAACTTTCTTAAATTTAAATATCACTTTTTTATGACGTTTAAAATATGTGCACACATGCGTGTGCATGGACACACACACACACATGGAACTTCCCTTTGCTTGGAACTTGATGGCACCATCTAATAATGTGGATTAGTTTTGCTACATTTAGCCTTCTGGTATGATATGTAGTCAATGGTTTTTAGGTGGAGAGAGAGAGAGAGAGAGAGAGAGAGAGAGAGAGAGAGAGAGAGGGATGGAGGGCCGCGGGAAACACCCTTGCTTAACAAAGTGCCTTGGCAACCCGGTTCTAGTGCGGAGCGCTAATTGCTTCCACCCGTCCAAAGCGCGGTTATTGGGCATGGGCTGCCAGCTCGTAGATAGACAGAATATTACCGCCTTTCGACCCCACCAAACCCAAAAAAAAAGAGCGGGACGTAACAGCAGCCTGGGAAAATAGAATTATCCAGTCGCTGCTGCAAGCTCTCGATCAGTCATGGCTGCCCGAGCTTACGCGTCAATATCATCATCATCATCGGGCATTCTCGCGGCCTGTGCTGCGACCGTCCATCTTCGTCAGCAAGGCCGCCCTACTCGTCTTCTCCTCCCTCGCGCGATGGCCAGCAGCAGTAACAAGATTGTGCACAAGACAGATGAAGAATGGCGTGCCATCCTCTCTCCCGAGCAATTCCGCATACTTCGAGAGAAGGGCACTGAGTGAGTTAGATTTCTCTCTCTTTCGCTCACACACACACACACGCACGCACGCACGCACACACACACGCACATTTTATCGGGCTTTCGGAAATGTCACGAGTCATAGCGAGGAAAAAGGAAAAAATCTTCAGAATTAAAAAAGTCGATCGTTTTAAAGAGATCTTAATACTCGTTATTTCAGGCTAATGACACCCCTGCCATTTCGAAGCAGGGGCACTATTAACAGGACTATCGAGTGCCTTTCTGTAATTCGTGCTCTAATCAGTGCCGTCTGTTGAATGAGTACCCTGATAGTGTGAAAGTAGACCTCCTAGGTTTTTGAACCATCCATTCAAGTAGATCTTCAAGCTCAAGTACAGTTCAGATGGTGCTTTGTACTCACCGTGCAGCTAAAGGCCATGTTTAATATGTCTAAAACTCTAGTAGAACAATAGTGGCATTGGTTTCTAACCGTCATTGGTCTGTACCTTCGACTTTTGGTGGATATAGTTCCAGATCTGGCTATATTGACTGAAAGGGAGTCTTTACTATGAAAGTGACATAAATTTGTTTTCTAGAGGGTAAAGCTCTTCATGAAAGCTGTTTGTTCTGCCATTTGTTTGCTGAGGTGCAATGCTTTTCTTGTAGATGGAAAAACAGGTATTCGAAGATAAGATTTAGTGTACAAGCTACAAGCTCTAGGGAGGTAGCCAAGTGTAAAACTTAAAATGCAGGGTATAGTGGAGCAGCGCACAGTAAGAAGAAACCACTATTTGATGACTAGCTGCCACCAAACAGTGAGCAGCAGTAGTATGTTCCAGGCAAGTAATGCATTTATCAAACACTTGCTGGATTGTTCAGGTCCGACCTGATATTTTATCAATGTTTGATTGATAGTCTAGTTTAGTCCTTTTGGTGAGATGTAGGTTGCTGCTGTGGCACACATAGAGGTAGTTCAATCTTCAGCTTTTTACTCAGTTTAGATTCAGCTCAGCAGGTGGGGCATCAGCCCTTTTTCCATTAACTAGTGTATACAAAAGCATACTTTAACCATGCTATTTTCAGTTTTTAGCCTAGAATTCAGCGTAGCTGAAAGCTCATACAATGTATGAGTATAGGGCAGCTCATCATATATTGGTGATAAATGTTCTTCTGTTAGAGTGCATCAAATGCAGTAGTGTATGGACAAGACTGAAAGACAATGAACGCGAGAAAAGAGACAAAAGAATGCAGAAATCTGCAGTCAATGAATGCTGAAACAAACAGGCTATCGAAGTATCTCCTCAAGCCGATCTCTCTCTCCACCACTTGAAGGCACAAGTGATGAAGGCAGGCTGCCAACTGGCAATAAATAGGAGGGAAAATGCCCACAAAATAATGAAGGTGGCCAGCAAACTGGCCGACTGGCACAAAAAGGTGCTGACTGTTGCAAGAAATATTCAGTTACCAGCCTTTTGCCTGCCACGTGGCACTGCCACTTGTCTAACTAATATCTGATCTGCCCGGTAAATGGTAACTACATCTGGTGACTATTGGAAACGCCCAAAACTAATAGGAAAAATGCGTAACTCTACTTACGAGAATTGATTGCACCAACATGAGGGAGCATCTTGAGAATGCTAGTCTAGGGGATGACTAGATCTCTAACACCCTCTCTCAGATCCTAGATGCAGCATAAGGCTTAGGGATTTGGAGTGTTGTTACAGAACAACTTGAGGAAGCAACTTTGTAAACAAATTTGCCAAATTATCCTTTTTCTTGCAATAAACCACATCAATCGTCTCATCCAAGATCTTCTCTTGAATGAAATGGTACTGTATCTCAATGTTCTTTGACCTAGCATGAAACACATGGTTCTACATCAAAGCAATGCAACTCTCATTGCCGCAACGAAGGGTCATAGGATTTGTTTGCGGGCATGCAAGCTCTTGTGGTAACCTTCGAAACCACATTGTCTCACATGTGGTAGAAGACGCTGCTCTATATTTTGCCTTAGTAGAAGAAAGTGCAATGGTGGGTTGCTTATTGCTACTCCACAAGCTAACCCTTGCACCCAAAGTAAAGTAATATCGTGTCGTTGATCTTCATTGGTCAACATCTCCAACCTCATCTGAATCCATCTAGCCTTGAAGAACCAAAGTTGAATCTATAGTACTTGTTGGGTTATGAATACCAAGATCGGGGGTTCCCCTCAGGAATGCCAAAACCCTCATAGTAGGTTTCCAATGAACCACCTTGGGTTCACTCACGAGTCTTTTAAGCAAACCTACTAGAAAGCACAAATCAATTTGAGTGTTAACAGGCCGTATCAATGACCCAATCAACTGTCTCTAGCAGGTAGCATCTAGTGCCGATGAATCTGCATGGGCCGTAGCCTTTCAATTTGGATCCATAGGAGTAGAAATGGCCTTGTAGCTCTCCATCTCAAATGTAGCCAAAGGCTCTTGTACATACCGCTGTAGGGAGATGAAAATCCCCCTTAAGAGTCTATCAAATCTCATGACCTAAAAAAGAAATGGAAAATGTCCAAATCCGTCATCTCGAACACCTCGTGTAATGTCTCCTTTGTTTGCTTTATCTTTTGGGCATGGTCACCTATCAAGATTAGATCATCCACATAAAAACGTACGTATGCCCTCTGGCTGAGGTGCGGACATACAACTGGGGTTCGGAAGAGGAATGTTGATATCCTAACTTTCCTTGGATAAATGAGTCTATCTTCTCATTCCAAGCATGTGGAGCCTGTTTGAGGCCGTAAAGGGCCTTCTTCAACTTGTACACTTGTCCATCGGATGATTAAAAGCCATGAGGCTGCTCAACATAGATCTCCTCCTTCAAATCAGCATTAAGGAAGGTAGATTTCACATCAACTTGATAAATTGGCCATCCACTATGGTTGGCTAAGGCAAGAATGGCCCTAATGGTAGCCATTTGAGTTGTAGATGCAAAGGTGTCATGGAAATCCACCCCTGGCTGCTTTGCAAAGCCCTTTGCAATGAGCCATGTCTTGTGCTTATCTAGAGCGCCATTAGTGTGGTATTCAGTCTTAAAGACCCCTTTAACACCAATCACCTTCCTATGAATGGGCCTAGGCATAAGATCCCAAGTGCCATTTCGATCAATACCAGCCAACTCCTGCTTCATAGCCTTCTTCCAATGTTATGATTGCAAAGCCTCCTTCACAAGGGTGGGCTTCCTATGTTCCATGGCAAGAGTCATCTAACAGTAGTTAGTACAAACAAGCTTGATGGAATGTGCCTAGTTCCTTCGAGAGTGCTGTGGGCCATCTTGCGGGTGCCACTCCTTAGGGACTCCCTCAATCTTTGAATCATGGAGTGTATTACGAGTCCAATGAGGTATACTTGCAATAAAATTGAAAGGAGTCATGTGGCAGAAAGCGCCACTATTCATAATCCACTCATGAGAATGAGGGGCCATCATCACCGCATCAGTGGTGGTTTGAGGATTATCCTTTGTCACCTCCAAATGGAGGAAGGCAATCCATGAAGGAGCAACCATCACTCCTCGGTCCTTTGTAGTCTTCTCTTTGGTATCCTTCTTGTCCTTGTTGGGGCAATCTTTCTTCCAGTGACTCGTCTTGCAACAAATGTGGTAAGTAGACTCCTTGGCTTTGTCCTGTTTGGACTTCTCATCCTTCTTGTTCTTCTTCTTTTGTTGGGAGGTTTGATAGGTTAAAGTTGAACGTTTTTACCTTCGAGTTGTTCCTCTTGGTGTCGGAATCAACTCCTTCCACTTAAGGGTCTTTGTTTGCCTTGAAGCAATCAAGGTGTAATAAAATGCATTGAATCGGGGCGGTAACTGAGAGAGAGGAGTTATTGCCATGTCCTTCAAGGTAATCAATTTCCCTGCATTCTAGACCTACATTTGCAATTGTCGAAGCTTATTAACATGGTCCCGCATAGAAGAAGACTCTTTAGGATTGAAAATCCTCATCTGAACCTCCTAAGAGACCTTCTTCATGACGGTTGTACATTTGATGTAACTCCCACCATATCTCTTGAGCCACGGTGTCGTGACGTTGTGCATCCACCATTGCGAACCTAAGGGTGGAGTTTTTTTCCACTAGGATTTTGATCTCATTAGTCAGCATCATTAGGAATATGTTTTCCGTTGTGTGTGTCTTTTTGTTTGCATTTTGCATGATGCCCGAGCACATGTAGATAGGCTAGTCACATTTTCTTCAGTGCATTTATAATTTTTGTGTGGATCATTGTTTGATTGGTTGCATAACATGGATTCGATTTCGCATGTCTTCTTCAAATCATAAATGATTAAGCATGAAGTTCTATTTCAAAGCATATTTTCTTGCTAGGACACATTGTACAACATTAAAGCATGTATGTCCTAAAGGCCATGAGGATTCACCATTTGATGAGAAAGCCTTGTGTTGCGCCGTATCAAATGCAAATGGGAAGTTTATTTTCAGCTCACTACCTTGTGGACAGTACAAGCTTGTGCCTTATTACAAGGGAGAAATTACAGTCTTTATGTCTCACCTTCTTCCATTGAAGTAGGTGAGATAGTACAAGCTTGTGCCTTATTACAAGGGAGAAATTATAGTCTTTATGTCTCACCTTCCATTGAAGTAGCTGTTGGGTCATGACAATGTTGTTATCATTGAGCCATTTCAAATAACTGGAATCTCTATTGGTAGCCGAGTTGTAAATAGTCAAGGCAATGGTATGGAGGGAGTGTAGATATTCGTAAACGATGCCCAAAAAGCCACAATTGATGTGAAAGGGTACTACAAACTTGACCAGGTCACATCAATTCACTACACAATCAAGGCTCAGAAGCCTCACTATAAATTTAGTACATTACATTGAGCAATTTCATGGTGCTCCTGAATATTGCTTGCTACCAAATATTGTTGTAACCCAGTATGACTTGTGTGGAACTATTGTAGTTGATAAGTCTACTCATCATGGAAAGTGCCAAGTAGCTTTAACACATGGATCGGCAAATGTGAAGGCACAAACGAAACCTGTGGATGAAAAAGGTGCTTTCTATTTTGAGATGCCTCTTGGGGAATATAGACTATCTCCAATAACTAGTTTGCAGAAGCATGCCTAGTGTTTGATGGACTACCAGTAAGAGATCATGTTTCATGGGCTGCAATAATTGTTGGATATATTGAACACGAACTGTTTGATTATTTTGAGCAAATGCTTCTTGAGGGTGTTTACTGTCATGGGGATGTGAAATTTTGAGATGCTTTAATCTTGCTAGTAACATTTGATTAAGTTATTAATCAAATGTGCAAGGTTGTTTAGCACATGTGATGCACATGACAGTTATTTCATGGGAACGGGCGAAGGACCTTGAGGATGCAGTGGGTACTAAAGGCAAAAGTTGTGTTAAGTTATACCAACTAGGTTTTGGTGGTCAGTTGGTGTCAGGTTGGACCCTAGGACAATTGTTTGGCCATTAAGTGTCAGTGGTGACACTAGGGACTAGTATTAATTAATTAATTAATGCTAGTCTAAGGGTCAACAGAGGTTGGGAACCACTCCAAGTTGTAAATGGCCTAGCCAATTTCATTACAGATGGGCATGTTTAATTTTGGGCAGGGGCTGAAATTAATTTTCAGAATTAATTAATTCTGAAAAATTAAATTAATGGCTGAAAATGCATTAGGAAGGCTGCCACTTGGCAAAACTTTCCCATGCAACTAGGGAGAAGGCTGTTGGAGGGTGGTGGAAGTGGAATTGCAGCCGTTTGGAGCTTGGTAGAGGGAGAGGAGGTGATGAGATTTGACTCTAGGAGGCGACGGCGAATGATCGCGCGCTGTGACAGGACAGGAGGTAGCAAGATTTCTCTTCTGCCTCAAGAGAGGCGTCGGTATAAGAGGAGGGCTCGTCAGCTAGCTGGTGTTTTATCCCCCTTTTGAAGCTGTTGGTGCCATCAGATTTGTCATCAGAGTTATGAATCAAAAGATACATTTCAGCTGAGTTTCTCTCTCTCTACAGCATTCTCTCATCTCCCCCAGTCTATGCTCAAGCATTCTCAGTAATTTTCAGCCATTGGTAGCAGAGTACAGTTAAATTTGGTGGACAGTAGAGAGTTTACTGCTGAAAACCCTAAATTACAGCAGTAATTAGGGTTTAGCAATCACCTTGGGACCCGTGCCATTAGTCAAAGGCATTGTACACTGAAATTAGCATCGGAAATTCGTGGAATTGTGAGGATTTCAGATGCCAGCCCATCTATTGTGAATTTGGGGCAGTGTTTGACCAGTTGGGGTTCCATTAGAGCAAGTCCTGGGTGAAAATCAAGGGGCAATTTGCTTGAATGCTTTGCTGATTATTGGAATAGCAAGGGGCTTTTGAATTAGGCAAGGAGATCGTGAAATCTCGGCTTGTAATTTATCCATCAACAATTGAAATTAAAGAAATACCGAAAGGGGTGCCAGTTTTGGGGCCAACAGGGTGTCCAATGCCCAAGTTTATGAAGGTAAGTGAGCATTTCAATTTATATTCATTTGCTAATTGCTGTAATTAAGTGCTTAATCAGGTTAAACCACCCTATCCGAGAAGGAAGGCTGGTTTCATTTACACAAATTCTCTCATATTTATTTGCAGCATGAAAGCTTGCATTAGTGTAGGAGCCATCGACACAGACCAATGGGTTCATGCTGAAACAATCAAAAGAGGGTTGGAAAGAGAACCCTCTATGAGCAGTGCATTGCTCAGAGTTAAGCTGATTTATAGTGGGGGAATAGATTTGAACATTCTACCAGAAGGTGCAGGAAAAGGTCAAGTCTTGGCTTATCTTCTGTGCAAGTTAAAAGCAGAGAAGAGGCTTCCAAAGGCCACTTTAGTATGTGGAGATTCAGGCAATGATGCAGAACTCTTCAGTGTTCCAGATGTTTATGGAGTGATGGTTGGAAATGCGCAAGAGGAACTCTTGCTCTGGTATACAGAGAATGCCAAAGGAAACCCCAAAATATATCATGCAAGCGAGAGATGAGCTGCTGGCATTATCCAAGCGATGCAGCACTTTGGTTTACAGCCAAATGAGTCACCTAGAGATAGCCATGAATTACTGCTCAAGAAAGAGAATCATGAAGAATTCTCCACGGTGGCACATCATATAGTCAAATTCCATTTTCTGTGCGAGAGATGACTGTGGGCAGAAGTGGAGCATTCAGATGCTGTTTTTCAACACTTAAAAAAAAGGCTCTAACTTGAATTAGGCTCCGTCTTGTACTTCAATACTACCTTGGGGAAAGGAAGTTGCTGCTTCTGAAGAACTAGAAGATTTGAAGTCTAGCTATGGTTCATACAAGGGCGCAGTATGCCAAATGTGGGTTGATCGCATCCGCATAAAGACAATAGCTGACGGAATATGGATGGTCAGATTTGACCATTGGAAATGAACGGCTAAAGAAGTAACGTGCCGAATGACAACAGCAGTTTTTGAGCTGGAGGATACAAAGAGTTTGATGAAGCAGAGCTCGAAGAGACCAAGCGGAGACGTAGAGAAGCAGAGGAGGATGATGGCGAGATGTACGATGAGTTTGGTAATCTGAAGAAAAAGTTTGCATTAAAGCAGGAGGATTTAAGCTCTGTTCCAGCTGCCACTGGCATTGGAAAAGCTGGCTGGGATAAGGAAGATCTTGTTGTCATGGATCGTGAAAAAAGTAAAGAAAGGGGCAAAGAGAACTATAGGGAGTTTGATAGTGAACACCGCAGGGCAGGGGACAGTCACAATGGCTATCAATCATTTCACGATAATGACTATAGTTCACATTATAAGGGGGTGCTTTTTGATCATGCTACATCAGCAGGTGCACGAACAGCCGCATGGCATGCGTCGTTGCTAGATAAGACGCAGGGCTTTGTCAAAGTGCAGGGGTGCGGAAGCGTAGGACTAAGAGAGAGAGAGAGCGCAAAGAGAAGAGAGAGAAAGAGACAGTGGAAGATGAAGATCTGCTGTATAAAGTGTGCTGTATACAAAGATATGTAGATATATACACGGGCGCAGTGCGCTGGACTGCGTGTCTCCACCTCAACGATGCAACCTGCTGTTCACCTCGAAGTCCGCTGTAGTCTGCATGATCTCCTATCTGAAATTTGCGAACAAAGACGGAATTTGCACGAGCCTCCAGCCTGTAATCTGCGTACAGAAGTGAATGGGCAGACTGCTGAAAACTCGGCTATAAATAGCTAGAATCTGGGCACCAAAATATGTAGGTTGGACTGCCACGTGGTAGTCTAACTGTGTATAGTCCGACTAGACTGCAGTCCGATTGGCTCTGATCGCTAACACCCCCCTCTCAGAGCTTGGGTGGGGCAGAAGCCTGAGGGATTTGGAATGGCTCCGAAGGAGAGCCTGGGGAAGCGCCTTCGTAAACAAATCTGCAAGATTGTCCTTCGTCTTGCAGTACTCCACAGTGATGGTCTCATTGATGAAGTGGTATTGGATTTCTATGTGCTTCGTCCGGGCATGGAAAACAAGATTTCAAGCCAAGGCAAGGCAACCCTCATTGTTGCATTGCAGCAAAGTAGGACGAGTCTGGGGGCAATCTAGCTCCTCCAACAATTTCGAAGCCACACAGTCTCACATGTGGTGGAAGACGCGGCTCAATACTCTGCCTCAGTAGACGAAAGGGCTACTGTGGGCTGCTTCTTGCTACTCCATGAGATAACACCTGCACCCAAGGTAAAAGAGTAACTTGTTGTAGACCGCCTGTGGTCCACATCATCGGCCCAATTCGAGTCGCTCCAACTTGCAAGTACAAGATCTGAACTACTTGTACCTGCTGAATAATGAATCCCTAAATTAGATGTCCCCCTCAAATACCGAAGTATCCTCTGGGCAGCTTGTCAGTGCACCGTCTGAGGTTCACTCATGAACCCCGCCAAGAGCCCAATAGCAAAACAAAGATCAACACGAGTGTTGAGGAGCCAAATCAATGATCCAATCAACTGACGATAGCGGGAAGCATCCGCCATGGGAGAAGCTGAATGGGAAGTGGCCTTCCAGTTCGGATCCATAGGAGTAGAAATGGTCCGACAATTCTCCATCGCAAAAGAAATCAAGAGCTCCTGTATATATCTCTGCGGAGAGATGAAGATCCCCCTCTGAGACTGATAAATCTCATGGCCCAAGAAGAAATGGAGTAGACCCAAGTCCGTCATTTCGAACGTCCGATGTAAAGCTGCCTTCGTCTCTTGGACCTTCTGTGCATGATCACTTGTGACAATCAAATCATCAACATACAATACAAAAGGGACACAACCAACCTCGGAAGTGTGTACATAAAGCTGCGGATCGGCCTTGGAACGCCGATATCCCAACTGTGACTGAAGGAACGAATCAATCTTCTCGTTCCATGCACGCGGAGCTTGCTTGAGGCCATACAAGGCCTTCTTCAACCTGTAGACTTGCCCATCTGAAGATCCAAAGCTAGGAGGCTGTTCTACATAGATCTCCTTCTTCAAATCACCATTGAGGAAGGCCGACTTCACATCCAACTGGTAGACAAGCCATCTCCTATGGCCAGCCAAGGCAAGAACAGCTTGAATAGTCGCCATACGAGCAGTGGGGGCAAAAGTATCATGACAATTAATCCTTGGGCGCTGTGCAAAACCTTTAGCAACAAGGCGAGCCTTATGCTTGTCCAAAGAACCATCGCTAAGGTACTTGGTCTTGAAGACCCATTTGACGCCAATCACCTTCTTATTTGGGAGGCGAGGCACGAGTGACCAAGTGCCATTTCTCTCTATAGCCTCCAACTCGGCTTCCATAGCTTTCTTCCATGGTGCGGACTGTAAAGCCTCCTTCACGGAAGTGGGCTCTCGATCCTGTATAACACGGGTCATCAAACAATAGTTAGAGCAAACAAGCTCCGTAGAATGTGCCTGGTGTCTCTGTGACCGCCGCGGACCATCTTGCGGTCCCTACTCCTCAGGGACCCCCTCGATCTCTGAATCATGGAATGTGTCACGGGCCCAATGAGGAGGAGGCCGGCGTCTCTCTCCATCAGCGGAAGATTCTGGGATATCCATCAGTGGTAACTCCTCGGGGGTGACCGGTGGAATAGTAGACTGTGTATCAGAAACAAAATCAGAATCAAAAGGCGCGGGCTCCAAAGGAATTGTCGCGGGAGCCCAACTCTCCCTTGGATCTCCAAGAACGGGATGCTTCTCACCCACTACTATGGCCGGAACCTCCACGAACCGCACATCTCGACTGGTGTACACATCCCGCTTGAGGGGATCATACAAACGATAGCCTTGGGATTGAGAGCTGTAGCCAACAAACACTTGTCTTCGGAAAGCTGCTTCAAATTTATCACGATGGGCCTTGGGAATGTGAACATAGGCATCACACCCAAAAACCCTAAAATAAGAAACATCGGGCTTAGTCCCAAAGTAAGCCTCAAAAGGTGTCATTTCATTAACGGCCGAAGTGGGGGATCTGTTAAGGATGTGGACTGCAGTAGCCACAGCCTCGGCCCACTGAAATTGAGGTGTCTGTCGATGCTCCATCATGGTGTGCGCCATCTCGATCACACTTCAGTTCTTCCGTTCAAGAATGCCATTTTCTTGAGGAGTGTTGGTATTAGCAAACTCCTGGTGAATACCTTTATCTGCACAAAAATGAGCAAACTCATTAGAAACAAATTCACCATCCTTGTCGGATCGCAAGTTCTTCAATCTCCGGCTTGATCGGTTCTCCTCAAAGAGAATCCAATCCTTGAAGTGGGAGAAAGCTTCTGACTTCAATGCCAAGAAATAGGCCCATGTCATCCTGCTGTAGTCATCTACGATCAACATGAAGTACGAGCTTCCTCTCAAGGACTCGTTCCTCATAGGGCCACAAAGATCCGTAGATACAAGCTCCATCGGTGAAGTAGACCGCCGCGAAGCTTTGTCGGGAATCGCATCCCTATGCTGTTTCCCACGAATGCAGGAGAGGCATGGCTGTTGGCTCACCAATATGTCTGGTAACCCTCGAACAAGCTGTCCATGGACGTGACGCCCTCCGACGATAATCATAGTTGAGGTGACCAAATCGAGCATGCCATAGCTCTGACTGTGTCTGAGAGGTAAGAAGAAGAGTAGAGAGGGCGGTAGAAGACTTCAATTTGTAGATGCCGTTCTCCTTATATCCTGATGAGAGAACCTTCCGTGACCCACGATCAAGGACTCGCACCGAATCACTGTCAAACTCCACCATAAGTCCAAGGGAACAAAACTTATGGACTGACAATAGATGATACCCTAAACCTGGTATATGCAAAACCTCGGAGGTATGGGTACCACCACGTCCGTCTGGAATAAGTTGCATCTCACCCCGTCCTGCAATAGACACCGAAGAGCTATCTCCAATGAGAATTTGCCCATGCGAAGGGCGCAACTGGGCAACACCATCTGATGAAGGAGTCATGTGCCAGGAGGCGCCACTGTCTACGATCCACTCTCGAGCCTGGGGAACTGTCATCGCAGCATCAGAAGCATTCGGTGTAGAGTTCTCAATGACAGCTAGATGAAGAAACACAGCTGATGAGGGTGCAGCCACCGCTCCAAAATCCTTCGTATCCTTCTTGTTGGTGTCCTTTTTGTCTTTGTCAGGGCAATCCTTCTTCCAATGGCCAGTCTTTCCATAAATATGGCATGTGGATTCTTTGTTCTTGTCCTTCTTTGACTTGTTGTCCTCCTTCTTCTTTTGGTCCTTCCCCTTCTTCTGAGAGGCTTGACCTGTCAAGGCTTCCGATTTGGAAGCATGCTATCCCTTCAATTGTTCCTCTTGGTCCAAGACCATAGGAACCAGCTCTTCCCATCGAAGAGTAGACTCACGCCCCAAAGCAATAAGGGCGGAGTAGAAAGCACCGAATCGTGGCGGCAACTGGGACAAAAGTGTGATCACCATGTCTTCGGAGGAAATCGGCTTCCCCGCATTCTGAACCGGCATCTGAAGCTGTCTAAGCTTGTTAATGTGCTCCCGCAACGAAGAAGACTTGTTCACGAACAAGCTCCGCATCTGCACCTCCAAAGAAACCCGCTTCATAAGGGTCATCCGGTTATACATCTGATCAAGCTCCAGCCATATCTCCCGAGCCATCGTCAAGTGCTCGATGTGAGCTATCACGGCTGTAGTACAAGACAGAAAAAGAAAGGAACGAATCCTGGCATTTAGTTTGTCCCAGTGAGACTGTGCCTTGGCCAACTCCGCACGAGCATCGAAAGAGAGTTTGGACTCATCTCTCACTAAGGGCCGGTCGATCTCCTCCTGTACAAGCTCTGCCAAATCGTAGGACTCAAGGATGGCCAACATCATCACGCGTCAAATGCGGTAATTGTCGCCATCGAGCTTCTGATCTGTGGGAAGAGCCGCTAAGTTAGGCACCTTCTGTTCCATGATCGTCTAGAACTCCAAGTCAATCTTTGTAGACATCTTCACCTATAATGCCTTTACAAACGCAAAAGCAACCCCCTCTAGCTATGAAAACGCAGCCTGCTAGGGCTCTTCCGCGTCCCGAAACTTCACCCGCCGGAGGCGATGAAAAAGCAAAACCTGCACTTGAAAGCTGAAAACTCAAACTTCCTCCGCGTCAAACAGCAGTAAACAACAGCAAATCCACCACCTGGACTCCTTTCCCGCGCGCCCACGCTCGCTTCAGCCTTGTTCCGAGGCGCAGTCCTCCTGCTTGCCCTCAAACGCTGAAAACGCAACCTTGTGTCGCGATGAAAACTCCTCTTCAGGTTGGTTTTTCACTCAGTCAGCCCTTCTACACTGCTCTGATACCATGTCAGAGTGCAGCGGTGCGGAAGCGTAGGACTGAGAGAGAGAGAACGCAGAGAGAAGAGAGAGAAAGAGACAGTGGAAGATGAAGATCTACTGTATAAAGTGTACTGTATATAAAGATATGCAGATATATACACGGGTGCAGTGCGCTGGACTGCGTGTCTCCACCTCGACGATGCAACCTGCTGTTCACCTCGAAGTCCGCTGTAGTTTGTACGATCTCCTGTCTAAAATCTGCGAACAGAGACGGAATCTGCACGAGCCTCCAGCCTGTAATCTGCGTATAGAAGTGAGTGGGCAGACTGCTGAAAACTCGGCTATAAATAGCCAGAATCTGAGCGCCAAAATATGCAGGTCAGACTGCCATGTGGCAATCCGACTGTACAGTCTGACTGGACTGTACTGCAGTCCGACTGGACCACAGTTCGACTGTACAGTCCGACTGGTTCTGATCGCTAACAGGCTTCACTGCAGCAAGGTAGCACTGAAGGTGGTGGGATTGTTTTGTGGAGGGGTTGGTTCACCCAATAACTTGTGAACCTCACTTGATAGATCTTGAAGTTGAATAACACGAATAGAATTTAAAACTGGCTCTGATGACGCGTTGAACTACGCAGAGAAGAAGGCTGCCATGCTAGATGCCATCGAGGTTGGATCCATTTTGATACAGCAGCTTCTTACAATAGTGAGGGCTTCCTTGGAGAAGCCTTGGCGGACACCATGGCGTACGGCATCGTAATGAAGGAGGATCTCTTCATCACTTCAAAGCTTCAATCCATCGACAACCACCTTGAGGCCGGGTTGCCCGCCCTCGAGAAAAGCCTCAAGTCCGTTTATTCTCCTTCCAACTGATGCTTGTTTAATCATTTGATTGGCACAAGTATGTTCATTCTGCCATTCCAAGGCATCTCATGGCTCAAATTAAACAGTTGTGCCCGCATATAAGAATTCAAGCTTCGTTGCATTATCAGAGAACGATGGTTTCTGCATTGGAAATCGTCAGACCTTTGAAATTTCTCAAATTATTGTAGCTCCATTATCAGTTAGCATGTCAAATGGCAATTCGGAAAAAGGATATTGAGAGCCGGGAGGAATCATAGGTGGCGAAAAGCTTAATGATTAAGCTTTTGACGAAACGAAGAGATTTAAGAAAAGCTAAAAGCTTTAAAGGCTTTTAAGCTTTTTTCGTGGGAAGAGAAAAGCTAAGGCTTAAAACACCTTAGTTTTATTTGAATAGCCAAAAAGCACAACGTTAGAGAAAGAGGAGAAAAACTATAAAAGGGAGGAAGGGCCATCAATGCAAGGGGGAGGCTTGAGGTAGAGCTTTGTGTCCCTTGCCCTCTTCAAAGATCTTGCAACAAGTTTTAGGAGAGAGGCCCTTAAGTTCGAGCTTTAAGCTCCTCGCCTCTTCGAAGCTTTGCCATCAAATTTGAGAAAGAGGCTTGAGGTTGAGCTTGATGCTCCTCGCCTACTTTGAAGATCGTCATCAAGTTCTATGGAGTGGCTTTTGAGTCGAGCTATGAGCTCCTTGCTCTCTTCAAAGTTCTTGTCAACAAATTCTATGAGAGTGGCTTGAGTTCGATCTTTGAGCTCCTCGCCTTCCTTGAAGATCTTTCCATAAATCCTGACATTCCATCTTCTTCTCTTCTCTCTCAGTTCGAGATTTCGACCGTGTCTTGCAATTGGCGAGTGATCTTTTGCTTGCTTGAAAGAGACAAGACGAATTTCATATCCGAGAGTCTTTTGATCTTGTATCTTATCTATATCTTTAATCAAAGAATTTGTTTTCTCATTCTTCTTGAATCTAAAATTCTTCTGGATAATTATTTTACGTTGAGTACTCCCATTGCAAAGCATCCCTTTAGTGAGCGACTTTCATGAGCCCCCGTGCAAATTCCGTGCAACAACGGTCAAGGGCTCGATGTGAGTAATGATGGCTAGAGTGCAAGAGAGAAAGAGGAAATAATGGATGCAGGCGGGCATTCAATGTGTCCCAATGGGCATGTATCTTCATCAACTTGGCTTTCTCAGCTACAGAAAGCTTTGAGGCATCGCGGGCTGTAGGACGGTCTATAGCCTCGATCATGAGCTCCACCACATCATCAGGCTCTAGTATGACAAGCATCGTTACAGGCCAAATGTGATGATTCTCTCCATCAAGCTTTTAATTTTAAGAAAGAGCTAGCAACATAGGGACCTTACGGTCAATAATAACGTGAAACTTTGCATCAAGTTTGGTCAATACTGTAAATGGAATGACCTGCACAAAAACAAGGGGAATCCCCTTTGACTCTATGCACAGTGTCGTTGCTTGCTAGGGCTTCCTTTGCTTGTCCTCAAAGAGTTTTACCCATGTTGGAGGTGATGAAAACTCAAAATCTGCTCCAAAAGGTTGAAAACGCAGCCTTTTCTCCTTTACCACCAGCAAAAACCTGCAAAAAAACAGCTACTTTGCTCCTTCTCCATGCTTTATCCGTTTGTCTCAGCCTTAGAATGTTGAAAACACAAACTTTCGTTGCGAAGAATCCTCTCGATCAGGTCTGCCCATGATCAATGAGCCCGTCTACACTGCTTTGATACGATGTCAGAGTGCAGCAAATGTGGAAGTGTATGGACAATATTTAAAAATGAATACAAGAGAAGAGGGGGAGAGAAAAGAGACAGAAGAACGTAGAAATCTACAGTCAATGAATGCTGAAATAAAGAAGGAAAATATACAAAATATGTCCTTGAGCTGATGTCTCTCTCTACCATCTAAAGACACAAGTGATGAAGGCAGGCTGCCAACTGACAATTAATAGGAGGAAAAAGGCCAATAAAATAATGAAGATGGCTAGCAAACTGACCGACTAGCACAAAAAATTGCAGACTGCTGCAAGAAATAGTTAGGGATGAGCTGACTGCCTACCACGCGGCACTGCCGCTTGACTAACTTATGTTTGATTTGGTGTGTAAATGGTGAAATGCCCAAAACTGATAGGGAAAATGTGTAACTCTACCCGAGAGCAACAATTGCACCAATCGTAGCCTGAGAATGCTAGTGCAGGGAATGACTAAATCTCTAACATCTTTAGCTTCAAGCAATCCATGTAAGTTGCACCAATTGTAGCCTGAGAATGCTAGTGCAAGGAATGACTAAATCTTTAACATCTTTAGCTTCAAGCAAGCCATGTAAGTTGCAAATATATTGTTTTGCATCTTATGCAAGCTTTCAAACCTCTGGAAACATAATGTACTATACGTTGAAAATGCAACAAAATCTGTAGGAAAAAAACTTGAACTTACTATATGAGGCAAGAGCCTTTTCCATCTTGCACCATTATAGTCTCACTTTACAATGGTACTTGCTGAAAACCCATTGTCTCACGAGAATCCTTGAATGCTTTAACATTAAAAGGCAAAGGATAGTCTCTCAGACTCTCTTGAGACTATTACAATTTCTTGAATGATTGGCATAAATAGTAAGAAATTGCATAGCCGGCTTTGCATCGTGGCTTCTAATTCTAGAATATGTTGAACCATTATCCAAAACTTTAGTTTTCATGTGAACTGCTGTATTGTATGATTGCCCAAGGATCACGCATACAAGTCCTCAGGTGCATTCAGCCTACATCCTCCATTTATGCTCCATATCAACTAGCCATCTGCCATTTTCATAAAGACTCCATAATATAAATTTCAAATACATGATCAATCAAGGCAATATAAGGCACCTCAAGATCTACTTTTACTAGGGTCTTAGTGGCCCAGTGATTCCGCATATGGTGGCTTCTAGGTATAACACCTACAGCCTCATCTTCATTAAAATGCACTTGACATACTCTTGAGGTATGGCTACAAACCACTACATTTTCAGCATCAACAACTGTATTTTAGGATCAACAATTGCATTTATGGCATTAGCATTTGTATTCTGAGCATCTTCATTATCTTCTTACATTGCTTGCAAACTTGGTTCTTTTTCTCCTTGAATAATAGAATGTGTTGGATCACCAACAAATTGCTACTTTCTCTTTATAATATCAATAATCACCTCATGAAATTCCTGATTGGCAAGGAAGAATTGCACCTAAGGCGAATTCCATTTTACTATTCAAAATACGCTCTTTCAAAATCTTCTTCCAATTAATAGCTGTCTCCATATCAGAATACGCTCTTCCAATATCTTCTTCCAAAGCCACATTTTTATTCAAAGCATCTTTATATGTTTAACAATTTGTAGTTCATGCTATGTATTGTCGCAACAAATACATATGTACACAAATCCGGCCAAGTCTGAAACTTCAGTTTTGTAGTAGATTGTTATTTTTTTTCCAATTTTGCAAATTTCAGCTTTGAGTCTCGCATGCCTTTCACCAACTCATCCATTACATCATCCTTCACGTGAGTCACAGTAGTGACTGGCTGTTTATGTATTTGCTCAGTTGCCTTATTAGGTGAAGGAACACCACCAACATGCGTCTTTGCTCTTCTCCTTTGTCGCTTCATCTCATAGATACAACATCTTTTACATCTTTCGAGTGTGACTTCAATCTTGGCTTTGTGGTTTCATCTTCCAAAAGTAGCTCAAGGCTTGGTTGCAATGCAGAGGCCGCCTTGAAATCCTCCCATTTGGTTCCTTGAATTGTATAAATTTCATTTATGTGTAGCTTGAGTTTATGAGCCGTAACTCACACAAAATAGCAACCCATTTGGTTCGCTGGAGATCCAACTAAATTCAATGTTTTTTCGTAGATTTTCAAATACTTTGATACATTCCTGCCATCAAACAATTTTACTCCATTTTCTATAGCTTGCAATGCTTTTGTGACAATTTATTCAAGCATAGCAGCTTATTGTTGTTGTTATTGCTATTGATGTACTTGGTTGTTGCTACTATTGTTGTTGCTGGTGCAGTTACAACTGTTGTTGCTAATGTTGTTATTGTTGCAAATACATATTGAAGATGTGAAGCAATTGCCGTATGTCATTCGATTGCATTGCATTATTCTCCTTATTGCAAAACTCTTCCTTTGGCCTTTCACGTTGGTTCACCAAAGATGTCAAGAGACTTGGCACTTGAAACCAGCCTTCCTTCTCCTATAGGGTGGTAATGCCTGATTAAGCACTTAATTATAGTTATCAATGAATAATCACAAATTGAAATGCACACTTTACCTTAAAATTCTTGGACAGTAGACACCTTGTTGGCCCCAAAACTGCCGCTCGTTTCAGTATTTCTTTAACTTTATTGACTAGTGGATTGGGTACAAGCTGAAATTTCACAATCTCCTTGGCTGATCCAAAAGCCCCTTGCTGTAGATGCAATCTACACACAAAATGGGCCACAATTGCCCGCGAGGATTTGCTCTAATTGGACCCCAACTAGCCAAATGCTGCCCCAAATTCGCAATGGATGGGTTGGCATCTCAATTCCTTGATAATTCCAGAGATTTTAGATGCTGAATTCAATGTACAATGCCTTCTACTGATGGCATGGGTCTCGGGGTGGCTGCTTAACCCTAATTTTTGCAGAAATGTGGAGTTCATAGCAGAATTCCCTTTGCTATCTTTAAATCTGGCTGAGATCTACTTCAAATGGCTGAGATATTCTGAGAATTGATCGAAGGAGGTGAGAGAATGCCACAGAGAGAGAGAGAGAGAGAGAGAGAGAGAGAGAGAGAGAGAGAGAGAGAGAGAATTCAGAGATTTCTCATGAAAAAGCCCTCAATCTGCTTGCTGCTTGTTTCAACCAACAAGAAAAGGAGTAGTTTGTAGCTTGGGAGCACTAGAATTGCTGTCGCCACAGCCAGCTAATGATGTTGCCATCCCCTGATGGACCTTCTCCTATTGTGGCTTGCCTGTTGATGGATCTAGATGGTTGTCACCTGCTGTTTTCTGCTCGGAAAATGGACCAGCAACCTTTTCTCTCTCCTCCTCTAGCTGAAAACTGATCTGAATGGCTGAGACCAAGCCCCAAAAACGTTGACTTAATTTGCTTGGGCTTTTTTGCGAAGTGGTAGCCTTCTAAATCTAATTTTCAGCATTATCCAGCCATTAAATTGATTTTCAGAATTACATAATTCGGAAAATTAATTTTGGCCCTTTTGACCTTGCCCAAATTTAAATGTGCCCATCCATAATTACATTGGCTAGGCCATTTATAACATGGAGTAGCCATCAACCTTTGTTGACCCTTAGATTGACATTAATTAATTAATTAATTAATGCTAGTCCCTTATGTCACCACTAACACTAATTGATCAAACAATTGTCATAGGGTCAAAATTGACATCTATTGACTACCAAAGCCCAGTTGGCATAACTTATCACAACTTTTATCTTTGACACCCATTGCATCCTCGAGGTCCTTGGCTCGTTACCATGAAATAGTTGCCATATGCATCACATGTGCTAAACAACCTTGCACATTTGATTAGTGACTTAAGCAAATGTTATTAGCAAGGTTAAAGCATCTCAAAATTTCACGTCCCTGTGACAAACCTCTCCCATTGAAATCCTTGGAATCGTCCTTGATTGCATTGCATCGTGCCAAAGGAAAAGCATATTGCATTGGAATTTCAATAAGATATCACAACCACAATATTGGCCACTGTTGTGTAACCAAGCCATATGCCCAAATCTTGCTGAGAATTTCCAGCCACTATAAATATCAGATAACATTGAGAAACTATCCAAAACTGTTGCTAGAAACCCATTGAATGCATCCATAACTCTTCTCTCAAGTGTCTTGACTATCAACCATAGAAAATCATTAATTCAGCGTAAAACATGGTTGTAACTGTTAGTGGCATTCATTAACATGCTGCTGTCCATGGAATGTGCTATAAACCATTGAAAATGTTGGGATAAAGGCTCGGTTTTAACACCCCTCCCCCCCCCCCCCCCCCCCCCCCTGCCATATATAGTACATACACATTGTACATGTGAATGCACCCTTTACGTGTGCCCTAAGTATAAATACATTTTATTCTTTGTGTACCAACAAATTGTTGGTACACTCTAATCGACTCGTACTTTCACTCTGCTTACACTCTCTTCAGCCGTCACACTCTCACGCTCACTCTTGCTTGATTTCCATCTCTCAGCTGTGCCCCTATTAGTCCAACAACTGGTATCAGAGCATCAGGTCCTACACGCTTCCCAAGATCAGACCCAGCTAACGACATGGACTGCTTGACAAGTCTAGTCTGACTTGACGGGATCAGCTGAGAAGAGCTAGGCGCAACTGTCAGGTCGACGTGAAGGACCAGGGTGGACTAGGATCAGGCAAGGTGTTCAGTGTGTGGCGACTAGCAGGCAGTAGTCGCAATGTGGAGCAGGTAGCGCTAGCAGGCACGCTGCAGGGAGTTGCGACGACCTGCAGGGCGCACACGGGCACGGTGGTAGGGATAGCGCGGGCTGAAGCGTGCTGGGCGACAGGCGGGCATGATGATTCGTGCAGGCGGACGACGACTTCATCGTGACGGATAGACGCGCGATGGTCAACGGTCAATGACCTCCTGTCAATCTCCCAAAAGTTAAAAGTTTCTTTTAATTTTTCAATTATACGCCAGAAGCACAAATTAGAGATCTGTGAGGATTTGAGCCAGAAATTTGGGGCTCTTCCCAGATTTGACATAGCTCATGCTTGTCAGTGACTATCGAGTGAAAGATTGCAGACATTGCGAGTGGTGATCCAAATTAATTTGGGGATTTTGCCAAATTAGTCAAAATTTTGCCCCTTTGAGCCAAATTTCTTGACATTGGACCCCAGAAACTTGGGGGTTTTCATGTATTGGCAAAGCTTTACTCAGCCGGGTTAGATTGATTGACATTTATGCAATTTTGGACTTGAAATTTTGGGGATTTGTGCAGAATTTGGTAATTTTCTGCATCTTTTACCCATTTGTTGACTAGTTAATGCACAAACAGCAGAAATACTACTCCCTTGATCCAATCAACCACTTGCCTTATCCTCAGACCCTACTGCCTTCTTTTCTACATTCTCTGTTTCGCCTTTTGGTCTTTGACAATCCACTGAATCCAGTTTTGCATCTACATCTACAACCAGCTCTACCGCCCTCTTAGCACACTCCTTTCCGCGCTCTTGATCATCTTCAACCTGCTTGTCCAAAGCCTCCAATGATAGACTGGTCCTTTGCATCATCCCTTCCTTCCTCGCTGCTTCCACCTACATTTCCAATTGTGCAATTCTTGCCTTTAACCCAGCATTTTCCGCCATCCTACTGTAATCATCCACAATGAGCATGAAATACAAGCTCCCTCTAAGAGGCTTTGTCCTCATTGGTCCACAAAAATCAGTAGAAACAAGCTCCAAGGGTGCTGAAGATTGCCTCGAAGCCTTGCTGGGAACAGCATCACGAGTTTGCTTCCCACAGATGCAGGATACACAAGGCTGTTGGCTCACCACAATATCCGGTAAATCTTGAACAAGCTGTCCCTGAGACGCCTTCCGAAGGTAATCATAATTGAGGTGGCCAAACCGGGCATGCCAAAGCTCGGACTGAGTTTGTGAGGTAAGAAGAAGAGAAGTCAAGACAGAAGAATACTGCAACTTGTAGACTCCATTTTCCTCATAACTTGAAGAAAGAACCTGTCTCGATCCTCGATCAAGAATTAGAAAGGAATCCACATCAAATTCGACCAAAAGGCCGAGGGCACATATTTTGTGCATCGAAAAAAGATGATATGCCAAAGCTGGCACATAAGGTACCTCGGATGTATGGGCACCACCACGTCCATCTGGAATAAGATGCATGTTACCCCGTTCTTGAATAGGAATAGAGGAGCTGTCATCAATGAGAAACTGGCCATGCGAAGGCCGCATATGAGCAACACCTCTGCTGAAGAAGGAGTCTTGTACCGGGAGGCACCATTGTCAACAATCCACTCCCGAGTGTATGGAGCTGTCAACGCAGTATTAGAAGCCATCATGGGCGAATCCTCAACCACCTCCAAATGGAGGAATACAACTGATCAGGGAGTAGCCACCACTCTGGAATCCTTTTGAAGATTTCTTCTTCTCCTTCTCGGGGCAATCCTTCTTCCAGTGATTTGTTTTGCCACAAATGTGATAAGTAGACTCCTTGCCTTTGTCCTTCTTAGATTTGTCCTCCTTTTTCTTTCGGCCCTTCCCCTTCTTCTGAGAGGTTTGACCAACCAAGGCCTCATATTTCGAAGCATTGGTTTCAATTGCTCCTCTTAGTCCAAGACCATAAGAACCAACTCTTCCCATTGAAGAGTCTTAGACCGCCTTGAAGTAATCAAGGTGGAATAAAAACCACTGAAGCGTGGCGGTAATTGTGAAAGGAGAGTTATCGCCATGCCATTAGAAGTGATCATCTTCCTTGCATTTTGAATCTACATTTGAATCTGCCTCAACTTGTTGATATGCCCCTGCATGGAAGATGACTTATTGACACTCATGGTTCGCATTTGCACTTCCAAAGAAACTTGCTTCATGACAGTCATCCGATTGTACATATGATCCAACTCCAGCCATATCTCGTGAGCCATCATCAAATGCTCAATATAAGAAATGACAGTTGTAGTACATGAGAGAGAGAAAAATGAGTGAATGCGAGCATTGAGTTTATCCCAATGTGCTTGAGCATGGTTCGCATTTGCACTTCCAAAGAAACTTGCTTCATGACAGTCATCCGATTGTACATATGATCCAACTCCAGCCATATCTCGTGAGCCATCATCAAATGCTCAATATGAGAAATGACAGTTGTAGTACATGAGAGAGAGAAAAATGAGTGAATGCGAGCATTGAGTTTATCCCAATGTGTTTGAGCCTTTGCCAACTCCACTTGATCATTGGAAGAGAGTCTGGACTTGTCTTACGAAGAAGGACGATGGATTGTCTCCGTAAAAAGCTCTGCCAAATTATAGGACTCTAGAATGGCAAGCATCATGACCTGCCAGGTGCGGTAGTTCTCGCCGTCGAGCTTTTGATTTGATGGAAGAGCCAGTAGAACGGGCCCATGATTGCCTGAAACTTTGTCTCGGTCTCGGAAGACATCTTTACCTACAATGCTTGCACAAAACACAAAAACAGCCCCCTCTGACTGTGAAAATACAGCTTGCTAGGACTATGGTTTGCTCATCTTGCTCCTTCACTCATCGGAGACGATGAAAATGTAAAATGGCCAAAAACTCAGCCTTCCTCCTCTTGGAACAGCAACAATCAGGAGCAACTTCACCAACTTTGTTTCTTTCCCGCACGTCCACGCTTGCTTCAGCCTTGTTCTGATGCGTATTCCTCCTGCTCGCTCTCAAACATTGGAAACACAACCTTGTGTTGCACTAAAATCTCCTCTTCAGATGGGTTATTCACTCAGTCAGTCTATCTTCATTGCTCTGATACCATGTCAAAGTGCAGCGATGCGGAAGCATGGGACCAAGATTGAGAGGGTAGAGTGAACACAAAGAGGAGAGAGAGAGAAAGAGGCAAAAGAACAAGAAGATATGTTGTATAAAGTATGTTGAATACAAAGGAATGCAGATATGTACACGGGCATAGTCCGTATGTTTGTGTATCTTGACCTCGACAATGTCTCCTTGTTGACAGAGCACAAGGTTGTAGGTCGTTGGTCCTTATCAAGCGTACTGTAGCTAATAGGCCCTCGGGACAAGGTGGAAAAGTCAATGCTAGGCAGATAAAACCTCGACAAGGCACAGTGTGATAGGCATCCAGGCGGCAACTCTATTGGCAGGTCACTCAGGGTCAGCGCAAGGTAGGCCATCAACACACGTGCGGCAGGGTAGGGCAAGGCAAGTCTACGAGGCCGTAGGATTCGGCGGGGATGGGTAGTTAGCTGTGACCTATCATGCCTCCTTTTTTTTGTAAGGAAATCATTCTTTAAAAATCAAAGGTTCATCCTTTGTTTGAAATTTGCAAGCCTTCGCGGGCACAAGCACAGTTCAACGAATCCGAGAGATTGGGCATGCTTTCAACCTTGGAATTTGGGTATTTCGGCGTATGTGGTAGATTTTACTCGATAGAGTAAATTTTTTTTGCATTCTTGAACACTCTTGGGTCTCAAAAATTGGGGCTTTTTGCATGTGCAGAAATTCTAGTGGGACAAGTGCAATTCTTGAAATTTTGACACATTGGACCCCATATAATTTGGGGCTTTTGCAAAATTTGCAAAATTTGGGTAAAATCAGGTCTTGATATGTACTTGCAATGTAGTTTCTATCCAAATTGAGCACATAGGGCCGTAGACAAATTTGGGGATTTTGCAAAATTTGTGAATTTTTGACAAAATTGGCTTGTGTAATCCATTCGGGAGTTATGTTTGATGTTATTTGAGCAGTTTGAGCCCAAAAATTTTGGGGCTTTTGACCGTGAGAGTCAAATTGTGCCTATGGATGCATTAGGAGCAGAAATTGTAGATAAAATTTGGGGCTTTCTCATGTAACTGATGTATTAGCTTGTGATACGGTTGCAATTCCTTGTGGTGTGCTGTAGCACACATTTTGTACCTCTGAAAATTAATTTGCAGACCTGAAATTTTTGCAATTACTTGAATTTTCATTGCTGGTTGGTACTTACTTTGTACCTTGGTCATTTGTGTGACATTTGGGCTCACGTTTGTTGACCTTTAGTCACCTTTGAGCTGTAAATCATGGCTGGCAGTAGTGATAGCAACAACCTTTTGCACATTAAGAAGCTTGAAGGTGCACACAACTTTGCTATATTGCAGAAGTAGTGCTATAATGTCTTGGTGCAGAAGAAATAGGTGAAGCCCATCAAAACAAAAGGAGTAAAACCAGCAACCATGGATCAAAAGGAATGGGATGATTTAGATGAGCTTGTACGCTCTACCATAGAGCTTACAATGTTAGACACTTTGCTTTTCAACATCGAGAAATTGAAATTTGCCTATGGCATGTGGCAAAGACTTGAGGAGTTATATGCTCAGAAAAGTGTAGCCAACAAGGTTTATTGGTTGAAAAATTTGATGGACCTTTGTATGAAGGAAGGTATAGCCATGTCTGTACATTTGAATGAGTTTAACTTTACTTTCAGCCAGCTGATTGCCTTGGGATTTCACATTGATGAGGAGTTTAAGGCAACATTTTGGTTATGCACCATGCTTGAAAGTTGGGATACTTTTAGGACAACAATGAGTAACTCGAATGCTATACTGTTATATTTAGATATGGAAAGTTCTTTACTCATAGAGGAGCTCAATAGACAAAATATTTTAGCAAACAAGTCTTCCAATACACTGCATACTAGATGCAAATCCTAGCAAAAGGGCAAATTTGACAATAATGCACGTAGCAAGTCTTGTGGGTAAAATGTGGAGTGTTATCATTGTGTCAACATATATATATACATATATATACAGATATATGTATATATATGTATATATATGTATACATATATATGTATATGCATATATATACATATATATATATATATATCTATATATATATGTATACATATATGTATATATATGCATATACATATATATACACATATATATACATATATATACATATATATGTATATATATATATGTGTGTGTGTGTGTGTATGAACACTGATGATAACAAAGATGAGAAAAAGGACAGCGAATATGCAAAGAAGAGCAGTGTGAAGATAGAGGTAGTCAATGTAGTCAGTCATGAGAGTGACAATGGCAGTGATGTACTCTTTGCTTCTTCTTTTAGTACACAGTCATTGATTGTAGATTTTGATGATGACATGCACACTTGGATTCTTAATTCAAGTGCCTCATTCTATGTAACACTATACTGTGAGTGGCTTTTTGACGATAGTAGTGGTAGACATGGAGTTGTTCACTTGGGGGACAATTATGCATGTGACATTGCAGGAATTGATAGTGTGCAGTTGGCATTTCAGCATGCTTTAGCATTCACTTTGCATAATGTGAGGCATGTACCCCAGCTCAAGAAGAGCTTGATAAGCACAAGGCAACTAGATGATGAAGGCTATCATATCACTTTTGGGGATAGCAAATTGAAAATATGTAAGGTCTCTAGAATTGTTGCCAAAGGCTCTAAAAGTGATACTTTGTATTATCCATTATATATATATTGTGTTTGTGATCATATTGTCACCATAACTGAGCAAGTAGTGTGTGTCTTTGTGGCATAGCCGGTTGGAATACATGAGTCAAATTGGAATGAAAGCGCTTTTTCATTTGGGTTACTTGCCGTGTTTGAGGTATGTTGATTTTGACCATTGTGATCATTGTATTTATGGCAAGCATGCTCAAAGGTCACATAAAAAGTCTCTTTCACTAAAATCTACATCCTCAGAGTTAGTACATTAATAGGTATGTGAGATGCTAGGGTTGTCTCTAGGGAGAAAGAAATATTTTATCACTTTTGTTAATGATGCCACACACAAAGAAATATTTTATCACTTTTGCTAATGATGCCACACACAAAGTATGGGTTTAACCGAACGGTCGTAAAGATGAGGCTTTGGATAAGTTTAAACAATTCTTGGCACTTGCTGAAAATATAACTAGCAAGATATTAAAGTGTCTTCGCTTTGACAATGGTGGGGAATATGTGTCTAAAGCCTTTCAGGCCTTTTGTGATAGCAAAGGGATAAAAAGGGAGCTCCCAAAGGGATAAAAAGGGAGCTCATTGCCACTTATAATCTGCCCCAAAATGGTGTCATAGAGTGTATGAATAGGACTATTTAGGAGAAGGTTCGTACTGTGTTGTCTCATGTTGCATCACAGCATGGTTTTTGGGCAGAGGTTGTTATGATGGCTGCACACTTGATAAATTGGTCACCAAATAGGTCTTTGGGAGGGGGGGGGGGAGAGAGTTCCTCAAGAAGTGTGGTTAGGCAAGCCACCTTTATATACACACTTGAGAGTGTTTGATTGCAAGGAATTTTTGCACATATGTAAGGAACAACACAATAAATTGGAGCCCAACTCCTGTAAATGTATTTTCCTAGGATATGGTGATGAGGGAGAAATGGGGTATAAGTGATGGGATTCCAAAAAACGGAAAATTATACATAGCGATGATGTAATCTTCTGGGAAGATCGCATGTATGAATAGTTGGAAAAGATAGAAGAAGCGAAAAGGGTTGTGTTTCGAGAAGAAATACTTGTATGACAGCAAAGAGTGCCCGCTGTACATCAACAAATACCTGTTGTAAATGACCTTTAAATGTAGGAAATGATGTTGAAATAGATCAGTAAGAAGTTGCCCACGATATATCACAATTTCAGTAAGAAAATGTGTCTTTGGAACAACCAGAATAGACCTTTGAAACAACAAGCTGTTAATGCAGATTTGCAAAATAAATAGCTAGCAAATATTGATCATTGGGTCCGTAGGTCAACCAAAAATACCAAATAGTCAGATAGGTTTGTTCTTGGTGCGAATTATGTTGCTGATTATGTCATGTTGATAGATTGTGGTGAACTGTTATGCTTCAAGGAAGCAATGGATAGAAAGGACAAGAAATGGTATAAAGCTATGTTGTTAGAGATGGAATCTCTAAAGAAAAATGGTATTTGGGATCAGTTGCATTTGCCTATGGGGCAAAAAATCCTACCATGCAAATGGGTTTACGAAATGAAGGTCACCTTTGGTTCCGCCAAAGTACAAAGCACGGTTGGGTGCCAGAGGGTACAAGTAGGAATATGGGATTGATTTGATAGGAGGAATTGGTGTTCTACTGTCTCCATATGTGAAACTCAGTGCAGTGGACAGCCCTACATCTAATGATAAAAAGGCTGAAATGGCTAAGATTCCATATGCTTCAGCTATGGATAGCTTGATATATGCTATGGTTGCTACACGTCCTGATATAGCATTTGCGGTGATGGGAGTGGTTAGCAGATACATGGCACATCTTGGTAAAAAGCATTGGGAAGAAGTGAAAGGTATCATGAGATATCTTAAGGGCACAAAAGGTATGTGCATCTGTTTTGAAAAGTAGAAAGTATTTGTCGTTGGCTTTACGGATGCAAACTTTGCTGGTCATGCTAACTGCAAGAAGTTTACTTCAGGGTATGTATTCACCTTCATAGAGGGAGCAATTTCTTGGATCTCCAGGCCACAGAAGTGTGTTGCATTGTCTATTACAAAGGCAAAGTATGTGGCTACTACTAAGGCATGCAAGGAGGCTTTATGGCTTTCACGTCTGGTTGGAGAGCTTGGTATTATTGAGACTCATGTTCCTCACTGTGATAGTCAGAGTGCTATCATGCTAGCACGGAATCCCGTTTTTCATGCAAAGACGAAGTACATACAGGTAAAGTATCACTTTATCAGGATGTACTTGACAACAAAAGCATTGAACTTGTCAAGGTACATACATATGATAATCTTACAGATCTTCTCACGAAGGGACTTTTAGCAGAGCGGTTTGCTCATTGCTGGCAGGTTATGGGAGTTGGATAGTATATGTATTTCAGCTTTGTAAATGCTTAATTGATTATTTTCTCGGCCTTCAGGCACGCTGCCTTTAGGATCCCAAGAGAGCGAGGAGCAGCCAGCTGTGGTGAATGGAATTCCATGAGAGAGAGAGAGAGAGAGAGAGAGAGAGAGAGAGAGAGAGAGAGAGAGAGTGTGTGTGTGTGTGTGTGTGTGTGTGAGTGAGTGAGTGTGTGTGTGTATGTGTGAGCTTTGTTTGATATGTATAAGTACGTACATGACATTCTGAAAAGAAAGATGAACTGGGCAGATAAGCCTTTTGACGTTGACATGGGCTTGGGGAGGGCAACTGTTAGGGCCATTGTGTGGAGGGAGACTCAACCACCTGTATACACTCCGTCACAATGACATGAGTAGCATGACGCTTTCAAAAATGAGATGTATCACTAGAAGAAGAGAATGAAAAGCTCAAAGAGAAACTTGTAATGTCTACAGAGAAAGAGAAAAGGGGACACAAACATTATTGTTGAAAGAGCTCAATGCCACCTGAGGTGAAATGGCTAGAGACAAAGGGGAGTCTTTAGAACAGTTAGAGAGTGAGTTATTTTCTCACCTGTGTATGTGTGGACACACATTATTCTGTGTAAGTGCATGTGATAGGTGTGAACCCCCTCTACACCACCAAGCACTTGACCAGGGCCAAAGGTTTGGGTGTGTACCCTGGCCTCTATATTGAGGCCCTAGCTTTGTACTTTCACATCACTTAATCATATCTGTGAATATTTGTAGAATAACATTGCTTACTTGCATATCTGACAATCATTGGTTTTCTGGTTTGTTAGGTGGCCTGGAACTGGCAAATACAACAAATTTTATGAGGAAGGAGTTTATAACTGTGCAGGATGTGGTACACCTCTTTACAAGTCAAGTACTAAGTTTGACTCTGGTTGTGGTTGGCCTGCATTTTTTGAAGGCCTCCCTGGTGCCATAAATGAAAGTGTGAGTTTCGGAAGTCTACTTTTTGAACTCCCCAAAATAAGCCACTGAATTTCATATAGCTGCTGCTCGGAAGTTTAAAAGCCATTGACACATATAAAAGTTCATGTTAGACAATGGTAAGCCTATGTATGTGTCTATGCATGTGTACATTTGTTTGCTTGCATAATCCTGCACCACACACATAGAAACAGATGTACAACCCTTATATTCAGAAGTGAAGGGACTACTGTAAACCATCAGAACTAGTATCCAAGCATATGAAACAGATGTACAACCCTTATATTCAGAAGTGAAGGGACTACTGTAAACCATCAAAACTAGTATCCAAGCATATGAACAATCAAACTGCAGCTTTCAAACAAAGATGGGGGATGCTTGCACCGTTATCTGTTTTTCACTCCTATTTATGCATTGCCTTATCTCATGTCTCTTTCTCACCCTTCTGTCCCAATTTCCTTTAACAGTGGTCACTTTCACCCATTGCATTTTTGTGTAGTCATTTTTTTCCTTGTGGATATGTATAGCCTTCGCTCCTAAACTGTTCATCTCTATTCACTTGCAACTTGGGCCCAAATGTCATATGCTTTGACTGCTGTACTTTCAACTGTCAAGGAAGCATTTGTTGTCTTGCCACATTAGCGGCTTCCATGTGTGTTCCATTCAGGATTTGGGGAGCTTTCGTACTGATTTACTGGGCATCTCATTCTGTTTTTTCTGCATATGCTTTCCATATCACTGATGTAATCGTAAGGATGTTTGTCTGATTCTTCAAACTGTGTTGGAGCTATGTGCAAATTCAGATTGTGTGCAATGTTATTAATCCAGCCATAGCTGAAATCATACGTCTATGATTGGTTGGATTATACTCGTTATGCTTTGCATATATTATACCCACATGATATGGGCCAACCAACTCGACAATACAAGGGTCTTAAAGCATATGTGTTTTTTGGGGCCAAAGGTTTTATAGATAGAAGATGTCATGGTTTATGTTGCATTGCTTCGTATTACTAAGATATATGGGCTATCATTTCTGCACTAAACACAATTACCCTTATTTTTCTTGATGGAACTTTTGGGGTTTAAATCATACTCCGATCATACTTTCATATTCATACATGTACAAAAAAGCAACAGATCCATTTCCTTTTGCATGCTTTCATGTTTTTTTTCAGTAATATACCTTATGGGCTTCATTTCAAGCTTTTTAAAGCATTTAATGACGACAGACACCATCTCTCTGTGTTTTCATACTGATGGTGGCCAGTATTTTGAATACTGGCTACCATCAGTATGAAAATACAGATAAAACACATCAGCATTTTGAATACTGGCAACCATCAGTATCTTGAATGTATGGTTGGTATTTGGGGAGGTTGCATTTTATGTATCTGAGCACCACATTATGAATGTATGGTTTGTGTTGCTTGTATTTGTAAAGCAATCTTAAGAAATATAGTTTAGATACATGATGAAGACAAGGATTGTCAATTTTTTCAATGGAAGGATTTTGGAAACGTGTGCTTGTACAAGCTAAGGCAAATGGAGGACAACCAGATAGAACTGTAAACATTATCCCTATGAGTTAACGATAGATTGACTATTGAATCTTAGGAGAACACACCTAACACTCATTGTAAACGAAATGTAGTGCAATGCATTTTCTAGAAAGAGCTGCCTCCTCTATCAAAGCACATGACAGACTGTATGTTAGAGCTCCTTATGTCCTCGTGTGACTCAGACTGAGCCTCACAAGTAGGAGATGATTGTGCATGACAAACATAACTGCTAACACTGGAAACCTGAAATTGCAGCGGCAGGATGGCTGGAAACAGGTAGTCCAATTGTGAAAGGGCTATAGATAGTAGGTCAACACTCAAACAAGGCTCCATGAACTGGCGATGTCCTATGGAAGGGGTGTGGGCAGCAATGGTGGGTGATGAGAGGGCTGAAAGATGACTGGCTGGAATGAAGAGATTTAGGATGCACAAACACAGGACTCCTATTTATAGGGGATCGATGGTGCATTTTTCCTATTGCAAAAAATAAAGCCATGTAGTTTTGGTAATTTAGCATTAATTGCTTTTGGGGGCTGTTTGAAGGACACTAAATTAGTGGTTGTTGCACCATAATTATGACTATGTGCAAACCCTAATATCAGTGACTTAACAACCATGTGCGCTGACATGGAGCTGCACGATCCTAGTACTATGGAGGTGACCATGAAGCTCCCAACTTCTTTTGATAGTCAAAAAGGCATAGAGAAAGGCCTCCATAATGTCAATTTGAAAGACCTGCCCCTATTGCATCCCTCTCGAGCTTTCCAATGCAGACGAAGAGAAGCAAAGGGCAGAGGGACATTCCATCAAGTGCAATGAGACTGGTGACTGCCCCACCAAGAGTATGAAGTATAAGGATGGAGCGAATCTACTCCACAACAAAAGGGAGTTGCCATTGACTCCAATAGTGACAATTGATATAGCGGCCAAGATTGCTACATGTTCTTTAGAGCTGTGCAGGAATGACTTGGTTTTTCCACAGGTGATGGTGGTTGGTGTGCCAGCCACTTTCTCAATGGATGGGTGAGAACCTCATTTCAGGATCACATGTCAAAAAAATGGAAGCTTAGTATGCCACTTTCTAAGGACCTGATTATGACAGAGTTCAGCTGTAAGCTGAAGCAGGAGAGTCTAGAGATCATTTGGACCATTCCGCACAACAGAAGGGAGGTGCCATTGGCTCCCATAGTGACAATTAATTTAGCGGTGAGTGGCAGATGTTCTTTAGAGTTGTGTTGTGCAGGAAAACTTGTTTTTTTGCAGGGGTGTGTTGGCCACTTTCTTGATCATCAGGATCGCATGGTAGAAAAATGGAAGCTTAGGACAACACTTTGTAAGGACCCCCTTACAATACAGTTTGATGTAGGCTGAAGCAGAAAAGATGGTCTCCATCTACTTATGTTAGTTGGTGGATGCCATTAACATCTTCGAGGGCTTTGGTGCATCAAGCCTCTTAAAAATGGGGTCAATTTTGGGGTGAATGCCATTTTAGAACAGCCATGGCTGTAGCACCATCACAGGCACCAAGTGGATCACCTTGCTCATGGGTAACTATGGGGATGGGGAGGATGTGATCCTGCAAGGTGAGGCGTATCTGCTCCTCTCATCTCTCCTATCACTCACATGTAGGTGGGTGGTGTAGAAGGCAGCAATTGTCATGATGCTGTAAGTGTAGTTTTCAGCTTCTGACTGTCAAGGAGATTCTTCTCGCTCTTCTCATCAACCATTTCTATGATGATGATACTTGACCGATTGCTTTAGAGCTGTTTCTTCTGTTAAACTCTGAAGTTTGGACTCTTTTGCTGCTGTTGAGTGACCTTTCACCTAATATGCATGCACACATGGTTCGCAGATTGTTGTGGCAAGTGGGTTCTATGCTTTCTGTCTTGTTCTCAGAGGGGTAGCCGCTTCATGGATGAAGATTATCTGTTCCAATTCAGTTGTGCCTCCGTGATCTGTCTTTTTCCTGTTAGTAGCCTCGTAGCTTCTCAGGTCGTTTTCTTCTGTCTTTGGCTCTAGTTGGTTGGCCATATGGCCCTTTGTACATATTTAACAGGTCACTCGCTAGGAAGGCAATTAAAGAGTTGGTGCAGCGAGGTGCAATCAGAATTGTTTCAGCAGATCTACACTCAAGCAACAAACACTGGAATCATTTTAGCCTCTTGCGCACGTTATATAGCATTACCACAGTTATGCACCTAAGTTAGTGTAGCCTCAAATGCTATACTACAGGTTTAAAGAGTAACTTTTTTGTGCTGAGAGAGAGAGAGAGAGAGAGAGAGAGAGAGAGAGAGGTGTCATTACAGAATTCGAAAGTGTCGAACAAGTTGAGCCTGCACGTGATACTCTCTCCTCCTCACTTCCAAGCTGAACTACTGCTTGCATAGAAGTAGAGTTATTTTAGGAGAGAGAATGGCCCTTGTGCATACAACGTTGTCATTCTCACAGTGGACACCTGTGTGTGTGTGTGTGTGTGTGTGTGCAGATTGATGCTGATGGACAGCGGATAGAGATCACTTGTGCAGCTTGTGGAGGTCATCTGGGCCATGTTTTTAAAGGAGAAGGGTTTCCAACGCCTACCAACGAGCGTCACTGTGTGAACAGCATATCACTCACCTTCACACCTGCAAATAAATAGGCCTTCACATCAAAGGTTCAGAGGCCAAATTTTGATCTTTGAAAACAATGGTCTTACGACTGCCCATTGTAGGCAAACATTCTTACTTTTGAAGCAGTGTATGTAACGATAGGTGTATAATCTAGAAGAGTAAGGTAGGACGAAGAAAGGACACTACAGCAATTCTTCACAAATCCTATAAATATGTACATCAATTGGTCATTCAATGTACATGGAGTGCTCTTTTGTTTTCATACTAAGCTCAATTGCAGAACTGCATTAAGTGGTCACGGTGAAGCTGAAATGTATAGTTCTTGTTTCCCAACAATTATTAACCTTATGGTTTACTTTTAAGCAGCATTTTGTCTCTGATTATCTGCTTTTCAATTGGCGCAGAAGCAGCCTTTTCTCCGTATATAATTTAACCTAATATAAGACACTTTTAAAATGTCAATTGCTAAGCGATATCATTTCAAGGCAACTCAGCAAACTTGCGTTCTGTCTCCAACGCTCCTCTATTTTAGAAAATGTATTGGCCCAAGAGGTCCTTTGCAATATGAGAGAGAGAGAGAGAGAGAGAGAGAGAGAGAGAGAGAGAGAGAGAGCAAGCAAGTAAACGGGTGTAGCTCAGTTGGTTAAGTTGAATGCGTGGTGACTAGAAAGATTCTGCACAAGAATTTAGGGTAGGTAGCGAAAAAGGGAGATTTGAATTCAAGTTAGTGGCTTACCACTAAAGTTATCACTTGAATGAATGAACACACACACACACACACACACACACACATAGAGAGAGAGAGAGAGAGATTAGCTTTACGAAAAAAAATAGAGAGAGATTAGCGTTTGCAAAAGACCAAAATGACCTATGATGACGATACAATTCTCTGAAAGAATAGTAAATGAAAATGTAAATAAATAATGTAAGAAAGTTAAAAGGCTATAAGTAAGGAGAGCTTTAGTTGACAAATAAAGAGCTCTAGCTAATATAGTCTCATGGAGGTGTAGAGGGCTTGGGCAATAATCTCTTGAATTTGCGTATGAAAGTGATGTTGATGATTGTGTTAGGGTCTAGGATGTTTGGATCAACCAAGCTATACAGCTTGATCAATAAATATCCCATGTGTGTGTGTGTGTGTGTGTGTAGACAATTGAGGTTGTGACTATGTTGAAACCTCTTGAATCTCCCTTGTGAAGAATCTATACGTTGCCTTTGGGCAAGACCTTGATGTCTTGGAGCTATTGTACATTTAAGGAGTATGTCTTGAAGCTTTTGTATCTTGAGGAAGAGACCAAGGCACCATCGAACAATGAAATCCAAAACTCTAGATAGTGGCTTGAATCCCTTTGTAAGTAGGTAGTGGAAACAACTACAAATCTTGTAGTATGTTGAGCAATGGCAAATATTGTTCTCTGTCTTTAGATCTAGCTGACATATCTAGTATATGTGCTCCTTTGATGGTATGGATCTATATCTACTAGTCTCCATCTCTAATTGGTGTGAAGGGATGCATAGATGACCAACAACACACCTAATCCCATGTGAGAGGTGGGCTTCCATGTATTTTTGGTGGATAATAAATCCATGATCTATAATATGGAGAAGATGCACTCTGTAGAAAGCCAGCTTCATTCCTTGCTCTTATATTGTGCCAACCATGTCCTATCTAGTTGGGTGAGATCCATCATGATAACCCTACCAATCTCTGAACAGTTCAAGGTAAGAGATGGTGCATCAAGGGAGTTTTAAAAGGGGGTATTATGTCCATTCTAAAGCCATGTAACTCAAACTAGGTTGACATTTGTGCATACCAACATGAAGTGTCACTCTCTTTAACAAGTTATCAAGAGAACTCAAGAGCCAGTCATACATATCTATGTGTGGGTAGCTCCCATAAGCTATGTATGTATGTGATTGATGGGGTGAGGGTCTGTACTACATGATGCATAAAAGTGTCGTGCATCCAAATGTCTCTGTAGTCCCTATGAAGAATCAACTCTATCAATACAATGTCATTTGCATATAATAGAAGAGGTATCCAAATGCTAGGCCCTCAAGTTTTGAAAGGCCCTCAAGTTTTCACACTTTGCCAAAAACCCTCTCAATTAGTGCAAGAATCTCCCAACCAAGCTCCCTAGGCACTCTCATAGCATGTAGTCTATTTGCCTAGTGCTATGTCAAAGGCTTTGCGAAAATCCACAAGCTATAGTAGATTTGTTGGCCATGAGCTCTGCCCTCCTCAATGATTGCTTTGAGTGTGAAGATATGATCCAATGTAGAGAAGCCTCTCCTAGAGCTAGCATGTCCATGAACTGTGAGACCCCACATCTTTGCCCACATGTTCAACTCCTGCTAAAGAATGAAGGCATATAACTTAGTCAGTGTATGTCCAACCATAATAGTTTAGATAGAGTAGGGTTCTTTGACTTGAGGATAGGCACAATAGTGTTTGTGCTCTAGCTCTTTGGGAGGCCTTTGCACCTGGCTCTATTCAATATATAAGCTAGGAACCTTGCCACCAAGTCCCTTGCATGAATCGTGTGCTTGACTATTAATCCATCATGAATCTATGCCTTGCCTCTACCTTTAGTGGATTAGGGAGGGGAGGCTGACTTGCTATTGTCTAAAATACTCCCATGTATTAGGGGATGTAATGGGTGTGGTTGGACAATGTTCTCTCAAAAGCATTAGTGCCTTTCTAGAATCCTGACTCCAAAATGGCTAATGCACGTCTCTTTTTAACTAGGCTAGGAATACTCTTTCTTCTGTCATATGACAAGTTTGCACCTTGGGTGCTCATGAATTTGTGGAAGACTTGTGTATACCTAGGTGGTAGATAGGGGTTGACTCCTTATGATGAGGTTTTAGTGAAGCTTGTTCGTGGGCATTGAGATATGTTGATGTTACTAGTTTGCAAACCTTATGATGAGGTTTTAGTGAAGCTTGTTCGTGGGCATTGAGATATGTTGATGTTACTAGTTTGCAAAACCTTATGATGAGGTTTTAGTGAAGCTTGTTCGTGGGCATTGAGATATGTTGATGTTACTAGTTTGCAAACCTTAGGCTAATAGTTGTGTATTTCCAAATAAAGATTATGAGAATTCAAAGAGCCATCATGTCTAATGAGGAGAGCATCTTTATATTCACGGTACTTGATGTCCTACCAAAGTACCCTTAGTGTCATTGTTGTAAATTTATATGAAAGAGTAGTTGTAGTAGGCACACCCTTACATTTTGTCTACTACAAGCTATTGTTACTAGTTTGTAAATTCCACCCTTCAAAGAAAGACATAATTTCTTGTTTTTTTTTTCTCATTGAGGGTAAGTATTGAAATCTCAACTTGTTTCAACTTGATCTTGTCCTTGAGTTGCTTTGAGCTTGGTAGGTAAGATGCACAAGATGGGGATACTGGGTGAATTAGCATGCATGCCATATGTTGTATAAGATTTTTAAAAGCTTTCATAAAAATTGACTAGACTACATTACTTTAATTGGCAAATCCACAATATGACATATCTAAAGGTGGTGGAAAATTATAGTTATTTGAAGCCCTTTTTTTGAAATTACAAACATGAATGGAGTATACTTGCTCTGATTTGTATATTAGTACACAAGTTCGATGTCTTTTCATTTGGGCAACAAGGGGAGGGCACACCTATCATGTTTACAAAGAGAATAATGCCAATCATCCCCACACATGATATATGGCACTCACATAGTGTGAACTTATATAACTTCAAATATGATTATGCCATACATATTATATGGCATTTACATGGTTCAACATACAAAAGCAATGGCAATGCCATTCCCCATCACTTCTCAATCAACAAAGCCTAAGTAGCCTAACTTGTAAAGCATGCATTTCAATTTTTCATACTCTACATAATCACGTTGAATTATTTCTCACACAGCTAGTTTGCATCTCTAAATTTTTTTTTGAGATATCACTACAGAAGAGAAGGAAACAAAGGAGGCAAATTCTTGGATAGAAGTACTCAAAAAGATGCCAAAATAGTGAGAATAAGAAGGATACATGTATTGGACAAATGAACTAAACTCACACCACTACCATCGTAAATGATACCTTGGCAAAAGAACAACACGCAAAAGTACACGCATTTCATGTATGAGTGGTGGGACTAAAAGCTCATGGCACAGTGGAGAAAGACACTAAGGAGTTATATGAAAAGGTAGGCATTAAAGAAACAATGTAAATATCCACATTAGAGACTAGGAAGGATTTTTTAGAAAATCACAAGAACTGAAGGGAATAGTTGTGTTCTTGGGAGATGGCATCCACTGAACAAGCCCAGTTGAGAGAGTGTATTACCAAAATTTGTGCAGCTAGGGAGGAAGGCAGGATTATCTTCTACATGGGAGGGAGAGTAATGATCTTGGTGAAACACATGCAATGATGGTGAAAGACCTATGGGACCAACATAAAGTCAGTAAGGTGCATACACGGAGACTTTCAGAGACTAAGATATCCTTTTCGGCTACCACACAACATGCTACCATACGTAATGGGATATAAATGGAAGTTGGCATATAGAGTGGAGGCACCTACCATGCATGGTAGCCAAGGTTCATTAGTGGGGTCAGTGTTGTTTAGGGAGACCACACAACACATTACCAAGGACCACATAGCATGCTACTATGTGTAGTTGGATATATGTAGGAGTTAGCATATAAAATAGAGGCACGTGCCATGCATGGTAGCTGAGGTTAATGAAGGGTGACAATGCTACTTAGGGAGGAAAATCTACTCACAAATCCATATATTTTGTCAAGATAAACAAGCAAGACATACGTGGGTGAGAGTACGAGAGGATGGTGGATGTCATGTGGCTACAAGTTTAGTGAAGGAAAACCATAAAAAATACCATTTATACAAAGACACATGGTAGGGAGTCCTTACATGGTTTTCTAGGAATAGAATTGGTCTTTAAGATAGTTTGAATATCCAGTATTAAGTTTTAATAACTTAATGAGGTCAATGGGTGCTCACCTTGAGTGGTGCAGTTTGTCCAAGCCAAAAAATATAAAAAAGTGATACATTTACAAAAAATATCATTTTTGACAATTTAGAGAGGATTTTTGAAATTTTGCCCATATTAACTTATAGAGAAGTTTGTTCACTTTGATTTGAGTACTTGGATGACCCTATTATGAGTCAGTATGACAAAGTTTTGGTTGAAATAAGTTTTAGCCAGGCACAAGGCTTGCACAAAAGATAATGAATTCACAAAAATCATTGAAGTAAATGGGGAGAAGACTGGTAGATGCTTACGGATAGCTTACTCTAGAAACAAACAAGATTATTTTATTCTTGCAGGTTGAAGATCTATCGTTACAAATTGAATCAAAAAAAATATTTGAAGATGATACAACAAAGCAAGGTATTAAGACAAAGTGGAATGATGTTCTGAAAGCTATTTCTTAATTAGTGAAAAGATAGAGAAGAAGGGAGCGATTATCTATGCCTAGGGATGCTACTAGTCCATCACGAATAGAGCCAATGCCAAGGCAAGGGCAGATAGTGCATTTTGTTGTTCCCTCAAATGATGATGTAATTGATGATCTTGTAACAAATATGCGGCATTTATAGATTAAGCTTGAAGCTCGCTTGAAGATCTAAGAATATCAATAGCTCTAAAGGCTTCAATTAGGAAAGGACTTATTCGTAGATGTATTTGGTATGATAGTTTGACTCAAGATCGTAGAGATTGCGATTTGTATAGGGAGGCTTTGCACAAGAATGCAATTTTTGGGGAGGAAGGCAAGATTCATACAAGTGACATAGGCTTGCACCTTGCTCTACAAATTTTGGGGAGTGAGGTATGCAAAAAATTCTTGATGATTTATCTATGTGGAATGCTTATGCAGGAGTGGATATTACAACATACGGTCTCTTGATAGAAGTTCTAGATAGTATTGCTAATTTAGGTAGAAAAGTTAGAATTTAGACTCATGCATTATAGATAATGGGTAAGGGAAAGATGAATAATGCAGGGAGGAATATCATGGGAAAGATTGCGTTGGACTCACATGTGGATTCTTATTCAATTTATGTGTATTTGGCAAAGATATAAAAGACAAATGTCATTGTTGAAGACATTATGAAAAAGGAAGGTGATGATCTAGAGTTGGGTTGCGAGGATGCTAACATGGAAGTACTTAGAGCTCACTTGGGATATTGTAGCATTATATGAGTAGGTGGTTGGCAAAGTACAGAGACATGAGGGTCTCTCAGCTCCTATTCATTTTACCATTGGAGTGAAGTAGGGATGCCCTCTCATTGACACTTTTTGGACTATACATTGATGAGATATCTGACTATATCTCTAGACGAGGGGATACACACGGGGGATTCACTAGTAGTAATAAGGAGACATCACCTGTGTGCAAGAAATATATGAAAATACCCCTTATCTACCCCCCTATTTATGGGACCTTACCTTATAAAATGTACCTTCCTTCCCTTAAATAATCCCCCTCCCTTACACTCACGTGGTACCATACGGTAAACCGTAGTGGATCCCCCAAGGGGATACAAGACCCCCACTAGTCAATACTTGGATACCCCTTCTACTGTATGCATATGATATCATGTTGACAGTTGATTCCCTGTAGGGGCTACTAAGACATCTAGATACACTATACTCCCATGCACAAGATAGTGGACTCTTGATTATGGTGTTTAATACTATATTGTAGTAGGTCATGAGATCATCACCAAGCTAATACATATTTGGGGGTCTTATTTATAAGTCCCACTTTTTATATGAGAGAAGAAATAGAGATTCAGCTTACATGAGGGTATAGAACATTGGGAGGGTTGAAGAGCATGTGCTCACACATGTAGTTCTAAGAGCCTTGCACCAAGTTACGGCTACTTGATACTCTAATTAAATCCACATTGTTGTATGCATTATAGATATGGGAGCTCAACCTTGACCACAATAGTAAATTAGTGTGGATGGAGGTCAATGGAGTGGCCATTGGTATCCATGACTTCTAAGATGATTAGATGCACAACATTAGTCCCACATAAGCTTAGAGTTGAGTTAGGGGTTCCTCCCATTATGATAGAGGCTCTTACCTAATCAATTTCATTCATACACAACTTATGGGAGTTTGTTTGACACAAATATGCACGATTAGCCTTTAGGTCCTCATGATAGCTTGCTGCAATGTGTGATACATCATGTTGGTATGCCCAAATGACATCATGGTTTGAGTTACATGGTCTTAGTGTGGATCAACTACCCCTTTCAATACTTCCTTGATTCATTGTCTCACTTTGAGTCACTTAGAGATTGGTAACGTTTTCAAACATGAACTTATTCAATTGAAGACTAGGAGGAAATCGCTAACACCAATACCAAATTCTCCACATCTTTGAGGATGGCTTAACTATACACCCAAGGTACATGGATACTTGCCTATGACATGGAATTATATGCGTGATCATTCATATACACACCACACTAGTTAGAGATTAAGTAGGAGATGTACATCTATACCCCCAAGGAGTGCATATGCTGAATTTATCAGTGAGAGCTAGAGACAAAGGTGCATCACATTTGCTGATGTGCATCATACTATGAGATTTGTGGTTTCTTTCTTCATTAGTTTAGGGATGGATTTGGGCCATTGTTTAGAGTCATGGACTACACTAACTAGAGATGCCTTGGTCTTTAATAAGGATTGAGAGAGACCATCCTTAGAGGCAAAGCATCGATTTGTCAATGGCCTATCCAAAGGGCACACATATTTCTTCATGAGAAGCACCTAGATAGCCTCAAACAAGACTCACTCTACATGTGCAAGGAGTACCAAGGAGCCCATACAAGACTTAGTTTACATCTACTCAAGGGACATTGGTTGATAGAGTAGTTCAACATGGTTGATCCAAGTATATGAAAGCTTGACAAATATATCAATGGCATATGTCAGATGCATCAAATCATTTCTCAATCCATAGCCAAACCACCCAAGTTCTTCTCTACATGGGAGGAGACCGAGGTTATGCTTCAAATGACCAATGATCAATACACTTTTGAGTTGCGTTCTCTCAAGCTTCTTCTTCTCCAAGCTATGTACTTACATTCTTGCAACCCTAAATCCGACAATTGGTTTTAGAGCCAGCTTCAACCTCTTAAGCAGAGTTGTCAACATCCTTTGCTTGATTTCCTCAAATTGGAACATGATTTGATGAGCGTTTATAGGTTAATAAATATTGGGGGACAACCCATAAGGGCTCTATGTCATCAAAACTTTTATTTGGATTCATTTTGGCCTCCATCTACAGTATTGCCAATACTACACAAGCTATTTCGTTCTTTTGTGCAAAATTTTTGGCATTCTTCATTTCTATAGCAAGTAAGAGGCCTTGTAGTCTCCCTTATACTCTGCTATATAGCATAGGTTGGTTTTGTACATATTTTCCTCTATAGAGGCAACATTTGCATCAAGTACAATTAATGGCCATGGTTGGAAACAATGATGTATTCCATATGTTGGCTATTGAGGACAAGTTGGATGGAACCAACCATCTACTATGTTATTATATGATATGTCATGTATTGGTTGCAAAGGGGATTTGAAACACTATACATGGAATTGAAAGACATCCTAGTGGCGCTTTTAGAAGTTGCAAGTGCAACATAAGCAACAAAAACCATGTCGTCATGTTGAGGATACTATAGGTTTATTTTTTGCCCCAACTGATGATAAAGTGCTACCAACATCTATTCTTGAGTAGTTTTGATGGGATGGCGGAGATGCAGAGGCTCATACTATGATTGCATTGTCTATTAAACATGCCATGATCCCATATATTCGATCATGTAAGACAACTAAGGAAGATTGGGATACTCTTACATGTTTGTATCAAGGAAGAAATAAGTCTCATGTTGCTTACTTGCATAAGTAGTTAGAAATAAGGCTCATGTTTGTATCAAAGATCTTAAGGAGCAGTTGATTATTGTAGATCAAATTTTGCCAAACAATTCACTTGTGTAGATTGTTCTCCATGATCTTCATGATTCTTATCAAAGTTTTGCATCTACTCTTCATTCGATGATGAAACACAATTCGAATGTTTTTGATGAGTTGGTTTTTATTTTGCTGCAGCAAGAAGATCAATCAACCCTAAAAAAGTCCATTATACATGTCGTAGACCAAGCTTTTATGGCTATTTAGAAGTCCAGAGGAAAAGCTTCATTTTTTGCTAGTAAGCAATGTTTGTAGAAGCCTGCAAATATTGCTTAGACAAACAAGGTTGATAATGATGAGAAGAAAAAAGAGAATTAGATGTTTTGCGAGTATTGTAAGGAAAATGATCATGTCATAAAGAAATGTCCTAAATTGGTTGCAAAAGAGACTAAGAAAAAAGAGGCTTCTATGACTATTGCAGATGCCTCTCCTTCTAAGTCATATTGTGCATGATACATAATGGGAATTTAGTGTGAAATGCAATTATGAGTCTTCTTTACATGATTCTGATATGCCTGTTGTGGATTTAGATGTATAGTCCTTTGATAGTGGTACCACCAAGCACATTACTTCTCTATGAAGTCTATTTACTTTTCTTGAGCTTGCCCCTAAGGACAATACTATGTCATGTGTCAATAACTCCTCTTATAATGTCAAAGGAGTTGGAAAATGTGTACTAATGACTCTTAATGATAGTAGTTTTACACTTATGGATGTTTTATATATACGAGAGATAAAAGAATTTGCTCTCAGTTTCTACATTTGTTACGATTGGCTTGATTGTGAAGTTTCTTGATAATAGATGTATAGTTCATGATCTCTCTTGTAGTGATATGATTATTACATCTAGTTCACTATGTCATGGGTTGTATAAGCTCAATAACTATGTAAAATGTGTGGAAGGCATGTCATGTGCTGTTGCAAATTCATAAGCAGTTTCAAATGCAAAACTTTGGCATGCATATTTTGGTCATTTGAACTTTGCTAGTTTGCTACATCCATAGAAATCTAATATGGCTTCTTCATTATCTACTCTTGAGCAACTTGAAAAATACATTTGTGAAGGATGTATACTAGATAAAATGCAATGTGCTTCATTTCCAAAAGATGGCTCAGTGAGAGTTGTTGGCAAACTACAGCTTGTACATAGTGATGCAGTCCAATGCAAACAATATCTTTTGACAACTACCTATACTCTATGACTTTTATTGATGATTGAATACTCTAGATAGGCATGGATACATGGTTTAAAAGATAATTCCAAAGTAATTTTGTGCTTCAAGCAGTTTATTAGCATGTCAAAAAATTTGTTAGGATGTAAAATGGGCACCCTTCATTCTAATAGAGGAGGGGAGTATGTATCTAAGAAATTTAATGCATATATGGCTGAATGTGGGATAAAACATCAATGTACAATGCCATATATACCATAGCAAAATGGTGTAGCTAAAAGGAAAAACAAATCACTCATGGAGATGACACAATGTATGATCAAGAGTAAAACTTTGCCACATAGTTTTTGGATTGAAGCTATTTTATGTGCAATCTATGTACTTAATAGGTGTTCCACTAAGGCTTTGCAATTTATCACTCCATATGTTTTTGGTTGCTTGGCTTATGCTTTGGTTCTAGCACAACAATCCAAAAAGTTAGATGACAAGGTTGTAAAATGTATTTTTGTTGGGTACAATAATGAAAGTAAAGATTATTAGTTATACCATGCACAAAGTTAGTATATATTGGTCAGGCATGATGTTGTCCTTGTGGAAGATACTATTCAACCTTTACTTTTATGTATGAAAGAGACAGATGTATGCTCTCGCATGATATTTATGATACTTTGTTGTCTCTTTTCAGTGGTATGCAATCACACAGAGTGCCAAATGAGTTAGTTTTATAGCCTACATAGGTTTTTCATGAGAATGCAAATCATCCTATTTATGATATGGACATGAATGGTGCACTTCTTGATGAGAGAGTAGAGATTTAGCAATCTAAGACTATGCCAAAATGATTGGTGCAAATATTGCATGACAATAAGTAACTTGGATATAGTGTTGGCTAGTCATACTCATTCAATCTCTCATATTACCTCTTGTGCATTAGATTATTATGCATTGGTTGTTTCTAGTTTATGTAATGAGGATGTGCTTGAATTTTTAAGAGGCATAAAATTAAGAAAATTGGATGGTTGCTATGCAATTGAAACATGATGCTATTATAAACAATGGTACTTCGTTCTTATGGAATTTGCCTCTTGTGGTAAGAAGGCTAATGGTACCAAGTGGGTTTACAAGTTAAAGCGCAAGTGAGATTGTAGTGTTGATCGCTATAAAGTTACACGGATTATGCTCACTAGAAGGGCATTGATTTTGATGAGACTTTTTCTCCCACTTTCCAAATGATAACTATTTGTAGCATTTGTTTATTAGCAACTCATAATGGTTGGAATGTACATCAGTCAAATATCAAAACCACATTTCTAAAAAATGGTGACTTACATGAGAAAGTGTATTTTTTAGACTCGTGTTTTTGCATAGAAAGAGACAAAAAAACAAAGTGCACAAATTGAAAAAGGATTTGTATGGTCTGAAGTAAGCACCTCATGCTTAGTACGAGAAGATACATGTATAGTTGACTACATATGGTTTTTAGAATAGTCCTATTGAGAGCACATTATATATTAGACATGATGGTGATGTACCTATGATCATTGTAGCTTATAATGATGACATACTTCTCACTGCTCCTAATGAGACACATGTTGCTGAATTTAAGATCGAGTTGAATTCAAACTTCGACATGTTGGATTTGGGCTTATTGCATCATTATTTGGGCATTTAGTTTAAGTAATGTGATTGAGTATTGCTTTCTGTCAAATAAAGTACGTTGAGGCATTATTATAAAGATTTGGTATTGAAAACTACAAGCATGTTGCTACTACTATGGAGATAGGTTTGAAGTTTAGCTTTCATGATGTTGGAGATAGTTTTGATGTCTTTCTCTATCAAGAGGCCGTTGGATGCTTGATCTATGTATGCATTATGAGAGTTGACATTCAATTTGCAATCTTATAGATGAGCAAGTTTATGCATACACCTAGGTACTAAGCATTGGCAAGCAATGAAGGAGATATTTTACTACTTGAGTGGTACTCGACACTTTGGGCTATTTTATCCCAAGGGGAAATCATTACTAGTAGGTTTACATGCTTTATCCAAAAGTGGTTTTTTCTTCATGCTTGGTAACTCATGCATATCATTGTTGAGTAAAAAGTAGCCTATAGTGGCCACTTATAGTTGTGTATTGGATTCCCATCTACCACCACCAACTTCATTGACACTCGGAGTTCATTGACAGTTGCATAGAATTAAGTGTTCCATGCACGTACTAAGTACATTGAGATGCACTATCGTTATGTTAGGGAGAGACTCTCCATAGGAGAGATAATCTTGGCCTATGTGCCTACATAGGACAACCTTGCATATATTTTCACAAAGGCTTTGCCTCATTAGAAGTTCAAGGCTTTTTGTGCTAAGATTTGGACTTATTCCCCTTTGTGGATTGATCTAGTCTACTAGACATGGTTATTTGCTATACACGAGTGACAACCCTTATTCATCGCATCACTCCTAGGGTTGATTTGCTGCTTTATTTTGGTAGTGATGTGTACAGACACACTTAGGATTGCCAAGGCACTTTTTTCCATCTTTAGGAGGTTTTTTCCCCTGATCTTATATACATGCCTTTTTCTGTTAGGGCATATGTTTAGTCTTGTAAATCTTCTTTGTTGATAACCCTCAATACACTTTTGAGTTGTGCTCTCAAGTTTCTTCTTCTCCAAGTTGGATACTTGCATTCTTCCAACCCTATATCCAATACAATTTCACCTCTCACCCATGTTAGTACATCATTTCACTCACTCACTCACTCACTCACTCACTCACTCACTCACTCACTCACTCACTCACTCACTCACTCACTCACTCACTCACTCACTCACTCACTCACTCACACACACACACACTCTCCTAGCCACTAGTCTCTCTCCCTAGGCTTCAACCTCTCTTGCTAGCTTCTCTCTTTGCATGTGGCCCCCACTCCTTCCTACCACCTTCTCTCTCTAGTTACACCTGCTAGTGATGCACTTTGCTTGCCTCTGTGCATATTGCATGCTTATTGCTCCCTACCTGTGCCACCCCCTAGCCTCCCTTAGTCCCGTTGCCATATCCCCCTGCCCAGCCCCATAGTTTTGCAATCTCTCTTTCTCCATGTCCTGCAACCCTTTGAGTTTTTCCTCAAGCCCAGCATAAAAACAAGTCGTCAACATAAAATATGTCTAAATAGAAATGTGATCATGAGTACCATTAACAAAGTCAGAAAAGAGTATGACAATGGACTAAGTATAATGAGAACATGTAGTTGAATGATCAAATTTAAAAACTTGAACTAAAAGTTGAAGCTCAAGATTTAAAATATAGTTCAATCCTACGTTTGAAGAAGGAGAAATCCAATCAAACATGGTTGAGGAACTCTCTTGCATTAAAAGGAAGTACAACATCTCCAAATGAAGGAAGAGAAGACAATGAAGGAAGCCGTTTCTTGGGTAGAGATGATCAAGAAAACCCAACAAGAAGTAGAGATAAGTAATGGATTTAAATAGAAAAAAAAGAGAAACAACCAACACACACATCTACAACAACCATAATCCATGACATACCAGAGGAGGAACAAAAACAAAAAGTAAAGAGCACTCCATATTCAGGTGATAGGGTTGAAAATGCACGAGAAATTGGAAGAAGACACCAAGGATTTCTACATGCTATGGCGATCAAGAAAGACATGCATATCTCAACTTGGAGAGTGGACAAGAAGAGCATAGAAGGGTGGAGCTTGAAAGAGTGTGCTCTCATTCTTTGCTTCCCCACCATGGAGGCTAGGGGAGACTTCCTAGCCCAATTTCAAGCATTAGAAGGCATTGGACCTGTGTTTTTAGGAGATGACCTCACATCAATCCAACTTGCCCATATGAGGAAGTGCATGCCAAAAATTAAGCTAGTTAGGGAGGAGGGCAAGGTGGCCTTCTATAGAGGAGAAAGAGAGGTGATTATGGAGAGACACACCAAATGATGGTGCATGAACTATGGGACCCGCCTCACAATAACATCTACAATGGAGCCTTAAGATTGCATGTGGGAGCATTTGAGGAGACATTTAGAGGAAGAGACATAGTATTCTACTTAGAGATGCATTAGAGGCCACATATACTATGCTTCCACAATACAAAAAGGAGACATGCACAAATTATAATAGCCAAGATTTAGGAGGAGTGGCAATGCTATTCAGAGAGGAGCTTTACTAAATGATCTAGATAGTATGCCAACATGAGCATACTATGTATATGTGGGTGAGAGTGTGAGGTGAGGAACATAGACTTTACATTGCCATATGCTATATCCCCCCCATGACATCTAGATATGCTCCATCCAAGGGGCAATCGCCATATGTAGCTTTGAATGATGATATTTGGGAGTTCTCAAGGGAGGGAGATATCATCCTAGTAGGAAACTTTAATGCTAGGATAGCCTCCTAGCAAATGTCTTTCTTTGATGCATATGAGGAGATATTACTTGAGCAAGATGTGTCAGAGTTACAAATGGAGAAGACCTCTCAAGACATGGCAAATATCATAGAGTATGGGAGATATCTTATGGAGATAGGCACGACACATGGACTAGCCGTCCTTAATGACCTATCTAGATACCCCCTATTGGCAGATTCACATGTTACCCCTATTGACGGATTCACATATTACCCCCATTGGCATGGAGCCATCTGAGTAAATTATGTATTTGTCCCACTAACGCTTATACCCCATTTTTAGGACCTCTCAGTCTTACCACCGAGTTGCATAGATTGTGCTTACCTATCTTTCACTCTGGATCTCCAGTTTCCTGATGTGTAAACCTAACATGTAGCCCATTGATACCCAAGGTACTTCTCCTTAGAGATTGAGGATATCTATGAGGCTCAGGTCCTGAGATTGTTACAAGATGCAGATGCTGGATATTCCATGATAGGAGCTCACCGAGCAATTCAATGGGGCCCTACACATAGTGCCAAGTGCAACCTGCCCACACTCATGGCCTACATAGAGAGCAACGAGACCTATAGGCGAGATCAGAAGGCTCCGCATCCACAGTCATGGCTCAGTCTCCAACACAAAGAGTAACAACTCTAGAGCCCCAGCACATGCTAGTCCATTGGCATATGCATTAGTGGCAGGAAGAAGTCCAGGTATCGAGGACATACACGAGTTCAGAGTCTGCATAGTGGCTCCCACCGCCAATAATGTCATTGTAGAACCATCCAAATCTTTCCTGTTGTTGACACACAAAACCATTGCCTTTGTCTCTCAAGATGGCTAAATATGCAAGTTTGTTTTGTATCCATAGTCTAGTTTTGAATATCCAAAAAACTCGTCACATAGTCCTGTTAGCTCCTCTATGGCGAATATGGTTTTGAAGAGTACTCACATTGCTTGCTTTTTCTTAGCATCATTAAATTTGTCCAAGGGATTTTGCATTGCTTCTTTCAATTTCTTCTTTTTTTTTTTGTTGCTAATCCTTTTTTATTACACATGTAGTTTAAGACCCATTTTTAAATTATAAAAGTGTAGCCCTAAGTGCTATTGGGATTAAAAAAGAAGAAAATCATTATCAATATTTGTGGAATAAGGATATTTTGAACTTTATGGCTAATAATGAGGATGTAGGGTATTCTTGATATTCAATTTAATGTATAATTTAACCAATTGTTAGAGTAAACTAAAACTTTTAAACCATATTTTGAATATTATATGTTGCTGGTTGTGTTGCTGCAAGTTGACAAGCTTTATTTGTGAATCAAGACCAATATATGAATAACCAATATACTGACTACTTAAACACTAAATATCTAGGTAAGTTTGTTGTTATTTGTCTTGGTTTCTAGCATAATATAGAACATTACAATGTAGCATTTCCGTCTTTAACATTCATCTTTATTTATTTCTTTCTTGTGATAGTTGCTATGGACATCGATTGTGCCCCTTATTTATGTACTTAACCATGATACTATGATTCTTTTACTATTTAGTCAATATAAAGTAAGTTTGCATCACCATTTCTCTCACTCCATGTTATGTGCAAAAGTTTCAAGTTACTTATGACATAATATATATTATGGGAGCACTAGAATGTGCTTGAGAGACTAGACTAAATGTAAGATTTGTTACAAGAATTTTGATTAGAAGATAATCCCACATAGGGGTGCAATGTACAATAATAACTTAACAAGGTACGGAAACTCCCACAACTCTGGACCGTAGGTATGGATACAAGATATTAGAATTACAAGATCTCCCTCAATGGGGATGATCACGATACAAGACAATACTAGACAAGATCTTGTACTACGAGATTACAAGGCGAAAAGACAACATGAGTATGATAGAAGACAATACAAGACAAGATACCATGACTAGACAAGAACTACAATAGAAACTCAAAGTTACTTACTTGGAGGTCTCGACTCCTTAAGCATCCAAGACTGGCATTGACAAGACTAAGGATCTCTATGGTGAGCCTCTCCTTTTATAAGTGCTGGAGGGCGGCTAAAGATCTTTTAGAATATTCCATGATGACATCATTGATGATGTAGGCAATGATATGGCATATCTTTTAAAAGGTTCTATGATAACATGGCAAGGGTGGGTTCGCATGGTTAGCTTGAGGATGTCCTATTAAGGGTGTGTTCAAATGGGGTGTGGATTCATATGGCATGAGCAAGAATTAAATCGTACACTTGATCATGACATGTTCGTGACATCATCCCTCCTCTAGCAACGAGTTTCACGAGGAGAGGCTTGGTGGTTTAGTCCAAGTTTCATTGGATTCCTCTTGTGAAATTCTTTAACTTTGAGAGGTGCTCTTTGGAGATATTTTGCAAATTCCTAACTGTGACAATTGATATCATATCCTTTCTAGTGAATCAGGTATTCCAATCCACCTTGGGAGATCCTTGAGTCTAAGACATGCTCGACCTCAAATTCTTCATGATATTCAATATGGACAAGTGGTGGGGGATTAGGTCTCTCCCCCCTTAGTAGTGAGATATGGTATGGCTCAAGCAAGGAAACATGGAAGATTGGGTGGATCTTCATGGTGCTGGGAAGTTGGAGCTAGTAAGGAACTCGGTTGATCTGGGCTACGATAGTGAAGGGCCCAAATCTTTGGTGGTCTAGCTTAATGGAGGGCCTTGTTTTCTAGAGGTTATGCTTGAGTAACCATACTTTATCACTGAATTTGTATGCTGGATATTGGAGATGATGCTGGTCTGCATAGTGCTTGAACTGATTCTGAGCCTTTTGAATTTGTTGCTTGAGTTCTTGGTGTATATCTACTAGGTGTTGAGCTTTATCTCGGGTGGCAGGGTTCTTTACTTAATTAAAGAGATGTACATCCATCCTTGGATATTGGACACAGTTTGCAAAGAAAGGAGTTTCCTTGGTAGATGCATGGATACTATTATTATAAGAAAACTTTGCAAAGGGGCAAGAGCTCAAACCAATCATTTTGATGGTAGTTGATGGTATAGTAGAGATATTGTTCCAAGACTTGATTTACACATTCTTTTTGACCATCAGTTTGTGGATGATTGGTCGTGGATAACTTAACTTGGACTTTAAGGAGGTTGCAAAGGCTCTTCCAGAAACTAGATATGAATTGCCCCGATCATCACTAATGATGTCATCTAGGAGTCTATGTAATCTGAAAAATTATATGAGGAAGAGTCTAGCGGTAGCTACACCTGTGATGGTCTTGGTGGTAAGAATGAAATGTGCCATTTTTGTGAACCTATCTACCACAAAAAGAATAGAGTCATATTTGTCTAATTTGAGGAGATATGTTATAAAATCCATTGATAGAGAAGAGCAAAGTCGCACTAGAATGGGAAAGGGTTGTAGGAGGCCATGTAATGAGGTACCTTGGCCCTGAGTTGTAGGTATTATATGATTTTATATATTTCTTAACTTTTTCCATATCTGGGGCCACAGAAAATATCTTGAAATAATCTCTAAGGTCTTATCAACTCCAAAGTATCATATTACTAGGGTTCCGTGGCATTGTTGGAGTACCTGGAGTCCCGGATTTCTTGGAGGGATGTAAAGTAGATCCTTTTAGTATAACAATCCATTAGTTTTTTGAAACTCACAAACTTCATTTCCTTTTCCCTCTTGATTTTTTCTCTTAACATTGTTGGCCAAATCATCATGTGGCAATATTTATTGGATCAAGGTAGGGTTGTCTTGTTGACAACTAGAGATGGCTGCTAGTAGCTGGAGGTGACAACTAGAGATGGCTGCTAGCTAGAGGTGCTCTTGCTTGAGCAGTATTTCTTGTTTTTGATCAAAACCTTCTTCTCCCTTCTTAGTTACCAAGTAGGATATTCTTGATAAAGCATCTGATTGGCATTATTGGCGTCTTGGGCAATAGATGATGACAAAGTCAAACCTAGATAAGAACTTACTCCAGCGGGATTGTCTTTGATTGAGGATGTAGGTTGTCATAAAATATTCTAGATTTTTGTGATCTATATAGATGATAAATTTATGGGCTACACCCTCTAGATGATGATGCCAAGTATCAAAGGCATCTACAATGGCAAGGAGTTCTTTGTCATGGATCTCACAGTTTATCTTTGGAGGAGAGAACTTCCTTAAGTGGAATGCCACTGGATGCATATGACCATCATCTCCATGCTAGGACAAGTTGGATCCAAAGGCATAGTCTAATGCATTAGTGTCCAAGAAAAATAGATTGGTAGGATTTGGATGGACTAGGATCATTGTTGCAGTGGTGAAATCGGTCTTCAGGGTTTGGAAGGCCTTCTTGGCTTTTGGGGTCCATGAGAACTTTGAGTTTCCTATGAGTCTAGTGAATGGTGTGACTATCTTTGAGTAATCCTTGATAAATATCCTTTAGAAGTTGGAAAAGCCAAGGAAACAATGGACATTGCAGTAGACATATGTGGGTGTCTGCCAATCAAGAATAGTCTCAATCTTCGTGGGGTCCATGAAGATTTCTCTTTGGGAGACATTGTACTCCAAGAATTTCACTTTTGCGTGATGGAGAAAACACTTCTCAAGTTTTGAATATAGTCCTTTTTCTCTGAGCTTTTCCAAAACTAATCTTACATGATGCTTATGCTCCTTTGGATCTTTTGAGAATAGCAAGATAAAATCCAAGTATATAACTACAAAATCATCTAGATCCTCTAAGAAGATATCATTCATCATATGTTGAAACACTGCAGGAGCATTGGTGAGACCGAACGGCATAACAACATGCTTGAAGTGACCATACCTTGTGCACAATGCTATCTTCCATTCATCTCCTTCTCTGATTTGTACAAGGTTATAAGCCCTTGTAGATCAATATTTATGAAGATATTGGCTTTTCTAAGGCATTCCAAGAGCTCTAGTATCAATGGAAAAGGGTATCAATTCTTGATTGTTATCTTCTTGAGTCCTTAATAATCCACACACATTTGAAGTGACCTGTCTTTCTTCTTCACAAACTAAATTGGGGCTCCAATAGAAGTCTTTGAGTGCCTAATGAACCCCTTGGCTAAGTTCTCATCAATGTTCTTGCATAGTTCAGCTAGTTCATCAAGTGATAGCATGTAGATGGGTCCAAAAGGTGGTTGAGCCCCCTCATGGAGTTCTATATTACAATCATATGGCATGTGTTCGGACAAGAGATTTGTGTTCTTTTTTCCAAAGACATATTAGAATTCTTCATACTGGCTGACTCATCCTTACTAGAATCTTGAGCTGGTACATAATATATCATTTTTGTCAGTTTCTACCTTGCTATGTGCATTGACATGTAATCTTTTGATTAACCCAATCAATTTATAGGTTGTGTTTCTTTAGCCAAGGCATCCCAAGGATGATTCGATTTGTGGGACTGGATATGATGTTAAAGCATACACGAGTTTTGTGATCGCTAAGAGTCACCATGAGTGGTCGGGTTTTGTTAGTAATATCTCGAGATACTAGAGGTCTTCCACCCATGACTTTAGCAGTTGTTGTAGGATTGGTCTTTTGGAGTACTAGAATCTAGTATCTATTCACAAAGCCATCATCAATGAAATATGCAGAGGCCCTGGAGTTGACCAGGGCTTTGAGGAAAAGGGTCTTTCTCGATAGGATCATTTGGACTATGACAAGGAAATTTTCGAAGGGTGTGGTTGGGATCAATAGACCCTTTCTTATATCAAGGTCTAGTTTTATAGTCTCATTTACAATAAGATATCCTCATTTTCTTGCTCGAAGATGGTTGCATCAACTCTTGCGATTCTTGCCCTCTTATTTGGGAAATTTAGGTTGATGTATCCAGGGTTTCTAGGTCTTTTCTTTTCTTGTGGGGTCAATGGTTGGAATTTGATGTTATCTATTTGCATTTTTTTGGGTTTGGTTTCTTCTTTGATTGGGGCTTGGTTCCATTGCGAGGCCTTAATTCTCGCTTTTCTTTCTTCATATCAAATAATCTATTATCACATTGGATGGCTTGCATGGTATAATCGTTGAGTGTTTTTGCCTCAAGCATAGTGAGCATGAGGTCCTTGATGTCATCTTGAAGACCCTATCTGAATTGGCTGATAAAATACTTCTCATGCCAAGTGAGATCACAGATTAGTTGCCTAAATTCAAATGCATAAGTAGAGGCAAGGCGGTTACCTTGTTGTAGCTTTCGAAGTTTCGTTTATGCTACTCAACTAGTGTTTGTATCTTCAAATGTGAAAGTGAGCTCGCAAAGAAATGCCTCATCGTTATGAAATACTAGCATATTATTTTCCAAGATAAGGGCAAACCATGATAAAGCTTGACCACAAAGTAAAGTCCCAATGAATCCCACCTTGGAAGCATCATCTGGATACCTATTTGGTTGCATGCAAATATAGAGCTTTACTTGTTGTGCAGGAATCCCCTCAACTTCGAATGGTTACCATTGAACTTCTCTAGCATGTTGATCTTAGGTTCTCTTGTTAGAGGTTGATAAACATGTGCAATCATCTTATCACTTCCTCTATTATTCTGCAAGTCTCGGATCTAGTCTTACATCTCTTCAAGTGCACATCTTAGATGCATAGGGTGTTCTATTTGAAGATGTGCTTGTCATTCATTCAATTCTTGAATTTTTTGTTTGAGGTTTTGAAGGAAGGCCATGATTATTTCAAGGGTCTCCTCCATGGTGCTCAGTAGGGCTAGAAAGTAGTCTTGCCAAATTGTTATGGGAGCACTAGACTATGCTTGAGAGATAAATGTAGATGCAATATTTGTTACAATAATTTTTATTACAAGATAATCCTTTGTAGGGGTGAAAGGTACAATGATAACTTAACAAGATACATAAAATTCCACAACCCGAGACTGTAGGTATAGACAACAAGACTTGATAGGGTATAAAGGATCTCATAACTTAGGACCTTAGACATGGATACAAGATATAAAATTAAAGATCTCCCTCGATGGGGATGAATAAGATACAAGACAGTACTAGACAAGATCTTATACTATGAGATTACAAGGTGACAAGACAACAAGAGTATAATGGAAGACAAGACAAGACTAGATACCATGACTAGACAAGAACTAGAACTGGAATTTGAAGTTACTTGCTTGAAGGTCTCAACTCCTTGAGCTCCCAAGACTGGTATTGGCAAGACTGATGAGCTTTATGGCGAGGCGTCCTTTTATATGTGGTGGAGTGTAGCTAAGATATTCTAGAATGTTCCATGATGACATCATCAATGATGCAAGCAATGATATGGCATGTCTTTTAGAAGGTTCTATGATGACATGTCAAGGGTGTATTCACATGGTTGACTCGAGGATGTCCTATTAAGGGTGAATTCGCATGGGGTGTGGATTCATATGGCGTGAGCAAGAATTAATCCGTACACTTGATCATGGCATGCCCATGACAATGTAAAATACTATGCAAATTGAATCATATTGTTAGTATTATAAACTAACAATGTTTGTGATGAATGGTTGATTTTTTCATTAAAAATTTCATTGCCAAAGAAGTATAAACTATGTTACATATATGTGAACATGATGAATTTTAACCTATTCTCACGTGTCAACTTTATAATATACCTCTTGTAATAAATGTTGACATTAGAATGAACTCAAGTGAGTGATATGGAAGGCTTATTGTACAATCAATTATTTTGTGATAAGTTTCAAAAAGTGTTCCCTTTATTTTTTAGTACATTTTGAGCTCTCGCGCAATCACCCTATGCCAAAAGACATCTAGATTTAACAAGGTTTAAATATCATTAATGTTATATTGCAATCAAAGGAACTCTTTTATTGAGAAGATTGCTTATTAGATACTATCTTCTTGATTAAGAGAATATCATTATTTTTGACTAGTAAAGTATTACGTTCATTGTAAGGTCTAAGATGGAATAATGAAGTTAACTTCATACACTTGGAGAACCTTCTTTCAAGATTTTGTCTCAAAGAAAACCTTTCCAAGACCTTAGAATAAATCATTGAGATGAATCTTAGTAAGTTAAATTAGAGGATAAGGTCAAGAAGGGCCTAAGATCTCGATAGGAGAAGTAAATTAAGTTCCTAGGGAAGGTTTAGGCCAAGTAAATATGTCTTATGAACCCAATGATTGATTCCCTTCTAAGAGGGATAGGCCAAGGCCTAGATCAAGTTCATGATGACAGCTTGGAAAAGTTGAGCGAAACCTCATGGTAGAGGGCATAACACTGAATGGATTCCTATGCATAAGTTAAATTGCAACACTTTCTTGATGCATTAGAAATGATTGTTTGATTGATTATGTATTATTAGCTATGTTAAATCAACACAAGTTGGTTTAAGAGATCCATGATAGATCTCCCCAAATTAGCCCACTAAGATCTTCACCAAGGAGTTGTTTATTTGCTCCAGATGCTAAGATCGACACCGGACACGAGAGGTCTCTCCATAGAGACTTGTGGCTGGCTACAAGAGGTACGAAGGAGTAGGGGGGCACTAGCTTTAATTCCTTGGGCATGCTAAGACTAGTCCAACCTGCTACAAGTCCAAGGTAGGTCTCCTAAAAGGCCTTGATGCAACTTAAGAAAGTTTGGCGGATTTGATTTTGGGAAAATTTCTTTTTACGAATTAGAAATTGATAAAATAAAGCAAATATTTTAAAATTATTATGGAATAAATATTTATGATTTCTCAATACTATTTTTCCACTTGTAATTGTATCCATGCTTAAATGATGTAAATGAACATGTTCTAATGGGTCTAATTAAGGAAGTTATTTGTAAATATCAAATTAATATGATAGATAATTAAAAAATCAAACAAATCCATGTCAATGGGAAGCAGGAGGGAAAACTCTTGCAAATTCATCCTATAATAGGGTGGTCTCAATTTGCCAAGAGGTTTCCCAAAAAAGACATTAGTCTCATTTTAGGATATTGAAGTGAGACTTTACCCTACAAGTAGAGGGGTTGACACACTCATCTTCCTCTCATTTTTCATTCTCCCTAAATCAAGCTTGACACAAGTCCGCTTTAATTTAGATTGACTTGCATATGCAACTACCCCAAATGGATGCTTCATTAGCACCGGTCATCTTACTTATATCAAAATTAAATTGAAGAGAGTTCAGTGGATGGAAAACATCAAATTTATTAAGCTATTCATCTTTGAAGATTCTAGATTAAACCCTACCCTTTAGATAGTCGAAAATGGATTCGATAAAACTACTACATCTATGAGCAAGTGATTCATATCATTCATTTTAGAGTGCTCTCACCACTAGAATTATTGTAAAGAAGGTTATCCACACATTTTTTACCCTAAATATTTTTTTCAAGCTTCCAATTTACAAAACTCTTGATGTTTTTTATTTTCATGGATAAGCTTTTGTTAAGGAATCCTATCATGATGTAACACCTTTTGGCCATTTAGAATATAAATAAAAGATCTCTCTTTTTCTTTAACTTATGCAAAAATCAATATTTCTTTAAGTCTTACATGAAAAAATTAAATAATTTATATGAAGTATTGACAACTTGTATTAAAGTATTTCCTTACATTGTAAAATCAAGGCATTGCACCTATCATTAGCCCTATCAAAATGCAAGAAAACAAGTTTCTCCTTAAACAAGTCAAGTCACCCAAGCTTTGATGGCTTGATGGAAAGGGTAAAGATGTCAAAATTGAACACCAATGTGTGGATTAAAACAATGGACTTCCTCTAAGTGAGACGAATGCTCTGAATCAAGCCATAATAGAGCCAAGTTAAAATTAAAAAGAGAAGTGTGGCTATGTTGGAAACAATGATTCTAAGCCAATGGAACCTTAGGATCGACTGCCACTTGGAAACAATTGAAGAAAATGATACACAAAAGATATCTCCCACCATCTTACCATAGCATAGAGAGGAATGATTTCTTCACCCTTTTCTACATAGGGATGAGTTTAGATGCATACTACTCTCAGTCTGTTATACTTCAAAACTCCAACCCGCCCATGGATACTGAACAACAACAAGTAGGTAGGTTTTTCCAATGGCTAATTCCCCTAATTGATATCCAATTAGAGGTCATGCGGACCTTGGATATTCAAGATGCATTACTATAAATAAAAACCCTTTACGAAGGTGTTCAATCCAAGTTCAGAAGCAGAAGATATTGGGTGCAAGGTTCTCTTAGTAAAGAACCATGTGCTTTCATCAAAAGAATCCAAATCCAAACAACCTGCTATGCATAAATGAAGACTGAGATTAACGCAATTGGAAAGTTTATCCCAATCAATTGAACCAATGATGCTCAAAGACGCTACCCTTGTAACAAACTAAGGCACTTCGAAATCCAATGTCCTAAGGTGGACCAATTTCTCCATTAAGGGGAGTTCCATGGACAAAATAGAGGGGTAGCAACAAAAGAAAAAGGAAAGGCTATTGCAGTTGCCTACTAGGTAGAGGAAGACCCCACAATAGATGCTAAAATGGAAAGATAAATGGTACATAATACTATCAACAAGAAGGGATTGACTCACCAATTCTCGAGATTAAATTAACCCTAGCAATCGAGCCAGTTGCAAAAAGACCCTATAAGATATCTATTCCCAAAGTGGTTGAGCTAAAATAACAATTAAAGAAGCTATAGGAGCAAGGATTTATCAGACCCAACAAATCAGCTTAGGGTGTGCCTGTACTCTTCCAAAAGAAGAAAGATGGGACTTGAAGGCATTGCATTGACTATCATGGGCTGAATCAAGTAACCATCAAGTATCCCATCCCACAAATTGATAAGTTGCTTGATAGATTACAAGGAACAAAATTTTTCTCAAAGGTGGTTTTTAGGAAAACTTCATGTTTTATTTGAATTTGGTAGTATCTCGATTGTACCAAATTCAAATAAAACATGAAGTTTTCCTAAAAACCACCTTCAATAGAAGGTATGGCCATTTTCAATTCACAATAATGACCTACTAGTTCCACCCTAGCTACTTTCAATAAGTTAGTACAATACATTTTCAAGCCTTGCCTCGACAAATTTATTCTCATATTCTTTGGTAACATCTTGGCTTATTCTAAAGATGAAGAAAACTATCCATGCCACCTCCAAATCATCCTTAAGACCTTAATGATGAACAAGCTCTATGCAAAATAGAGTACATGATAGTTGGTGGAAGCACTTGTTCTTTTATTGCTCCAAACTATACAAAGAAATTAGGAGTAGAGATTGCACCCGCATCTAAGATTTTAGTAGCACTAGCTAATGGAAAGGATGTTATATCCTCACACTAAACTAGGAAAGTGGAACTTGATCTACGTAATGAGCCTAGTAGCACAAGGTTGCATACCATGAACTTGGGTGCCTATGAGTGATTGTTAGAAATGGATTGGTTAATCCCCATGATGTTTGTCATGAACTTGGGTGCCTATGAGTACCTATCATGAAATTGGATGCCTATGAGTGCCTATTAGAAATGGATTGGTTAATCCCCAACAATGCCCACATCCATTACAAGAAAGGCCAAGTCTCGTTCAAGAACTTAAAAGAAAATCAAGTGACTATACAAGATGAAGCTGGTAAACTGAAAATCCACCTAGCCAAGGCTTCACACATTGCATAAGGTTTAAGAAAATGATTACTTGTTATTTGATTAAGCTCAATAAAACTAATTAAGAAAAAGAATTAAAGAGGATCCCTCTTGAATACAAGATGTATCAAATGTCTTCCCTGCGGATAGGAGAGAAATTGATCAGGAGAGTCAGGTTGTAACAAGAGCATGTCTAATTTTAAAAAGGTCTTATTTGATGTCAATCCCCAAGGCTATTTTAAAAGAACAACTCAAATAATTATTGGATTAAGGAAACATTCAATCAATCAACTCATCATGGGGAGGCCCAATCATATTCCAAAAGAAAAAAGATTGAACCCTTCATTTTTGCATCAATTACCATGGATTAAACTGGGAAACAATGAAAAATAAATACCTAATTCCTAGGATTGATGCATTTTTTCATAGACTTCAAGGGGCAAAGATATTTTCTAAGATTGATCTAAGATTGGATTACTATCAAATCAAGATCAAGGAGGAAGATATCCTAAAGACTACCTTCAATACAAGGTATGAGTGCTATGAATTTGTTTTAATGTCATTTGGATTGAATAATACTCTAGCTACATTCAATATGCTAGGAAGGACATCTTTAGGTCTTATCTTGATGAGTTTGTTCTTGTTTTCTTCAATAACATTGTAACCTACTTCAAAGGAAAATAAGAATATGAAGGGCATCTCCAAATTGTACTAGAAACACTAACCCATAAGCTCTATGTTAAGAAGAGCACATCACATTCTTTAGGAAGAAAATAAAGTACTTTGAATTCATAGTATTTAAGAAGGGATTTAGGGTAGACCCAGCTGAGATTAAAGATGTGCAAAAGTGGCCACCATGAAAATTGGTTGAGGAAGTGTGAAGCTTTCTAGGATTGACTAGATGGTACCAAGTTTCTATTAAGAATTATACATTGATTGCCACACCTCTCATTGACTTGCTCAATAAAAAAATTTACATTATATGGACCCCAATTAAGCAATCCAACTTTGAGACACTCAAGAAAAGTTTAGTAATAGCTTCCATTCTAAAGCTTCCCGATATGAACCAAGAAATTGAGGTGTGATGGATGCAAGTGCTCTTGAATCAGGTTGTGTACTCATATGGAGGGTCATCTAATGGCCTACTCCTTAAGGAAGCTATAGACACATGAGAGAAATTATACTGCACATGACTTAGCATTATTAGCTGTGATTCATGCCCTCAAGTTATGGAGATACTACTTGCTTGAAAATAAGTTTACTTTAGTAATTGATTATCAGAGTCTAAAATGGATCTTTACCTAACCAAATCTAAACATGAGATAACAAACATGAATCAAGGTCTTATAATCTCTCATTTTCTTTTGCGCTAGGTTTTGTGAGTTGAAGTTTAAACTAAGTATGATTCCAAGTATCACTTGTTTGAGGAGATGTCTAACCATGATTGAGAAATGATAATTGCTATGATGGGCCTTTTTGGCCCTAGGGACACGACCATGCTATCCAAGTATGGTTCAATAATCTCTCATAAGTTATAGAAAGTTAGATTTTGTAGAGCTTAGTTTTTACTATATCCTATTTATATAAATCTTAAATAGAAGATGTAGGGAGCCAACCACCATTTATGCAATTATGGATAATATACACATGGATGTATTCACTCTCTCTTTAGGGCTATGTAAGGATATGTATGATTCACTCTCTCTTTCTACAACTCCATGTGTGTGTTGTGTAGCTAGGAAGTCGGAATTGTTTACAAGGTAGAACTAAGCATGTTTTTGAGTATCACTTGTTTTAGGAGATGTGAAATCATGCTAGAACTAAGCATGTTTTTGAATATCACTTGTTCTAGGAGATGTTAAATCATGCTAGAGAAAGGTTAACTTTTGTGATAGACCTTTGATCTTGGGGACATGATATTCCTATCTAGTTGGCTAATTTAGATGGTTTTCTCATGGCATAGATGGCAAGTTCCTCAAGTGATATGAGAAGGCGCTCATGGTTATGTAAGTGTTCACAAAGTGGTCAAGGATAGTAGATGGTTAGTCAAAGCACTTTCTACCATCATAATCATCGAGACTTACTTGGTAATGTTCATAGAAGGATTGGTTTACAAAGACTAGAGATGACTACAGTACAAGGTGTTGAACAATTACCTCAAACTATAGATGGACCATTGGGAGGAGACAAGTTTGGTGCACTTGTCTTTTGTATTGTCATGGTGGAAGCTATGTTGTTTCTTATACCTTTTCTATTAACCAATAGTTGAGGTTGAAATATCAAGACTTGGGACATGAGATAGGATTGACACCACAATCTAATGAAAATATTGGTACTTCTAATGCCCATGTTGATAGGTCTCCAAGTATGATAAATCATTCATGTATGATATGATAAGTTATGCTTATGATCATGGAGATTACGCACATAGTGAATTGGATCATCACCTTATAGATAATGCTAAAAATGCCCATGTTCAAAATTAGATAATGCCTTGGAAGAAGAGGATGCACATATGGATTTACCAGAAGAAGTAGATCCAAGCAGTACAAATCTCATTGTGCCTTCGAATACTTAAAAAGATAATTGAGTTACATGTACTTTGGGAAAAATATAGAATATCTATTACATCTCAAGATGAAATGCTTCAACTTTTATTTGGTGACATAAATGGTTAGAGAGTTGGAAAACGTGACAATGAAGATTTGAATCCAAGCTTGAGGAAAATCTTAGTTCAGTTGTGAGAGACATGGGACGGGACCTTAGACGGATTAAGGATTCCTGCATGTTGGGAGCAATTGATTACAATGCACAATGGGACTTGGGGATTCAATCTCAATGCTACAAAATTTATGCGGGTGCACATGATAATCTTCATGAGATAGAGCTTTTTGAGCCTAGTAGAGAAGATCTATATGTGGGTAATGTTAAAAATAAATCTTTTTCAAGTAATAGAAGGAAAAGGATTTGTTCTTCAAAGTGTCCAAAGTGTCAAAAGCCTCAAAAGGGCATGCTTTCATTTGACTATTTATCTATTAAGAGTCAACTATGATTTTTAGTAAAAAGTTGAAGCTTTTGTCATGGTTTTTACAAATGTGGCGCAACAAAGAGAGATGGATTGGGCCAATTATTTCTATGCATCCAAATTCGTCCTTTGAATTTTAGGATGGATCCAAAGTGCACCAGAATAGAATCTAGAGGTAACGATAAGTTGGGCTTGAGTTTTAAAACCTATTGCAAAAGGAGAATGGGCAGAGGCCAAAGAATGTGGGGCTATCAGAGTTGATGGGAGTCAAAATTGATCCCAAAGAAAATGGCAAAAGATGAGCCAATTACGACTAAGCATGTACATCCAAATTGTTGTCATAAGTTAGAAGAGAAGGGAGCCTTATGCAAGGATCTTACATAGCCAGCCAAAAATGGTGCACTACTTCCTCTGGTCCTCATGCTCTTTTTTGCAAAAAAGCAAGTTGCAGTTTTCTGAGGACTCCAGATGCTTCATCCTTGTTCTCTAGGCCATCCAACTCGGTATGCAGAAAAATGGCCTCCACCTAGGCATAGTGCAAGTAGTTGCAAATAGAATTTGCAATATCTAGTTATTCATTGCCATTGCTCCAAGATTATTCATCCTAATGGTGCACTTGCGCTTGTAGAGAGTCATTATCCTATTAGATTATAGCCACCTCTGCTTGTAAGGAGTCCAAATCCCATTGAATTTGAGACTAGTGACCTAACCTTGCCAAGATATACTCTAGGCAACATTGAGAAAAGTCCAAATTGAACTCTATCAAAAACTGTTTCAGAGGTATAGACGACAAAGGTGTAGCCTTGCCACAACATAATCTAGTTAGAGTTCAGATTGAGCTCTAACAAAAACTATTTCAGAGGCATAGATAACAAAGGCATTAGAAAGGGAGACTAGCACACCTAAGTATCCATAGTGGTTGCATCGAAAGACATAGTTGTACTAGGGTTGTCTCCTTGAGACACCATCTTGGCCTGGGTCTGCTTCTAATGACAAGCATCACCTTTGAGCAAGGTGAGTTGAGACTTGAAATATATCTTACTTCTAACAGACCCTAAGCCATAGTGGAAGAACTAGTGGGTCACACATTTTCTTGCTCTAGGAGAGAGGTGTCACTTATTATAGCAATTCCACAGGCTTCTAAAGCCTCAACTTCATCAAAGGCTGCTGCCACTACTCTTGTGCCACTAGCTGCTACTCCTAGGCCTCCTAATATTGCTCTTGGGCTTCTTGTTTTGCTACTCTTGGGCCTCTTGCACAGAGCTAGCCTCTATAGGTTCTGAAACTGGTTGCTACTATGGCTTAGTGGCACCTTCCACATGGGAAGGCATAGGGCCAAAGGGACCAAAATGGCCCAGACTCCTCTAAGGATATTCTAAACACATGCCTCCTCCTTTAATGGAAAAGGGTACACCATCCCATTCGTATGGTGATGTTGAAGAAAAATTCCAATAACTATGTGTGAGAGCAGATTTCCTTGTAAATTAGTGAGATAAAATGCATGGGAGCCAATTGATTGGAACACCCAAGCAAGGTTGCTCCAAGGCCGTTGATGATCCATCCAACTTTGATTCACATCTCTTTCCACTCTTGCATCATATTTTTACCAAAAACATCCATCTCAACCCATCCCCCTCTCTTTTACATTGATCCATAAGAAAACCCATAAGAGAAGAGAGGAGAGAGAGAAAGACTGAAATCAGATCTTGATGTAGAATGCATCGATTTCAGTAATTTCTATGGCGATGAAGAGCAAGAAAATGGTGGATCTCACAGCCAAGAGGATTCCCTTGATAGTTTTAGACAAGAAAATGATAAAAAATTGGGGATTTTGGGGCGCCAAAAAAATGCCCCCTCCCCATGTGTTGTGAAAAGTTGTGTCTTTTCCTTCTTAAGCTTCATTAAGCTTAAGCTCAAAATTCATAAAAAATTGGTTCAAATTTATTCACACTTCCCACAAGTGGTTTTTTCCCTTTTGAGGGGGAGAACGAGATTGGATTTGAGATTCGTCTAGATGGCTAGCTCCATGACACCAAAATCTATAAACTTGGCCACCGTGACACACTTTCCACCTCTTGGATCATATAGTTGTTTCATAATGCACAACCTTGCAGGGATCAAACGGGGGGTCAAATGGAATCCAATTGACAAACTGAGACTTCCGTCGGATTCCTGGCATTGAACTCCATTTAGGAAAACTCCAACTCATTGATCCATAGCTATTTCATTTTGCATGAAAATTTGGTCTTTTACGACCTCCCAAGCTCTTTTTTGCTTGAACAATATACATGTAAGAAATCAAAGGCTCACAGTATCTTAAAACCAATCCTTGATTAAGAAAACATGTTTACAATGAGTCTCCCCTTCATAGTGTTCTGTTTTTATACCCAAAAACTCGCACAAAACACTAGCTTCTACTCTACTACTCAGATGGCAAATCTGATGGCTTCATTGGCTTTGAAAGGGGGGTAAGAGCTTAGGACCTTGCTCAAAACTCTCTCGGATCGCTCCTTCTTCCCTCTTCCCATCTAGAGCGATGTTTGTTGCCTTAAAACTATGATTGCATGCGGCGATACAAATTCAAGAGCCCTTCTTCCATGAGATCTCCAAACAGACTGAAAATCAACTTGCTTTATGCATGACACCCTATTCTATAAGTTTTCTACAACTTTTGAGGATATTTACAAAAAATAATATAAAAAATATAAAAAAAGATGAAATTATCCAAAAATCTCGTCAATTTAAACCATCTATACTCTGGATACTAACACTAGTGACTAATATGACATTGACTTTCTAGATTAATAAGAAAGCTGGATGATGATGCACTTCAGGGTTTTTCACAATCTCTGGATATAGCGGCATGACAATGTTTATGGTGGTAACCTTAGGATCTTTGTCTCTTTTTGAATGAGGGTCTATGTTTGGAAATATTACAATGGGATAGGAGCTATGCGATGCTTGGGGTTTCTTGCTAGGACTAGGGAACTACACACTAAGGGCTTTTGCTTTCGGTCTTGTGCTTTGAGTAGTTCTCTAATAACTTCATGACTCTCTTCCTTTGAGTTTTGTTCTAGGGTAGGAACTGATTGCTTACCCTTATCTTGAGCAATAGTGAGGTTGCTTTTGCTAACAATCTTGAAGATCTTGATGCCATGTAGGGTCACGTATATCATGTTGAGATATCAAGCTCTGTGATATGCCAGGGTGGCCATTGTGCATTTATGTCATCGACTTGTTAGTTGCAGATGCGGTTGGTACACTGCCCTTGAATAATAGCTAGATGACAACTATCCTTATGTACTCTAGTTTGTGGCTCAGTTAGTATGCCACCTTAGTTAGTTGAGTTTGGTTTGAGACCCATATATAGGGTTCTTCTATTTCTATGTACTAGAGTTCTTTTGGCTTACACAACTAAGAAGAGGAAAAATGTTTTCAGCCTCCACCTGTGTGTGTATTCCCCCATTGTGTAAGGAAGAAAGCTACAAGTGAGACTCCTTCCTTCTCTCCCACAAATCTTGACATGGTATCAGAGCCTTGTTCATGGTAAGGAGCTCAAGAAAGCAAGCCAAATTTGCGGTGTTCTGGTAAGAGGACCAGTGTTGCTTTCATTTTTATGTCTTGGGAGCAAGTCTTTGCAGGTAGCACAGCCGGAAAGTGCAAGAGTACATTGTCTCAGATTGAGATGCCCTTCGCGGTGTAGCAAGAGGGCAGTATATGTTGCGGGCAAGGGCTTTAGCCCTTGGCTGCTCTGTTTTTTTGATTTGAGGCCATTTCGGGGCCTGTTTTGGAGGCGGAAGTTTTCTGCACACACTCAGGAAAAGGCCCTGTTTTATGCTGTGCGACCACTGTTCTATAAGTCGGTGAAAAGTTACTGTAGAAATTGCATCGAATGCTTGTGCGTAGAGACATTGGGAGTTACAGAATCATCCTTGTTGCCTGTTGATGCAAAATTGTCACTAGGAAGTGACCGTGTGGTCAAATACCACCTTCGTCAGTTTTGCAGATTTGCCCTTGTGCGGCTGAAGCTGTGTTCTTTGCAGTGACAGAATTTTTTGCAGTGTTCTGTAATGGCATCTGATTCTCTTTCACAGATTGTCACTGAAAAGCTTGACAAGAACAACTTCCAAGCATGGAAGTTTAGAATGACGAATTTCCTTATGGGAAAAGGATATTGGAATTTCGTTGTAGGAAATGAAGAAGAACCAGTTCTTCCTAATGTTCCCAATAAACAGTAAATGCAGGCATTTAAAGCATGGCATGAGAGATCTAGGAAAGTTATGTACTGGCTGTCTATCAGCATTTCAGACTCTATGATTGTGCATATTCAAGATGCAAGTATGCCAAAGGAGGCATGGGATACTTTGTCAAAAATGTATAGCACAAATACGCAAGCCAGGAAAATGCAGCTCAAGCAAGAGTTGCAAAAAGTGCAAAGAGAAAATATGAGCATCAATGACTACCACATGAAGGTGAAGAAGATTGTAGATGCACTTGCTTCCATTGGGTTGCCAGTGGAAGATGATGATTTAGTTTCTGTGACCTTGAATGGTCTAGGAAAGGATTATGCACAGTTTCGAACATCCATTTCTGTCCGTGAAAGATTTTCTAATTTTGAGGAGTTGATTGCTCTTCTAATTTCTTAGGAGCAGAGAAATGGTGGTGCATCTTCTTCAGGAGGAACTTCAAAAGAAGCTGTCTTCTACTCAAATGCTAGAAGAGGTAGAGACAGAGGTAGAGGAGGCTGATCTGGAGGCCGTGGTAGAAATCAGAATATGCAGCAAACTCAAGAAAACCAGTCCTATGGAGGAGGGCGTGGTAAGTCTAGAGGCAGGGGGAGCCAAAAAGGTCATGGTGGATGGCAAAGAGGCCAAAATGCAAACAGTAATGTTGAATGCTACTACTGTGGTAAAATGGGTCATATGGCTAAAGACTGTTATAAAAAGCAGAATGACATCATGAATGGAAAATTGCAATAAGGGAATTATGCATCTTCTAGTAGATAGGGTGATGACAAAAATGAGCATTTGTTTATGGTGCAGTACATGAACAATTCTGTGACAAGTGCAGAAGAAAGCAACGATGTATGGTATGTTGACTCAGGTGCATCAAACCACATGACAGGTCATGCAGAATGGATGGAGGATGCAAGGAAAATGGAAAAACCAGGATTTGTGGAGACTGGTGATGATACTGCACATCCTATTGTGCAGATTGGAAAAATTCCTTTGTCTATGCAGGATGGGAAAAAGAAATACCTGTCCGATGTATTTCATGTCCCGAATATCACCAAGAATCTGGTTTCTGTTGATCAAATGGTTGAGCAGGGCTTGGAGGTCAGATTTAATCCTCATGGATGCTTTGTTGAGGATATGAAAAATAAAGGTAGCTTGATAGCAAAAGGAAAGAAGAAGGGCAGAATGTTTACGTTGGAAGCAGACATGCCTGAATGGAGTGCAACAATGTTTGCACATGGGACCGGTGTAGTTGCAGATATTGATATTTGGCATAAATACATTGGTCATGTTAATGTACAATGACTTAAATCAATGCAGGCCCAAAATATTGTTGCAGGATTGCCTAAATTCAAGGTTGCAGAAATGCAGAAGGTAAGTGAAGCCTGTCAGTTTGGAAAATAGGTAAGGAAACCATTTCCTAGACATGTTCAAGAGAGTAAGAAGCCATTGGAATTAATCCACTCTGATGTGTGGACTACTAAAGCTTCATCTCTTGGAGGCTGTCATTATTTTGTCACTTTTATTGATGACTATAGCAGAAAAGTTTGGGTGTATTTTATGAAAAAGAAAAGTGAAGTTTTTGGGAATTTCAAAACTCTTAAAGCTATTGTTGAAAAAGAAACATGCCTGCAAATAAAATGCCTAAGGTCAGATGGAGGGGGAGAGTACCTCTCAAATGAGTTTGCAAGGTTCGTATAGGAGCATGGCATAAAGCAGCAATATTCATGCAGTCATAACCCACAACAAAATGGAATTGTAGAAAGGAAAAACAGGCATATTGGAGAGGTATCTCGTGCCATGCTCAATGAAAAAGACTTGCCAGATTTTTACTGGGCTGAAGTAGTTGCTACAGCAGTCTACATAATGAACATGACTCCCACTGTAGCAGTACATGGGATGACTCCAGAGGAGAGGTATACTGGTAGGAAACCAGATATTTCTCATTTGAAGATTTTTGGTTGCATTGCCTATGTTCATGTGCCAGATGAGTTGAGATCCAAGTTGGATCCAAAAGCTAATAAGTGCATCTTTATTGGTTACTCTCTGCAGCACAAAGGGTACAGATGCTATAACCCTTCTACTCGTAAGTTTACAGTGAGTAGAGATGTTGTTTTTGATGAGATGAGTAGCTGGTATAAACCAATAAATGTGATTGATGATGTAGATGCACAAAATGGTAATGCTGCACAGAATTCACAGCAACAGTCACAAAATATTAGTGGACCTGGAGCGTCCTCTAGTAGTGGTTCACATTCTTTGCCATGGACAGGCAGATTGAGGTCAGGAGAATCTTCTCAAATCAATGTAGATAGTGGTATTCAGGTATCACGAAAAGGAAAAGAGAAGGTAGATCAGCCCATGTTTGATGTGAATGTAGGTCACTCTTATGTGGATGGTGAATCCAATGGCTCAGAACAGAGCATTGATGATGAGTTGGGTATTCCTTCTATTGTTACACCTGGAGTAAGGAAGACTAGGGATGTTTTGAGAGCACCTGGGAGTGAACCTACTTTGTGCAGGTCTACCAGAGCTAGGTATCATGTGGATAGGCTGAAATATGATGGATTTACAGCCATTCACTATGCCTATATGGTCAAAGTGATACAGGAACTAGAATCCACTTCTTTTGAGCAAGCCATGGAAAAAGAAAAATGGGAGAAAGCCATGGATGAAGAAATGGATGCCTTGGAAGCAAATGCTACATAGGAATTGGTACCTTTACCTAAAGGTAAGAATGCAATTGGCTGTAAGTGAGTTTATAAGGTGAAGCACAATGCAGATGGTTCTCCGAACAGATACAAGGCAAGATTAGTAGTCAAGGGGTATGCACAAACATATGGCATTGATTATAAAGAAACATTCAGTCCGGTTGCAAGGTTGGCAACTGTAAGAGCAGTCATTGCTATGGCTGCATCAAAGGAATGGTCTTTACATCAGATGGATGTAAAGAATGCCTTCTTGCATGGTGATTTGCAAGAAGAGATATATATGGAGCAGCCACCAGGTTATGTGCATGCTTTTTATCCTGAGTTTGTTTGCAGGTTGAAGAAATCATTGTATGGCTTGAGGCAAGCACCTAGAACATGGTATGACAAGATAGGATAGTATCTTGTCACTATTGGCTTTCAGATTTCCAAGGAAGATTTCTCACTTTATGTGAGAAAAGTAGTGAAAGGTATTATGCTACTTGTCATTTATGTTGATGATTTGATTATGACAGGTGACAGTGATGAAGATATCCTTCATGTGAAAATGCTATTGAAGCAGAAGTTTGAGATGAAGGATTTGGGAGAGCTGCGTTATTTCTTGGGCATTGAGGTGATTAGATCACCAAGTGGGATACGTCTCTTGCAGAGGGAGTATGCATTGGACATGTTGTCCAAATATGGGATGACAGGCTGTAAGTCTATTTCAGTTCCTTTGGAGCAGAATGTGAAGCTGAGCGCAGATGCAGGTGAGCTTCTGGAAGACCCTATTATGTATAGATGCATAGTAGGAAGTTTGATTTATATGACTATTACTAGGCCAGATTTGAGCTATGCTATTGGATTGGCAAGTCAGTTTATGCAGGCTCCAAGGAAACCGCATTTGGATGCGGCTAGACGCATACTCAGGTATGTGAAGTCAACATTGCAGTATGGACTACTTTATGAGACTGGGATTCAGATACAGTTGCATGGATACACTGATGCTGATTGGGCTGGTAGTATTTTTGATAGACAATCTACTAGTGGATATGTGTTCTCTATTGGGAGTGCCGCAGTCACTTGGAGCAGCAAGAAACAACCTACAATTGCCTTGTCGAGCACAGAGGCTGAGTACAGGGGTGCAGCAATGGTTGCATGTGAGGTAGCTTGGTTGCATAAGCTACTTTATGATATGCATCACCCTACAGATGGGCCAGTTGTCATTTATTGTGACAACATGAGTAGTATACACTTGGCAAATAACCCACTCTATCATGCTAGAACAAAGCACATTGAGGTGCATTATCACTATGTGCGGGAGAGGGTTTTACTAGGTCTTATTGATCTAGTTTATGTTAGCATAGAGGATCAGGTAGCTGACATATTTACAAAGGCATTGGGCACAGAGAAGCTACGCAAGTTCAGAGACCTGCTTGGTGTGCAGGAATTTGGATTGAGCTCGAGGGGGAGTGTTGAGATATCGAGCTCCACTCGTGATATGCCAGGGTGACCGTTGTGCATTTATGTCACCGCCTTGTCAGTTGCAAATGCGGTTGGTACACCGCCTATGAATAATAGCTAGATGACAACTATCCTTATCTACTCTAGTTCGTGGCTCAGTTAGTATGCCACCTTAGTTATTTGAGTTTGGTTTGAGACCCATATATAGGGTTCTTCTATTTCTATGTACTAGAGTTCTTTTGGCTTACACAACTAAGAAGAGGAAAACTGTTTTCAGCCTCCACCTGTGTGTGTATTCCCCCATTGTGCAAGCAAGAAAGCTACAAGTGAGACTCCTTCCTTCTCTCCCACAAATCTTGACATATCCACTATGCCTCATAATCTATATCACACTTAGTTGCGTGTTTGAAAAGTTTGCCAAGTAAGATTTACTTCCCGACATCCTCTCCATTAGGAAACATATAAAACATAGCTAGTAAGATTTTAATTTCTAAGACAATTAAGATGCCTAGAAGAGAGTATGGTGACCCTTTGTAAGGAGTGACTATAGCATTTTTGGGCACCAGTTTGGGTCCTATGCAAGTCCAAGCATGATAGGTGAGGACATTATAATCGGCTCCTTCGTCAATGAGAGCTTCAGCCATGTGCTCTCTTTTTGCAATAAATTTTACCTTAAGATAGGTAGGTGGGATTAGTTCATTGTCTTCAGAGTCAATGATGATAGCCTTGCCATGCAAGTGCAATTAGCAAATTTGGGATGCATGTGACAATTGCTATTGGGTTTTGTATGTTTAGGATATTCATGACCTATGTGAGTGCTTTTGTACTCAATACATTTAGAGTCCCTTGGGCAATAGTAGGTCTCATGGTTTGATTGTTGGCAAGTTTGACAATCATTAGGCTTACAAGGCTGTGTGGGGGGTGATTTTTGAGGTGGGTCATGGGATGATTGCATAGCATTTGTAGTTTGTCTAGCATGGTTGCCTAGACTTAGCATTTATCTTTGTAGTTGGTTTGTTTTGTTATGGAGTTGAAAAAGAAGTTTGGTGTGTCTAAGCATATGAGTTTGATGCAAGTTTTGGTTATTGGAAAAATTAATAGGCGTTCTTTGCGTTAGTTCAAGTGCGCTACGAGAGTCGATAGTGGAATTACTGGACTACTCGATCTTAACACTTTCTATGATGTTTGTGAGACAATTAGATTCTTTGTCATTCAACTTTAGGGATCGTGAGATCATTGTGGAGAAGTCTGATATGGAGAAGAATTTTATGTAGCCAATTTAGAAGTTTGTGGTGATGCTAGGGTTTTTGGTTTGTGAGGACAAGTACTTGAAAAGAAAAAGAGCTAAATGTTCCATTCATGAGGATTTAGGCATTTCTAGCTCCAAGATACAATTGTTGACCATTGAAAACAATGGCTGTGCATTTTCTTGCTTCCAATTATGTGCAAGTACATATAGTATGTAAGCAAGCTTTCAATTTTTTACAGGCACTCGTGAGTTGTTAATAACTTCAGCACTTAAATCAAGTCAACAAAGGTTGTAGTGATTGTGGTACATGTTGTGTTCATTGGCTTTTGCACTTTCAATTGGCATTGAGTGCATATGAGTTGGCTTTTAGGTCCTTCACTCTACACCATCCAACTTTTGGTTCAAGCTCATGCCTTGAGGGTTACTTGCAGTACAAATATTTCACATGCAATGGTGTGTCTTGAGTGTGGTTAGTGCACTAGGTGGGGTTGGCATGCAAGTGCACCATGTGTGTGTGATTGGATTCTAGATGTAGTGGGGGTGCTAGTGGGTATATGTGATTGCCCAGTGTGGAAATTGTGATGCAAGGATGTGGGCTAGTGTGCATTTTACACTCATGTAGAGCATGTGTACTTATCCATTATATTCATGAAAATGTACACAAAGCCCTAAAATGCATGTAAATGGTATTATTTAGCATTGGCACAGGTACTTGCTAAATGCCATAGGACAATGGAAATGAAATTTCACATATGTCTAAGGTGCAAGATGTGTGTGGGGGGGTGTAGTGGATGTATGCATGTGTGCCTAATGTACAATGGAGGGTAATGTGCACGTGTATGGGTGCTTAATGTGTGAGGTTTGCCTAAGGTGCTAGAGTGCATGCACACATGTGAATGGGTGCAATGGGGGTGTAAATGCATGTGTGCCTCTATGGATGCATATAGTCGGCAAATGCATACCTGTGTGCAAATAGACACATTGTGTGCAATCAAAAGCATAGCTATGCACATGTGTGCATGCATATGTGGATACACTAGGGTGAACGAATGCACAAGGGTGTCTAGAATGTAGACACAATACAGGCTATAGACGTATAGATGCACAAGTGAATACACAGTGTATGGATGTGTTGTGTGTAGTCCAACGCATTATGTGCAGTCATACACACTATGCGGATGGATGCAAATGTGTGTAGTAGGCTACACATAGTGTGCAATCGGCTACATGCAAATGTGCTGTGATTGTCTACATGTAGTCAGCTACATGTGGTGTGTGATCAAATGCACATGGTTGCCTACGTGCAATAGGCTACATGTAGTGTGTTGTGATTGGATGCACAGGTGGATGCATTGAAATGTGATGCAACTATGGATACATAAGAATGTATGAATTCACAATGTGAGGTGATGGATGCACAAGTGACCATGCGAGTCTCAATGAATACACTACTATGTAGGTGGATGTACATGTGTGTAGTTGGATACACACGTATACATATGTGTGTAGTTTGATGCACATGGATGTACACATGTGTGGTCGAGTGCACATGCAGGTTTACTAGAATGAGAGAATACATAAGAGTTTCTAGAATATAGTTATGATGCACACTTTGGATGTACGAATGCACATGTGGATACACAGTGCACGGATGTGTTGTGTGTGGTTTGACACATTGTGTACGGTCAAATGCATTGTGTGCAGTAGCTAACCGTAGTGTGTGTGGTTGTTTGTAGATGGGTACACTACTATGAAATGGATATACTACATGGGGTGATAGATGCACCTAGTTGCGTGGAAGCACACGTGTGTAGTTAATCACACATGGATGTACACGTGTATAGTCAAATGTGCATGGATACACATGTGTGTAGTTAGACACACACAAATGCACTATGTGTGGACAAACACACATGGATGCACACTTGAAAAGTAGTGGGATATAGTGCAAAGGGGGATACAAAAGTGTATGCACTAAGTTTAATGAGGATGCACTATGTGCCACAAGTGGACATATCATGTGTAGTCGGTTGCACACAGTGGTGCGCGTGTGTGCACTTGGAGTAGGGAGTGGTGAGTTCACTTGCATGTGAGGTACTAATGTTTGATTTGAAGTTATGCAAGGTGTATGAAAGATGTGAGTAGTGTGTCTATAGGGGTTAGTACATGTGCATTGATGTGAGTCTACATGTGTCTATACATGTGTAATGTGAATCCAGCCTATGTGGAGGATATTTGTATTGTGTGTGAGAAAGGTGGTGTGTGCATGTATAAGAAATGACTAGTATGGTGTGGTGAGTATGTGTGTTTGTAATTAGTGTGTGTCACTATGTGGGGGTGTTCATCATAGTGTGTGTTATCTCTCTCTCCGTGTGTCTGTTTATGTTTCTCTCTCTCTCTCTCTCAATAAAGGCCTATGAAGGCATTACTTCTTTTTAGCTCTATAGCGGTAGATGTTAACACTTTGAGCGATGACATTGTCACTATGAAGTAGCTTTTTATGTTTAACTTTGTGATGGAAAATGTATCTCCCCTGCTCTCTCTCTCTTTCTCTCAAAAGAAAGGCCTCTCCCTCCCTCTCCCCCCTCTCTCTCTTTGTATGTATGTCTTTTTGCACACTTGAGAGTAGCATCTTGAGAGAGAGAGAAAGAGGATTTACCTTTGCTTTTATGTGCCATGAATCAACTTCTTTGCGTAGTAGTCAAAATGGTTAGGGTTCTTGTTGTGTGTAACCTCTTTGCTGAGTGATTGCATTTTTGCACAGAGAGAGAGAGAGAGAGAGAGAGAGAGAGAGAGAGAGAGAGAGAGAGAGAGAGAGAGAGAGAGAGAGAGAGAGAGAGAGAGAGAGAGAGAGAGAGAGAGAGAGAGAGGGTGTTGCAACAATGATTAGTCTATTCTATTAGTTATTAGAAGGGGGAGGGGTGGGTGCCACATGGCAATTGTTGAATCCCCCCAAAAAAACAATGGAAAAAGGGGGGTAGGTGGCACACATCACCCGTCCCCTCCTGTGTGGCTAGATCCACCATCAACTTTGACTTGTGCAATGATTTTCTTGCTCTTGACTACTCGTCGACTGATGATTCGCTCGCACTGCCCCCCACCTGGTGATTTTGACTCAAGGTCCACTGTTGCCCTCGACATGCGTGTGATACCACGTATTACCATCGCTTTGTGCTAAACTACATTGCCATTACAGAACCACTCTAGAAGCTACTAATTACTTGGGTATGGACAAAGGAATACCAAGTTTTCTATGAAGCATTAAAAAAGTCTCTCATGAGTGCTATGATCTTAAGAGCGTTGGATTGGATGATAATATTGCACGTGCATATTGACACCTTCAAAATTACAATTTAAATAGTGTTGTGTCAAATTGATGAGCATAATATGGATTTCCCAATGAGCTTTGCTAGTCAACAACTCAATGATGCTAAAATAAACTCTTCTACCACTGAGTAGGAGGACTTAGTGATGGTTTACACTATGAAAAAGTTTCAACATTATCTCCTCAGCATATCTTTCACATTTTTTGTTGACCATCAAGCATTGCCATGCCTTGTAAATAAACTTTATGCCACATGATACATAACTAGATAGCTCTTGCTTCTATTGGAATTTGATTTTTTTGTTTTTGCATGTAGGTAAAGGTAAATGGTACTTCATTGTTGATCACTTATCATGAGTGACCAATGGCAAAAAGGCTACATGAGTTGACAATAAACTTCCTAATGCTCATTTGTTCTATATTAATAAGGAAGCTCAACTCTTTAAGGCTAGTGTCACACCTCATAGGGTTGACACCATTGTCCATATTTTCAAGTGAGGCCTATTATAATGATCAATTGAGAAATCTCAACTAGAATGCATCTTGATCAAGACCCAACCTTAATAATCATTGCTACTTAATCGTATTGCATTGGATAGGATAATCTCCTTTGACGGTGTGTTTATGAGAATGAAATTGAGGATGTGTTACAAGAGGCCTATGGTGGTATTGCTAGAGGACACTTTTACATGAATATCATATCAAGAAAAGTGCTTCAATACCAATGGTGGTGGTCTACACTCTTTAAGAATGCAATCAGTTTTTTCAAGCATTATGATAGTGTTAATGAACAAAGTTACCCATTTGAAAGGATAAGATAGAGCTCACATTGGTGATTTACCATCAACCTTTTGAAAAGTGGTGTATGGATTTCATGCTCACTTCATGGAACCTATTAGCCTAGGCACATTATACTCGGTGGCTCGACACATCGTTGTAGCCACCACAGATTATATGACTAAATGGGATGATGCTAGGGCAACCTATAAAAATGATGCATGAACCACTACATGATTTCTCTATGATCAAGTCATCTCATGTTTCAATTGCCCCATCAAAATTGTCATTGACCATGGCACACACTTTCTTAATCAAGTGATTGAGCATTTGCTATCTACGTTCTTTATCATCCATATGAGTTTTAGTCCTTACTATGCCTAAGAAAATGGCTAGGTAGAAGCCACCGACAAAGTTCTTATTAATGTCTTGATAAAGACGGACAACTTACAAGGCTACCATGGGACAAATCCCATTCCAACTCACTTATGCCCATTAATATCTTAATCCCTAGTCTATGCATTGCTACCCAAGAATGCTGCGAAGGTACTAAAGCATGGCAACACTTCCTAGAAGAGCTCAAACACTTGACCAAAATACACCTACTCGCCACTCACACTGTAGTTGTTGCCGAAAAAGCCTGGTGTAAGGCTTGGTTTGACAAGAATATCATGCAATGATTATTTAACAAGGGGGATCTCAAGTTGCTTTACTCAATAAAAGATCATAAGCAAAAAGTTTCATTGAAACTTTGAGGCCTCGAGTCTTTCTGTATCCATATCATCGGTAGGACATAGAATGTTGAGCTAGAAACCTTGAATGGCTAGTCTATAGACCATTTTAATGGCAGCAAAATAAATAAACATTATCCATTTGGACATCCCCTATATGAACCACCCATAGTGAATGTTGATAGTCCTCTACTTCATGTAGAAAAAACTTTTTATGAACAATTTGAGCAACAATAGCAACACCCTCCTACACCCTAAACCAAATCCAGTAGATCCAATTATAAATGTTTGAGTTGTTACCATTAGTAGCTTAGCGATGGAAGATGAGCCCCTTATTCTAGTAGTGTACCTCCATATACTCCTTATAAGAACTAAGTCAGTAATGGTCGATGCAATCATTGATGGGAGTTTTGATTATGACACACTTTCTTAGTGTTAGAGGAAAAACCTAGGCCAACCACATTTGCAACCAGTAGATGCAAAGTGGAATCCATACGGAGGATGGCCTTACTCCTTGTTGAGAAAGTGTATATTGATAGTCACCATTGAGATTGAGAGCATCCCACTCCTCTTCTATGTTCTTCTAAACTTTGAAGGAAGTGGTATTGAGATTCTTTAGGATGAATGTTCAAGTTCTAGACCAATTGTAATGTTAACTATATTGATAAATGCATTCATCTACAACTAGTAAATTCATGAGTGCTTATAACCTTTAGTTCCAAAGAGGTGTAGTTTGAGTCTACTTAGACCACCCCTACATATCGATTTGAGAAATCACCTAAAACCATGATGCTCTCAAGCTAGCTCTCAAGCCCACCACAAAGAAGCCACCTATTAGCTCCACCATATAGTGTACGTGGAAATCCAAAACCTTCTCATGCACCTTTACACATTGCATGCTAAGAAAACATAAGTGAAAGCATGCTCATTAGTGATGTCAACCCCGTAGTAACCTATGCATCATGACTTGATGGGTTCTCTAGGTCCTTTTAGAAGCATAATGGTATTATGAAGGTTGGCACAAACTTTGGCTACCAAATCTATCTAAGGCTACATGCACTATGTTGTGTCTGCTGGGGGTAAAGGCGCCTCCGCGTGTATTACTACATTGACAGTCACCGCCACTGCACACTACAGGTGGCGGGCGCCCGTCACCGTCACTTTATTCTTTATTCTTTTAGTGACAGTTTGAATAAAGTAAGGCCCGGTCACACATTGTGATTGTTGGAGTTTCCATTTCTTGTCTCTCTCTTTCTTGCTCTTTCTCACCCGCCATAGCTCTCGTGTGCAAGCTTTGATCCTTCTCACCTTTCAACTGGTATCAGAGCACGGCTTCGTGACTCTTGAGCTTGTCTCGTGGCATTCTCAGCTTCCCATCGACTCCCCACTTGCATTGGGTCTCCTTCTCGCCGGCAGCCATAGCTCATTCTCTTGAGCTCCCGTCACTCCTCGGCTTCCCGAGCTTCTTCTCAGCCTATTGAGGCACCATCAGGGCATTGACATTGAGGCATTGCTTCATTATTTCAGAGATTTATTTCAGTCCATAGGTCTAGGTAAACCACCATTGAAGCTTCCAATCTTCATATCTCTTTGCCACTAGTTGTGGGCTGCTAGAGGCTTGTTCCAAGGCCTCTTTGGCTCATTTTTGAGCCCTCCAATCTCTCCAGACCTGCCACGTGGACCAGCAGGAGTAGCAGCATCATCACACAAACTTGTGCCTGATTCTGGATAGCCACCATTCAGCCACTTCAGCTCCAGCTCCAGCTTGGCATTAAGCACTTGTTCGGGCTCCATTTCGGGCTTCTTGCACATGTATTGATACTTGGAATTGATCCTTTGAGATTAGGCATTGGTTTGGTGGTTAAAAATAGTGTTTCAGGATTGTTATAAACATTCCACAGACATTTGATGCTAGTGCTACATTCACAGTTTATGCCTATGCTTGTTTGGGCATGACTACATAACTGGTTTGATGCCTATTGCATCCCGATTGATTGGGGGATTGAAGCTACATGTCATGCTATGATTTTGGCCTGATTGTGGGGCTGGAAATACATACTTTATAACATAAATTCATGCTGAATACTCTTGGGCTGAAGCTCTCTTTCATGCTTTGACATATACCTATTGGTTCCTAGTGTATGTCTTGGGTTATGCTATGATGTATTGATCATTGAGGGATGACTTCAAGCTTGTCATTGGATCCGATGCTTTTGGAAGCTTGAGATTATTTCAGCCCGCACTTATTGACATCGGTCTATGCTTGACAGTGGTCAGTGCTTTGACAGTTATATGCTCTTTGGGTACATGCTTACCCGACGCCTACGACTTGATACATTTGTCTTGGCACAGTGTACCATGTACTTGTTGAGCTTCAGTGCTCTCTAAAAGACTTGGCTTGGATTCTCATTTGCTATTCTGGACTTTTGTATTGGTTGTCATTTTGGTTGTCAGAGATCTTTATTGAGATGTATGTCTTGCTCATGGATGCTACTTACAGTTGCTTTGTAGCCGTCATGCTCTTGGGATGCTATTGAGGCATTGTCTTGGTTACGTGTCTTTGGTACTTTGACTTGGTTTGATTGAGTTGTTGAGCTCGTTTATCTGCCTTTTGTGCCAGTGGGAGCATCTTATATGCTTGATCGACATTGAGCAAGAGGTTTATGCTACTTGAGCATTTTGCAGATACTTGAGACTTTGGGATCTCTTACACTTAAATGTTGCATGGTTCATGCACTGATATCTTGGAGTTTCTTTTGACCTGAGCTTGGGCTTTGCACTCTTGTGAGCATACACCTATTGGTGTCAGGTCTTGCCAGTGTTATGTATACTTTGCCCTATTGTCCAGGGGGTATGCCTACTCACTGACGGATGCTTTGGTGACATGTTTGGGTGTTTGCTCAGGGTCTTGATGAGTGTTTGGCACTGATTTATGCCCGTTTATGGCTGGTCATGTCTTGGCTGTCATTTATTGACTTGGTGCAGTGATTTGGTTAGCAATTGACTCTCACAGTACCCCACTGTCATTTATTATAGTAAGCATATAACTCCAAACTGACATGGATTTTTCATGTTGAAATATTCTGAAATGATGTACTTTCACTAGTACTTGATGGGCAGCAGCTTTGGTTACACTTTTCTCGCCATTTTCTCTCAAATTTGGTGATTTTTTGTCATTTTCTACAGTAAACAACAAGTAGTTTGAATTGTCCACAGTCTTCCAGGCTGCATTATGGCGAGTTCGTCCACTGATCATGCTATTTTCAACATCACTAAGCTTGATGGTACAAATTACTCTTATTGGAAGAGCCAGATTTGGCAGGTGGTGTTGGTGTAGAAATCATAGATTAAATTTACCATTGAGGTTGAGCAGGCATCCGCGTGCAACTATGCCAGATGAGGAATGGCTTGAGCTTGATGAGTTATGCAAGTCCACTATTGTCCTATCTCTCATAGAACAGGTTCATTACAATGCATTTGAGAAAGAACAGAGTGCATGGTAGTTGTGGGATAAAATCAAGAATCTCTATGACAAGAAAAGTCTAGCGAGTCAGATATATTAGTTGAAACAGCTTATGGATCTGCACATGAAGGAGAATGTGACTATGTCTGCTCACTTGAGCCAGTTCCATGCTATACTCAAGAACTTGACTTTGTAGGACATCGCTTTTGCAGAGGATGTCACTCCTCTTTTCTTGCTTGGTACTCTTAATGAGTCATGGGATGTATTTCGCATTGCATTATGTACTTCTATTGCTACCTTGAAATTATCTGATGTTGAGAGTGCTCTTCTGCAAGAAGAGGTTAACCGTAAGAATTTGGATGCCTCTCATGTGTCGCATGCTATGACACTTAGATGCAGGAATGATGGATATGGAAAGCATGGCAGTGGCAGTGGCCGTGGATGGGATTCTCAGAAATCTCGATCCAAGTCTCATGGGAAGTCACGCAGCAAATCCCATGGTAGGAATGTAGATGTTACTTGCCACCATTGTGGGAAAAAGGGCCATATTAGGCCACAATGCCATGAACTGCGCAAAGTTAAGGGGAAAGACAAAGTGTGGGATAAGTCTTCTGATTGCAGCATAGTGCCTGCAAAGTTTAGTGCTAAAATTGAAGAGATCAATGTTACGCAGCCTAAGGATGTTGATGATGATTATATCCTTGCAGCTTCTTCTAGTGCTTTGCAGATGACAGAGATACACTCTATGTATGCACAGTGTTGGCTCTTGGACTCAGGTGCGTCCTTTCATATGACACCTTGCCGAGAGTGGTTTCATTCATACCATACTGTTTCGGGTTCTATGCGCTTGGGTGATGAGAGCTCTCTTGATATTGTGTGCATTGGTGATGTTAGACTGCAGTTTCCTTCTGGCAGCAGTTTTGTTATGCAGGATGTATGTTATGTACCTGCTTTAACACGCAGTCTCATGTCAGCTAGATAGCTTGATGATGCAGGTTATCATGTATCTTTTGGAGACTCTACATGGAAGATCACTCGTGGCAGACTTGTGATTGCGAGAGGTGCCAAGGCTGGCAGCCTCTATCCCTTGATTGTATCCGCTTCTTCCCTTGATCATGTTTTGTCTGTGGGTTCTATCCCACATGTATCTCTTTGGCATGCCCGTTTGGGCCATATGTCTTTGAAGGGAATGAAAATGCTTTTTGGTTTGCAGTACTTACTGCCCCTTGATTATGCATGTTTTGATTCATGTGAGCATTGTCTTTATGGCAGGCAGACTAGGTCTATGCATAAGAAGTCTTGTAGGCCATGCATGAGCGAGCCCTTGGCATTGGTACATTCGGATGTCTGTGGGCCCATGCCTTGTCAGTCTATGGGTGATGCAAAGTATTTTGTTACTTTCATAGATGATTTTTCCATAAAGTTTGGGCTTATCCCATTAAGTTGAAATCCGATGTCTTGGTTGTGTTTCAGAGATGGCTTACATTGGTTGAGAGCCAGTCTGTGTATAGGCTAAAATGCCTAAGGACAGATAATGGGGGTGAGTATGTCTCACGTGCCTTTGAGAAGTTATGTGATGAGAGGGGTATTAAGCGTTAGTTGATCGCCCCCTACAACCCCCCCCAGAATGGTTTGGCTGAGCGGATGAATAGAACTATCCAGGAGTGTGTATGCAGTATGCTTAGCCATGCAGGCCTACCATAGAGCTTTTGGGCTAAGGCACTTAGTACAGTTGTGCATATCATAAACAGATCACCTTCTAGTGGTTTGGATTTCCAGGTTGCAGAGGAGGTATGGACTGGAAAATCTCCCTCTTATGCACATCTCCGTGTCTTTGGATGTGAGGCATTTTGCCATGTGCCCAGGGACAAGAGAAGTAAGCTGGATCCTAAGAGTGTCAAATGCATTTTCCTTGGTTATGGGGATGTAGGTGAGATGGGTTACCATCTCTCGGATCGGCAGGCACGAAAAGCCATTTGCAGTCATGATGTAGTCTTCCATGAAGACAAGATGCATAGGTAGCCTGAGAGAGTTGTTGAGATCCGTAGGGTCATATTTTATGAGGAGCCGACGGCTCTCACATAGCCAGTTGGACAGCCTATAGCTGCAATAGATGCTCATGGTCATTGTGTTGGATAGGCAACTGGGTAGGTAGTAGAGATTGCCGTGAGATGGTCTGCTAGAGAGAGACGTCCACTTGATAGATTTGAACCCTCGATGCGTTATGTCTTGGTTACAAATGCAGGAGAGCCTTTCACTTATGATGAGGCTATACGCAGGGGTGATAGTCACTCCTGGGATAGGGCTATGCAGTCTGAGATAGAATCCTTGCATAAGAATGAGACTTGGGATTTGGTTTCCTTGCCTACAGGCAAAAAGACTTTGCCATGCAAGTGGGTGTATAAGCTAAAAAGTATCCCTAGACACCCCAAGCTGGCATACAAGGCTAGATTGGTAGCAAAGGGTTTTAACCAGGAGAATGGTGTGGACTTTGATGAGGTCTTTTCTCCTGTGGTTAAGATGATCACCCTGTGCTTAGTTTTGGCTTTGGTTGCTTAGCTTGACTTGGATTTATACCAGATGGATATCAAGACGACTTTCTTACATGGGGACTTGCATGATGAGATTTATATGGAGTAGCCTAAGGGCTTTGCAAAACCTGGCAGGGAGCACCTAGTGTGCAAATTGAAGAAAAATCTTTATGGCTTGAAGCAGGCACCTAGGGAGTGGTATCATAAGTTTGATGACTTTATCCAATCATAGGGCTATAGCAGGAGTGCTATGGATTCGTGTCTTTACACGAAGAAAGCCCGTGATAGTTCTTTATTGATTTTGGTACTTTATGTGGATGATATGCTGATGGCAGAGAAATCTCATGATGAGCTAGATGCTCTTAAGGCTCAGCTCAAGAAGAGCTTTGAGATGAAAGATCTGGGACAAGCCTCTCACATACTTGGTATGCACATTAGATGCAACAAGCATTAGGGTCTCCTCTACTTGTCACAGAGGGAGTACATTCATAAAGTCCTTGAGCACTTCTGCATGCAGGACGTAAAGCCTATTGGCTGTCCATTGCCTTCTTATCTGAAGGTCTCACAAGTTGATTGTCCGTAGACAGATGAGCAGAGGACTGAGATGGCCAAGATTCCCTATACATTCGCAATGGGTAGTCCTATGTATGCCATGATAGCCACTCGTTGAGATATTGCCTTTGCAATTGGTGTTGTGGCACGCTATATGGCTACACCTGGCAAGAAGCATTGGGATGCCATGAAGGGTATCATGAGGTACCTAAAGGGCACTGTAGATATGTGCATATACTATGGCAGCCAGGATACAAGAGTCATGGGGTACATTGACTCTGATTATGTAGGACATGTAGATAGTAGGAAGTCCACTTCCGGCTATGTATTCATCTATGTTGGAGGTGCTATTTCTTGGATGTCCAGGGTGCAGAAATGCATGGCCCTTTCTACTACACAGAGGCCGAGTATGTTGCAGCCATTGAGGCTTGCAGGGAGGCCATTTCGTTGGGTCGTTTGGTTGCTGACCTTGGTATCGATGCTATCCCTAAACTGCATTCGGATTCTATGAGTGCTATTGAGTTAGCCAAGAATCCGGTCTTCCTTGCAAAGACGGAACACATTGAGGTGAGGTATCACTTCATACGTGGGGTTGTCGAGGACAAGTCTATTGACCTTGTCAAGATCTTGATTGACTAGAATCCTGCAAATCTGCTCATGAAAAGCCTATCTACAGAGCGCTTTGCCTTCCTCAAGAGGTTGATGGGCGTGGGATGAGATGACATCTTTCCTCATCCTGTTGTACATGTGTACATGTTGTACTGTCTTTTTTCCTTTTTTTCTTCACTAGGGCAGATTCTCCTTTAAGTGGGAGGTTGTTGGGGTAAAGGTGCCTTTGCCTAGCCGCTCATGTATTACTACACTGACAGTCACTGCCACTGCACACTATAGGTGGTGGGCGCCCATCACTGTCACTTTATTCTTTATTCTTTTAGTGATAGTTTGAATAAAGGAAGTCCCGGTTACACATTGTGACTATTGGGTTCCCATTTCTTATCTCTCACTTTCTTGCTCTTGCTCTCCTGCCATAGCTTTTGTGTGCAAGCTTTGATCCTTCTCACCTTTCAGTGTCTACTAGGAAATCCCCCATCAAACCTCCATACATCACTTCTACCTTGTAAAACAACTCAGTTACACCTTCTTCTCCACTTATCACCTCATCTCCACCCTTAGATTCATGTCAATACTCTAAAATGGCTACAATTATAATTGGCACAAGCTTTTCTATTGCCAACTTGTCTCATCAAGAAGATATCATCCTCAACATGTACAAAGTTCCCCCATATTGAATGTGCAAATATTGACCCTCTCCAGTAGCACTCTAAAGAAACCATGTCAATGCTATTCAATCTACAAAATGGCTAAATATTTATCTATATGAGTAGACAAGTCACTATTTGAATGCTTTTTGCAGATTGGTTTTATGTTTGGCACATTTGCCAAATTATTCACAATGATAGATCTCAAACTAGCAACACGTATACAATCACGGTTGCTCCAATTTTGTAGAGGGGGCAAGACCAAACTGCCAAGACAAAGTACAATCATGACCTAAAAAAAGAAACTAACTCCAAAGATCAGAAAGTCAAACATTTAGGAATGCAAGAGCAAGGGAGAAACTGAGGACTAGACCACATATAAGTAACCATTGACTATGATATAAAGGTAAAAAGTTGGGTAAGACTTGGGATTCCAAGCCATGAAATATCACTTTTTCAAATTTGGGTAGATATGAAATTCCAATTCTCATAAAAAATTCCCAAGGTTCTAATCAAGCAGTGGGCCTACTAAGAAAATTCAAAGGCCCAACAGGATTTTTCCAATTATCAAGTCATCTTCAACCTTCTCAAGAGTAAATGCTAATCACTCTAAACATGTTAGCAAGATAATCATGCACCTTGTCTACATAAAATCTTGAGTAATTACATAAATATTCAATCCTTGACTTCAATGTATTTGATTGGTCAAAACATCAAAACTCTTTTTAGTGATCCTTCCTGGAAATGATGACCACTATGAAGGCTTTAAGACATGGTTTCATGATGGATGGATGGATGGATGGATGTTCTTGGAAAGAAAGCAATCATTGGTATTTGCATCAACATGCACTCTAGTATAAAGAGTAAGCAAAATAGCTTGAAGCATGATATGCTTACTTGCTTTTCTTATAATATCATTAACATAATTACTTTTTCCTTAATGGTTAATGCCCCCCTCATTGCTTAATGTGACATGCCATGTGCCACACAAATAATACCTACACATAAATAATCCTCCACTTGCAACACTAGAATTCTACAAGTTTTAAGATGTACATTTACATATACATGACAATTAGGAATATTATATGTGATAATTATGGATAGTCACACCATAAAGAGGACCCATGTTAAGTTTTGATTATCATGTTGATGATTGAGGTGATGGAATGCCAACAATCATGAATTAGGAGGCATGATTGATGTATTCTATTCATAGATGCATGTAGTGATAATGTAATCATGCAAGCTACTCTAATTTGATTTTGTGTTTGCTATGTGATTGTGACCTTCACCTCCATGGCATGCTCTTGATGTTTCCTAAAGCATTGATAATAGTATCACCAATTTCCTTTGTTGGCAACTTGTACCTACAATACATATGATTCAACTAACCATGAAATCCCTGGTAGCCACTTGATTTTCTAAAGAAACTTCCTAAAAACTACCCTAGTAGTCAATTGACTTGCTTAGGAAGCCCCCTTATATGATTTGACAATGCATGGTCACTTATATTGATGAGGTATGAATGCCTTTGACTTGTCATGGCTTGTAACATTGGTATCCATCCTACTCAAACCTGCCACATGGTGGCTAATCAACAACCTCCCACATATTTTGCTCATGGGCTCAATATAGGCAACTAGGAATCATAGCCAGCAACATTCTCTATCACACAATTATCTGCGTTTACTACTCTTGTTTTCTAGCTTTCCAAAGTTTCCCATGATACTTATGAGAATGAATAGAATCATGAAAATCATCTCTCTCTCTCTCTCTCTCTCTCTCTCTCTCTCTCTCTCTCAACATAAACTTTACAATATAAAAACACTTTGCAACTTGTGTTAATAATATCTTATGTAAAGCATGAGAAATAATGAAAAATACATTTTACAAAGAGCATGATAGTAAATAAGGAAGGCTCTATGTGCATTGTGCACACATGCATGTATCTCAAAGTTGGAAGAAAGAAATGTTGATGTTAGCACATTCTAAATGGGGCAAGGATAGATATCAACAACACTTTGGGTGACACACGTGCTAAAATAGCTGGGATAGAGGATCACAGCCTTGTGAAGGCAAGCTAACCTCGAAGACTCAGCCTCAGTTTGGAAAATAAATTCTTGAAATTTACCATGAAAATGAGGTATGGACCCAGCCATAGGCCCATGCTTTTCGGTTCATGTATTGGAAGCATCAACAATAAGTGCACGGGCCCAAAAATTTCAGTTTTACTAAATCAATTTATGGGACTTCAAATTCTTGTAAACATGCACATGAAAGTGAGTTATCTTAGCTTCAAGCTATCACAATGGGAGGGTGGGTTCAAATCCCAGTGTTGAAAATCTAAAGGATGAGACCTATGCACCTTTTAAGGGTGCTTTTAATCTTGATAGGATGCTAACCTAGTTATTGAATGAACTTGTTCAAAGTGGAGGGGGGACATGCTTATAAGTATCATCGGCCTTCTAGCATAGGCAAGCTTTTCAGACATTGGAGAAAGGATCATAACAATACAATGAGAGTGTGAGGTTGTGGAATCCAATGAAGGTAAGGGGCCGCTAAACCAAATGGTCATGGTGGTGGATAACCGTGCAAGTCCCATGGTGGATGTAAGAAGGTGTGCATTTTGTGCATAGAATGGGGTGGCATGTAGGGCATCATTTTGGGTCATGCATGTCATACATGGAAGAGCTCTTTTACAAGAAGAGTTGTGAACCAATGAGGCCAAGAAAGTTGACTTCTATATCATAACCTAGATGAGTGGTGAGGCCGCACTAGCACCTTCTCTTCACTAGGGTGGTTGATCCACTCCAGCCCTTGAGGGTGATGATGATAGATTTTAAGTGGCCATGCTTGTCCTTTTGTGGGGGCATCGAGATAAGCAGGCCGTGGGCCCCCATAGGCTCAATTTGTCAAAAAAATTAAACTGCAATTCAAAGTCAAAACTTCATACAAGCAAGCACAAGAAAATTTAAATTAGGCAACATCCACCCCATCAATAAATGTGTGGCTCATTGTTAATACATGCAAATTAGGTTGCTTCTGAGAGACTATGGGTTTTAGACCCAATTTTGCATTGTTTTATTTCATCGAAATCACTTTTAGTAAGTTTTATTAAATTGAAATGAACTATCATCACTTAGGTTTTCAAGATTTTAAATTCTAGAATTGTTAAACATCTATATCGTCTTACCTCAACTACTTTTTTCCATCATGTTATGTAATCATTAACATGTCCCTTAGGCACAAAAGCATGTCTATTTGCATTCCAATTTCTTAATATATATGGTTTTTATGACTTAAGCCTACTCTTTATATGTATATGTAAGGCAATGTAAAAGGCAAGGCTCTATATGGATTTATACATATATATGCATGCCTATCATTAATGATATATGGCCATTATGACTTAAGGTTGGTACATAGATATGTATACTTAAGACAATGTCAAAAGTAAGGGCTACTATATGGATCTATAAGTATATGGCATGTATGTCCTCCTCATAGGTTTCACAAATCAACGCGATCACCAAATTATATTTCAAATCATACCTTGAAAAAATGATACAAAAATGAAACTACATACAAATCTCTAGGCTTCTTGTTCCACTACAAGCTTGCAAATGTACAACAGTGTGACATCATCCATAGCCATACTATTATCTCTTAACTGATCATACAAAAGTACCCCTTGTCTTCTTGGCCTTGCCTATGAAAGCATTACATTCCATGTCACAATGTTGTAACTTAACACTTGATTGAAAATATGTTCTACTTCTACAATGTTTCCACACTTGCCATATATGCTTATTAGCATTCTACCAATAAAAACATTCAAAATGAGCTCCATGTTTGAGGCATCAGCATGTAAAGCTTGTATATGATATTTAGACACATGTTGCTCAACTGCTTTTCAACAAATCCTTCTCCTTCTAGGATGGAACCACAAGCATGAAGGATAGTTATTATTGTCTACTTATTGGGGATTTCCCCTTTCTCTTGCATTTGCATGTATAACTGTAAGGTCTTTTCTCTCTGACTAGATTCAAAGTAGAACTCCAACATAATACTCTCGGAGAAAACATCATGCTCCAACTGATGCCAGGAGGCATATTCCATGGTGGATTCCGTGAGACCATGGTGGATTCCGTAAAACTATATTTATTTGTTGGGGCTTGTACACAAGGTGGATTCCTTGTGCAAGAAGTTGACAGGGACACCTATCCTTTTCGGGCGTCATGTTAATTTAATGTGCAAGTGGGTGATTCCATAGGGGTGATTCCACAAAATACATATTTAAATTAATGGATGTTTATGAGATTAGAGTGCGCACTCATATTAAATTAAGGTAGCATAGAGTTCCAACCTATTTATTTATTTTGTAGCTAAAGATTGCTAGGTATTCACTTTTGTCGATTTAATTTTATTATTTTCTAACAATTGCGAATGCTTAGTTGATGTGTAGAGCAGGCGGCGGCGGCGTTGGGAAGCACTGGGCGATAGCGTGTATTCAAGTTACCTAGAAGAAATTATCATTTTTGATGGGCGTGCATATTATCATTAAAGGCGTGGCGCTAATATTTATTTAGGCCGCTTATTTATTGAAGCACTATGTATATATATATATATATATACACACACACACACACACACACACACATACATATATACACACACACACACACACACACACACACACACACACACACACACACACACACACACACACACACACACACACACACACACACACACACACACACACACACACACACACACACACACACACACACACAATTTAAATATTCATTATTGGACATTGTATTTGGGCACAACCCCACTCTTCGGCCACCCAACCGCTTTATTCTTTATTTGGATAAAAGCAAACACGAAAGCTAAATCATGCTAATTGTAAAATTGGGCTATTTTTTAGCTTTGAGATGAATAAATTTATAAATACATACCTTGTGAAGTGCTCACACAAGGAATGGGGGGAGATTGAACCCAATTGGTCTTTTTGCCTCATGTCATACAAGTCTATTCTCTTGAAATTTAAGCTGAAAGTAGAGTTCTTTGTTCTTGGGGACCTTCCAGCGCTCGCTGCGTACACATACAACATCCGATTTGTGCACCAGTAGTATCAGAGCAAAGTTGAGATCAAGGGCTTCTAATCATTTACTATCTCGTGCGAAGGTGAAGCTCCTGGAACAAACATGTCAAGAATCGCGTGGTGGGGGGACTTTCTTGAGTTGCTACATCAAACACACACTGTATATACAAGAGGAAGCTCACTCAAGAACACAAGAAGAGAGATGGAAGCCAAAATGTTTTCTTGCTGGTTTCTTCTTCTCCTTCCACACACTATACAATGTACACAAAGTATAGATAAGATACAACATAAAGGAAAGTTATCTATTAAGTCAAACAGTGCATAACTGACTACACTAATCGACTAGCGCTATGTCTTTGCCAGCTGTAGGTAGGTGTAACAAACTAAATATAATAAGTGATAAGTCAGTGGCCATGTGAGTATCATAATGACCACCAACGTGCTGAGTGTAGATGTGCGGACCCATCTAGCCAGGCGGTCCATCATCAATGTCCGCACGTGTTGAGATTGCCATCTCAACACTACCCCTCAAGCTCAACTCTATCTTTGCAACTATTAGTAAGCTTCAAAACTTTCGAAGCTTCTCTGCACCCAATTCCTTTGTGAAAATGTCAGCTATCTGATCCTGTGTATTGACATATATCAAGTCAATCTCTCCTACAAGTACCTTCTCTCTCACAAAGTGGTAGTGCACCTCAATGTGTTTTGTCCTAGCATGGAACACTGGATTCGTAGCTAGCTGTATGCTACTCATGTTGTCACAATGAATCACAACTGGACCATCTCCTTGCATGTCCAAATCACCTAATAACTTTTGCAGACATACCACCTCACATGCTGCCATATAGCAGCACCACTATACTCAGCCTCTGTACTCGATAAAGCAACTGTATGTTGCTTTTTGCTGCTCCATGTAACTGCTGCACTACCAAGGGAAAACATGAATCCACTTGTAGATATTTTGTCCAACATGCTACTAGCCCAATCTGCATCTGTGTATCCAAAGAGATGTAAGTCCTTACTTGCCTCATAAAAAAGTCCATAATGTAAAGTGGACTTCACATACCTCAATATACGTCTAACTGCATCCAAATGAGGCTTTCTAGGCATCTGCATAAAATGATTGACAAGGCCAACAACATAGCTCAAGTCAGGCCTTGTGATAGCCATGTAAATCAAAATCCCTACTATCCTCCTGAACATAGTAGGGTCTTCTATCTCATCCCTAACATCAGCACTCAACTTCACATTTTGCTCCAATGGTACTGAAAGAGGCTTACATGCTGTCATACCATACTTGGATAACATATCCAAGCCATACTGCCTTTGGGATAGCCATATACCATCATCGCATCTAATCACCTCAATACCAAGAAAGTATCTCAGCTCACCCGAATCTTTCATCTCAAACTTCTTTTTCAAGAAGTCCTTAACTTTAGCAATCCCATTGTCACTGTCACGTGTAATAATCAAGTCATCCACATAGATGACTATGATGACCAAACCTGCATCTTCCTCTCTCACATAAAGTGAGTGATCAACATCAGAAATACAAAATCCAATATTGACAAGATACTCTCCAATCTTGTCACACCATGCTCTAGGTGCTTGCTTCAGCCCATAGAGTGCATTCTTTAACCTGCACACATATGTGGGATGCTCTAAATCCTCATAACTTGCTGGCTGCTCCATATACACTTCTTCTTGCAATTCACCATGCAAGAAGGCATTCTTAACATCCATTTGCTGCAAACTCCAACCTTTGGCTGCTGCCAAGGCAATCACACACCTAACAGTTGCCATCCTAGCAACTGGACTGAATGTCTCTTCATAATCTATGCCATATGTTTGAGCATAGCCTTTTGCAACCAACCTAGCCTTATACCTGCTAATTGAACCATCTGCATTATGTTTGCCTTTGTAAACCCATTTACAGCCAATATCTTTCTTACCCTCAGGTAAGGGTACCAAATCCCAAGTCTTATTGGCGTCTAATGCAGCCATCTCATCATCCATTGCTAAATCCCAATGAGCATGCCCAACAGCATCCTCAAAACAAGTGGGCTCAACATCCTCAACTAGTTTCACCATACAAGCATAATGGTGAGCTGCATAACCTTCAAAACCAAATATTTTAATAGGGTATCTAACCCTACTAGATCTATGTACCACTGGATCACTCAATGGAGCCTTTACATTACTATGAGCTCTCTTTACACCTGGCATCCCGACTGAAGGAATGCCAAGCTCATCATCCAAACTCTCCGAACCACTAGAATCTCCATCAAATTCCAAATGACTGGTAGATGCATCATTACCATCCAACAATTTCTTCTTTCCTTTTTCCTTCCCTACAACACTTATAGATCCACTTGAAGGTGTGGGGCTACTCCTTAGTCTCCCAGACCAAGGGCTCACTATAGGTATAGTACCAGATGATGTTTTTGGTCCACTAAGACTCTGTGATTCTTGTTTATCTTTCTATACATAGTTGTCCTGATCATTATCATAATCCAAAACATCACTAGCAGGTGTATACCAACTTCCCATCTCATCAAAGATAACATCCCTGCTCACTCTGAACTCACCAGTGATGACAGGGTTATAACAACAATACCCTTTCTACTCTAAAGAGTATCTAATAAAAACACATTTTTCTGCCTTTGGATCAAGCCTTTTCCATAGCTCGTCTAACACATGAACATATGCAACACATCCAAATACCTTCAAGTGAAATATATCAAGATTCTTGTCAGTAAAGCATTCTTCAAGAGTCATCCCATGAACTGCAGCTATGGGAGTTCTGTTCATAATGTAAATAACAGTATGGAAAGCCTTAGACCAAAAATGTTTGGGCACATTCTTTTAAGCCATTAATGCCTGTGAAACTTCTGCAATATGCCTATTTTTCTTTCTGCAACACCATTTTGCTGTGGGATATACCTGCAAGTAAATTGCCTCTTTATCCCATGAGTCCTCAAGAAGCCACTGAACTCATTAGAGAGGTACTCTCCCCCTCCATCTGATCTCAAGCACTTTACTTTTAAGCTTATTTCTGTTTCAACAGCCGCCTTAAAAGATTTGAAGTGCTCAAACACATCACTCTTTTCCTTCATGAAGTATACCCATAGCTTCCTTGAACAATCATCAATAAATGTGACAAAGTATTTGCTGCCACCAAGAGATACATTCTATATAGGCCCCGAAACATCTGTATGCACTACATCAAGTATTTTTCTACTCACTTCTCTATCATGCATGAAGGGTTGTCTTGCCTGCTTACCAAACTGGCATGCTTCACAGACTTTATGCAATTTTGCAACTCTAAAAGAAGGCAACCCTGTAACCAATTATCTGGACTGCATTAATTTCAGCCTTTGCACATTTGGATGTCCAATACATTTATGCCATATTTCAATATCTGAAACTACTCCTTTTCCTTTAGCATACATAGCAGTATCCATTGCAAAAATTCCAGCATCTAAAGTGAACATTCGGCCAACTCTACTTCCTTTTGCGACCAACCTCCACTTATCATTAAAGTCTTCTACAAAAAAATCTTTTGCATTGAATTGGACCTGCAACCCCTGCTCTACCATTTGGCCAACAGATACTAGATTCTTTGTAATTGATGGCACACGTAATACATATGTCAGACTCTTTGTCTGGCCATCATACAAGGACAAGGGAACCTTTCCAATGTGTAAAATTAGGTGGCATGAATCATCACCTATCTCCACATAACCTAGATTTTGTAAGTCTTGCATCTCTCCAAACCATTTGACATGACTGGTCATATGATTAGATGCACTTCAATCGACATACCAGACATCATCATGTGTCCCCTTTCCTGTAACTACATTCATCATATGCTGTATAACAAACATATGCTCATTTTTGTCTTCATTCTGTTGTGAAGACGATGCATAGTTTCCTTGCTGCAATTTACCACTATGAATATCGTCCTTCTTTGCATAGCAATGGGCTGCAATATGGCTTGTTTTGCCACAATAATGGCAATCAATAATAGAATTTCCAGAACCTTTATTCTGCCATCCATCTCTTCCTCTAGAGCTTCCCCTACCTCTAAAGTTTCCTTTGCCTCCAGAAACCTCCATTTCACCAAACTGTTGATTGAACCTGTTTTGCTGGTTATCGCCAGGATGTCCCATACCACGGCCTCTCGAAGAGGATCTACCATGTCTCCTTCCTGAACTTGAGTAAAATGCTTGGACATGTTCACCATTTCTTTAAAATGAATCACCTTGCATATTGATCTCTTCAGTAATCATGAGAGAGATCAGCTCATCAAAATCTAGAAATGGCTTTTGTACATATACTGAAGTAACAAATGATTTTGTAACGTGTCCAAACTAGTATCATCCAGGACACGTCTTAGCAGTCCATTGGAAAGGATGTCTAAAAAGCTCCGCCCGGCACTCCCATTGAATGTTAAAGGATTTGCGATCTAGGGCTTTCCGCGTCTGCCACGTAGCGGAAGAATTCTGGCTGTTTCCACTTAGGATCGACCAGAATTAGGGTTTTTCTAATTGGTCATTTCTTAACAACAACTAGCGTCGGCCCCAAGCGAACTACTTTACGCAAAAACACTAGGTCCAAAGCGGATTCACGCTGCACTTGGTTCAAGCAGAATGGGAAACGAGAGAGATGCAAAGCTCAACCTTTCTACCATAAGGCATAGTCCCATTCCGTTCCCCTAAAACAACGTAAATCGGGTAAGATATAACTCTAGGTCAACGCTTTTATCAATTGTGTCTTTTGACGACCATCCTGCTGTTCCTCGTGATTTGCGAAAAGTTCCCGGCCAACCGGGACGTAGGACGGACCCATGGTCCATCCTCCGCACTTTCCTCGGTTTGTTTTAGTTATGTAATTATCTAACACATTAATTGGACATGTAACAACCAACTTCTTTAATTAATCCATTAAGCACTGGTTCCTTCACATAATCTTATCACGTGACATAGAAAAACAATATCAGAAAAGTTCTTTATTAACATATCATCATATTTATCTTTGAGATACAACGAGTTCCGCCCGTAGGCTTGTCCATAATCCGCGCGAAGGCTATCCAGCAATCCACAGGGATCACTATTCCAAGTTTCCGCCCATAGACTAGTATGCGGGCCTCGAGATCCAATCTCGAGTCACGTTAGCCTCTTGTGCAGGACTCGGAAGGCGAGGAATTTACGGCCAGAGCCCCCCTGGCACCCAAGCGTCCTCCTTCTCCAAGTAGCGCTCAACGGAGAGACCTCTCACTGCGGGTTCGGTCCACGTTCCCGGTGCGGTCAACAACCCCATTGGTTAGGGTAAGGTAGGCAGTCGGGGGTAACTGAAGCTGCCACTCCCTTCAGGCCTTCAACCTGAAGTATAGATACTTATTTATTTTGTAATTCATTGGTCAAACAAGTCAAACAGTGCTCTAAAATCCCTAGCAAGCACAAACATTTTCATTGATCGATTTTGTTGTTGGCAAACTGCTAAGGAAGGAATCATTCCTTTCGAATGTATCCAGCACTCGATCCGGGGTGTCTTGCAACTTGGCAAGATCCCTTATATTCTGGGTTAGGGCGTACCCTATTAATCCAACTTGGTCAAACCCTAAAGTTTATTGGATACTTCAGTTTCTGGTTTTTAACCTTCCTTACTTAGAAGGATATCAAAGTATACATCCTTTTGCAAGATAACTTGCGTAAGGATCCACCATCCTTGTTGCGGGAATTTAGCCTTTCTTCTTGTGAATCGATCACAAGACCATATGACTTCGTACTTGCCGCTCAAGTCCTGCATTGTACTATGCGATAAAGGAGTTATGGAGCAATCCATTTTCAGTTTCTTTAAGCTGACGTTTGTCAGACCTAGGGTTTCCTAGCTTTATTATTATCTTAGGGATAAACCCTAGTTCTTTTTTTTCAGTTACAATTTACTGACCCTATATTCAGGGAATTGGACAGGTATTTAAGGTATAGACGTTTCTTGAAATTTTAATTCATTCCCAACGAATATTTCACAGCATTTTTAATTTGGTTAACTCTAGAAGGTAATTTCGAGATTACTTTCGTATGATTTGTTATCTACGTGTCAATTGACTTTTCAATTTTATACTTCATCGATTTGAGGTTAGGTTAAATCCAACTAATCTTCCCTTTTCTTTGCGAACAAACTCATGCTAAATAAGTAATCTTTCCCTTGCTAAGTTATGCAGTTAGCAATGATAACTTCCTAGAGTTTAAGTATCGCAGGAATCCTTTCATGATTTGCACTTTCCATGATGATTTGTTGTAAAAAGGAATAGGGTTTAATAGTGCAAGATGCAGTTTTATACCTTCTAGGCTTAACCAAAGTATACTACTTTAGTGGGTAAATAATCTTGCTCATAATTCGTTTCAATGCATAATGCTTATTTGAACGAAAACTATGTTTATACTTTATTTATTTTGGATGTTCAATTAAACTAAGTTCCTTCATCGTAAATAACGAGGACAAAATATATCCTATCCCTAACAATTCATCTTGCACGATTGAATTAAAACCGATATAAAATTAAGAAGGAAAAACACGGGTTTGGGGTGAGATATCCACATGGATACCGGGAGATGACGCTCCTGCAGCTACTCCTTAGACTTTCTTAGGAGGCATCACAGTTGTAGTCCTTCGAACGTGGAAGCAGATTTACACTCCTTTTTAGAATTCCACCGTCACTCCCTTGCACATCAATACTCTTCTTCTCTTTTTCGAGTAGGGGAGAAACCAAGTCCAAGGGTATTTTGGAAAGGCACGGAAGAGTTAAGGGTCTAGCCACGAGGAGGGGTAATAAGACCTTTAAGGTCTTAGTTTCTTTGGGAGGGAAAGGTTTACAAAGCCTAAAGAAAAGGCCGTATAGGGGTATATACACGGTGAAAAGGGTGTGTGTGTGTGTGTGGTTCCAAAAGGCATAAGAAGAGGTCTTGGGAGATTTTTGGGCACGGGAGTGAAAGGTATAGGAAGGGGGTCTTGGAGGGGTTTTAGGACACGGGGGGTGGGGTGTGTGGACACGGGGGTGAAAAAGGCTTAGGGGTTTAAAACCCAGGGGGGGAAAGACAAAGGCCAACACAAGGGCGTGAAGGGACACAAGGGGGATGAAAAGGGCTTAGGGGGATTTAAAAACCCTGAGGGTGAAAGGGTAAAAGGGGAAAGGTGAAAGGGGATTATAGGGGTTAACCGGGGGAAAAAAAAGGGGGTTTTAAACGAACCACGGGAAGGTGCTTAAATCTCGGTGGGGGTTATAAAAACCCGCATGGGAAGGGCCTTATGAGAGCCCCACAGGAATGGGGGCTTGGAAGAGCCCTTAGAAGCTTTCAAGTAGCTTCTAAGGCTTCTAATCTCTACACGTGGCAGGGAGAGAATAAGGATAGGAAGCTTGCTGGCGGCCATGATTCTTCAGATGTCATCAATTGGCGACGGCGCTGGCGAGGTTCACAGCTTCAGGCGGCGGCATCCAACGCTCAGCTCCTTCCCTCCAAGGCGTGGCGCAGTCTTTTAGACTCACGACCCTCCCTCACGATTATCCCTTTCCACACTCCTCTCATGCACAACGTTATGGCTAGTCCATTTTTTCTTCAATTTTTACTCCCCTCGCACAGGTTCTTTTATAGGTGAAGGGAGGGGACCTCCCCGCCCCCACGCAGCCTGAGTGCATGGCCATTCCCTTCCACGAGCTCCAGCAAACCAGCTTATTCATCCCCGCCTATTCCCTCTCCTCCAGCACAGCTTCGGCTGGATAATTAGATTTTTTTCTTTGTCATAAATTAATCCTTATCCTCTTGACCTCCTCCCAAGAGGAGGTTCGTACGAGGATATTCGGTTCCTTTATTTATGCCAATAGAGATTGTACAATCACACCGTCCGTTTATTCAATGGCGACATTCCCTTGCATGAGTATCACGCAGTTTAGAAATATTTTCAATGGAAATATTACATTCTCTCCCCCTTAGAGGAATCGAGATGACCTCATCTCAAGATAAACCGATGATATTGATAGTTGAGAGTGCCTTCATCTACCCAACTGGCATCCTCTTCGGGATAATCTTTCCACTGGACGAGGCATTCTCTCAAGATTTTGGATCTTAATTGTCTCTCCCTAACATCTAAGATCCTATCAGGCCTTAGTTCAAGGACTCCTTGACTAGGCATTACAACTTGTTGGTCGTCAAGTACGTGGTTGGGATTAGGTACATACTTCTTCAATAGGCTGATATGGAATACATTGTGAACCTTTAGGTTCTCTGGGAGTTGCAGTTTATAAGCATTAGGTCCTAGGCATTTGAGGTTCTTATACGGCCCACAATACCTTGGACTTAGCTTCTTGTAATCCCCTAAGGATAAAGAACTCTTTTTAGGGCGTACGTGAATGAAGACCATGTCTCCTTCTTCGAAGACCCTTTCTTGACTCTTCAAATCCGCGTATGCCTTCTGTCTATCCTTGGCCGCTTGTATGTCCTGTCTATTGACTTTATTTGGTCATCCATCTCTTCCAACATCTGTCTTGAAGCTTCAACCCTTAAGGTTGGATCGAAAAAGTTTAGGGGACTTCGACAGTCATGACCATACAATGCTTGGAAAGGAGTCATCTGAATGCTCTGCTGGTAAGAAGCATTGTATGCAAATTCTACCAAAGGTAAGTATTGAATCCACCTCTTCGGCTCTCGACAACAGTATACCCTAAGCATATCCTTGATGATTTGATTTACTTGCTCTGTTTGGGCATCTGTTTGGGGATGGTAGGCGATGCTAAAACAGAGTTGAGTCCCAATAGCTTCAAAGATAGCTCTCCAGAAGTGTGATGTGAAGAGAGAATCACGATCACTAATGATTCTTCTGGGTAAACCATGTAGCTTGAATATCTCCTTGATAAACAATTTTGCAATGTCTGAGGCTTTATAGTTTGTTTTTACTCGAATAAGGTGTGCAACCTTAGTAAGCATGTCAACCACAACCATGATGGAGTTGTATCCTCCCTGGACTTGGGGTAGGCCTACAACAAAATCCATACTGATGAATTCCCATTTCATTTGGGGAATGTCAAGTGGTTGCAGTTTCCCTGGCATCATGACATGCTCAGCTTTGATACGTTGGCAAGACAAACACTTAGTGACATATTTGAGAACGTCATCTTTAAGCCTCTCCCAATGGTAGCTCTTCCTAACTGCATTAAGAGTTTTAGCATAGCTAGGATGTCCTGAGAAAGGAGAATCGTGAGCTTCCCACAATATCTTTTACTTATGTGACTGGCTTGTTGGAATATATAGTCTTGTTCTATAGTAGACAAGTCCACTATTAATGGAAAATTCCTGATACTTAGCCTGCAACTTTTGATTCTAATCCTTGATAGAGATCTCCTTTAGCATTGATTGGTAGTCCAAATCATGGCATGCTTCCTCTCTAGCTAATTCAAGTATAGAATTGCTTGGCATAGATACTTTTGTAGCTAGAGATTTGGCTGTTGATGGATTCTGCAAGATTAGGGAGTTTAGGAATGCCTTGAGACTAAGTGCATCAGCAACTACATTCTCTTTCCTTGGTCGGTACTTGATTTCAAAGTCATATTCCTCCGACACTTCAATCCACCGACGTTGCCTCATGTTGAGCTCGTTCTGGGTAAAGATCCACTTGAGACTCTTATGGTCGGTTACTAGAGTAAACTTGTTATCCAATAGGTAGTGTCTCCAAAGCTTTAGAGCATGGATGAAAGCTAGTAATTCCAGATCATGCGTAGCATAATTCTTTTCATGACTCTTCAATTTCCTTGAAGAGTATGCTACTGGATGACCTTCCTGCATAAGTACACACCCCAAGGCAAGAATGCTAGCATCAGTTACTACCTTGAACTCCTTATTGAGGTCTAGAAGTTTTAAAATAGGTGCTGATACCAAACTTTGCTTCAATCTGTCGAAGCTATTTTGTTCAGGAGTTGACCATGTAATGGAAGTTTGCTTCTTCAGTAAGTCCGTCAAAGGTGCTGCAATCAAAGCATAGTTTTTGATGAAGACCCTATACCATCCTGTCAATCCAAGAAAGCTACGTATCTCTTTGATGGATACTGGTATTGGCCACTCAAGCACATCTCTGACCTTGGCTGGGTCCACTGAGATTCCTTTTATTCATACTATGAATCCCAGATATTCAATCTGACGCTTGAAGAATGCACACTTCTTCATTTTAGCATACAGCGTGTGTGACCTCATTGTCTCAAGGACAATCTGAAGTTGGGGTTCATGATCTTCTTCTTGTTTAGAATAGACTAAAGTGTCATCGAAGAAGACAAGCACGAAATCATCAAGATATGGCCTAAAGATATCTTGCATTAACCTATTGAAGGTGGCAGGTGCATTCGTAAGCCCGAATGACATAACCAGGAACTCAAAGTGCCCATATCTTGTATTGAAGGCCGTCTTTCGGATGTCTTCTTCCTTGATCCTTATCTGATAGTAACCTGACCTGAGATCAATCTTGGAGAAGATCTTCGCACCCTGAAGACGATCAAGAACCTCATCTATTCTAGGAATAGGATACTTGTTCTTGACTGTTGATTGATTCAACCCTCGGTAATCAATACATAGTCGAAGTGTCCCATCTTTCTTTTTCTAGAATAGTACTGGAGCTCCCCACAGTGAATTGATAGGCCGGATGTAGCCCTGATCTAACAGCTGCTTGAGTTGTTCCTTCAGCTCAATTGCTTTTGGTATGGACATTCTATAAGGTCTCTTTGCAATTGGCGCAGCTCCAGGTACTAACCTAATCTCATGATCCACTTCTCTTTGAGGTGGAAGATCAGTCAACTCTTCAGGGAATACGTCCGTGTATTCCTTTAGCCAAGAAGGTCCTTCATGAGACTCTTGCTTTTGATCTAATTTGTTGAGTTTGATCAAGTAAACATGTAATACTTTTTTGACTCCTTTTATGATCCGAGATACTTTGTCCAATGGGATTCTTGGCACTCCTGCCTCACCTTGAGTTGTGACTAATTCCCTTTTAGAGTTTCGAAAGGAAACTTGACCCTTTCCACAGTGAATGTGGGCGTCGTTAGGCTTAAGCCAATCCATTCCGAGTAGACACTCATGGATACCTAAGTTCATGACTCTGAATTTAACTGAAGTCTTCTTTCCTCCCAGAAAGAATTCCACCTTAGCACTTTGCCTGGTACAAGTAACTTCATGACCATTTGCCAATTCCACAAGCAGGGTAGGTGCTTCTACTATGGTTATTTCTAATCTTTTTGCACATGCTGGTGAGATAAAGGAATGTGTACTGCCACAATCAATCAAGGTATTGAAACCTTTACCTTGATAGTCCGACGGTGCCTAAATCACCGAGAACTGGCGATTTGACCCTTTTTTGTGTAAAGCGGCATGGACTGTTGCTGTTTCGAAATCCGCTTCCATGGTCGGATCTTCTTCTTCTCCTTCTTTCCAGATTTACCTATTGGCAATATAGGCGGTTCTTCCTCTTCCTCGGGTAGCGGCTCCTTGACCACGGCCTGTTCCTTGGAAAGGCGCTTGGCGATGTCCTCCACCAAGCTTGGGACATTGCCTTTTGAAGTGACCGGGGTTTGTTGCAGTGAAAAAAATGGAGGTTTCGGCCATTACTTTGAGTAGGAACAAAGTTGTTGACGTTATTCGTCCTTGCTTTCTTTCTTTGTCCCTAATTATGACCTTGAACTCTCTTCATTTGAGGTCTGAATGCTCCTCTGTTCGGGTCATTATAAGACCAAATTTTGTTACCCCTTGGTCTAGCTTGCACCTTCTGAATTATAGGCGCCACTCAAATGAGTGCATCGTGAAGATCTGATGGACGCATAGATTCGAGACGGGTATTTATTGGTGGATTTAAACCCACACAAAATTTGGACACCTGTTGTGTCATGTCCATCTGTGGCGCATACTTTAAAAGTGAGACGAATTTAGAGTAGTATGCGTCAAGAGTGAGTCCTAGCTGTTTTAGCTCGTAGAACTCATTCATTTTCTGCGTGCGATATGCAGGTGGTAAGTATCTTCCCTGCATGGCTTTCTTCAGCTTCTCCCAGGTAATGGATCCCTCTGCGATCCCTTGATCCCTGCACCATTTCTTCCACCAAAGTCTGGCTTCGCCGGTGAGTTTTAACTTGGCGAGCATAGCGTGATTGGCGGGTACAGTACCTGCTGCTTTGAAGTAATCCTCCATGGATTCAATCCAAATTTCAGCATCAGCTTGGATGAATCCACCTCTCCCGTCAAACTCGGGTGGCTTAATCTGCTTAAGAAGGAACTTCTTCTCCTGGATTATAGCAGTACTTGATGCAGGAGGCAAATTAGGAACCTGTACCTAGGGTTGTGCCTGGATAAAGGTTTTCTTAACATTATTATATGATAATCCACGTTAGCTTATATTACATCTTTAATTTAGCTATCTTGTAAACAATGTAGCTACTTAACTTTTTATCAACTCTTATGCACAGCCAGGCATTGATAAAAAGAAGTCTTTATTTGTATTTATATGGGCATAGCCCTTTCGAATACAACATTTCATGTGATGATAAGCCAATTGTTACATTTAGTTTGGGGAGAACAACGTTGTATTGCATTTATCTACAGGAACTGTGTAATAGTAAGGTTTTGGGTCATGGATCTTCAGGAATCAATAAGTCATTGGAAGTTTAGGATATCCTTTTCATTGGAATCCATACTTCTCATGCCGGCCCAACACTTTAATCATGTCGTCGGGAATTACACGGGTTAGTTCCTCATATACATATGAGTTCATCTCAACCCTCCGACCTCGAATATGTATAGTCGAATTTCTATGAGCTTCCACAAAAATGAACAGCTTCACGACTTTAAGGTCTTCCAACCACTTGATCCTCTTTAGGTTGGTCTGTAGATAAGCAAATCGGTGGGTGGCTATATAATAGATTCCTGAAGCACCTGTCCATCTTCATTCCATGTACAAAGGTGATGGATTATAGATCTGCTCCAGGATGTTCATCATCCCAATCCTTTGTCTGTAAAGTGGAGAATGCATTGCAGTCATAAACATGACTCGAAATACCAAGAACTTGTTCCACGCTTTGTAATTTTGCAAGACAGCATTGAAGGTAAGGAAATGTTTGGACAACAACGTTTGCTTTGCTTCATTTTATTATAATTTCATAAAAACAATTCCGTTGTTGGTCGGCTCTAATACCAATTGTAACATGTCCACTAGTATCATCCAGGACACGTCTTAGCAGTACATCGAAAAGGATGTCTAGAAAGCTCCGCCCGACACTCCCATGGAATGTTACGGGATTTGCGATCTAGGGCTTTCCGCGTCTGCCACGTAGCAGAAGTATTTTGGCCGTTCCCACTTAGGATCGACTGAAATTAGGGTTTTCCTGATTGGTCATTTCCTAACAACAACTAGCGTCGGACCCAAGCGAACTACTTTACGTAGAAACACCAGGTCCGAAGTGGATTCACGTTGCACTTGGTTCAAGGAGAATGGAAAATGAGAGGGATGCAAAGCTCAATCTTTCTGCCATAAGGCATAGTCCCATTCCGTTCCCCTAAAACAACGTAAATCGAGTAAGACATAACTCTAGGTCAACACTTTTGTTAATCATGTCTTTTGACGACCATCCTGCTATTCCTCATGATTTGAGAAAAGTTTCCGGCCAACTGAGACCACCCAACCGTAGGACGGACCCATGGCCCATCCTCCGCACTTTCCTCGGTTTGTTTTAGTTATGTAATTATCTAACACATTAATTGGATATGTAACAACTAGCTTCTTTAATTAATCCGTTAAGCACTGGTTTCTTCACATAATCTTATCACGTGACATAGAAAAACAATATCAGACAAGTTTTTTATTAACATATCATCATATTTATCTTTGAGATACAACGAGTTCCGCCCGTAGGCTTGTCCATAATCCGCCCGTAGGCTTGTCTATAATCCGCTCGAAGGCTATCCAGCAATCCACAGGGATCACTATTCCAAGTTTCCGCCCGTAGACTAGTATGCGGGCCTCGAGATCCTTGTTGAGATATCGAGCTCCACTCATGATACGCCAGGGTGACCGTTGTGTATTTATGTCACCGACTTGTCAGTTTTGCAGACGCGGTTGGTACACCGCCCATGAATAATAGCTACATGATAGCTATCCTTATCTACTCTAGTTCGTGGCTCAGTTAGTATGCCATCTTAGTTAGTTGAGTTTGGTTTGAGACCCATATATAGGGTTCTTCTATTTCTTTGTATGAGAGTTCTTTTGGCTTCCACAACTAAGAAGAGGAAAATTGTTTTCAGCCTCCACCCTTGTGTGTATTCCCCCATTGTGCAAGCAAGAAAGCTATAAGTGAGACTCCTTCCTTCTCTCCCACAATCTTGACATGGTATCAGAGCCTTGTTCGTGGTAAGGATCTCAAGAAAGCAAGCCAAGCTCGCGGTGTTCTGGTTGAGACGTCCTTCACGGTGAAGCAAGAGGGCCGTATATGCTACGGGATAGGGCTTTAGCCCTTGGCGACCTTGTTTTTTTGATTTGAGGCTATTTCAGGGCCTGTTTGGGAGGCGGAAGTTTTCTGCATGCACTCAGGAAAAGGCCCAGTTTTATGCTGTGCAGCCACTGTTCTACAGGTCGGTGAAAAGTTACTGTAGAAATTGCATCGTATGCTTGTGCGCAGAGACATTGGGAGTTACAGAATCATCCCTATTGCCTGTTGATGCAAAATCGTCACTAGGAAGTGACTGTGTGGTCAAATACCACTTTTGCCAGTTTTGTAGATTTTCCCTTGTGAGGGTGAAGCTGTGTTTTTTGCGGTGACAGAACTTTTTGCAGTGTTCTGTAATGGCATCTGATTCTCTTTCACAGATTGTCACTGAAAAGCTTGACAAGAACAACTTCCAAGCATGGAAGTTTAGAATGACGAATTTCCTTATGGGAAAAGGATATTGGGAATTTGTTGCAGGAAATGAAGAAGAACCGGTTCTTCCTGATGTTTCCAATCAACAACAAATGCAGGCATTTAAAGCATGGCATGAGAGAGCCAGGAAAGTCATGTACTGGCTGTCTATCAGCATTTCAGACTCTATGATTGTGCATATTCAAGATGCAAGTACGCCAAAGGAGGCATGGGATACTTTGTCAAAAATGTATAGCACAAATACGCAAGCCAAGAAAATGCAGCTCAAGCAAGAGTTGCATAATGTGCAAAGAGAAAATATGAGCATCAATGACTAACACATGAAGGTGAAGAAGATTGCAGATGCACTTGCTTCCATTGGGTCGCCAGTGGAAGATGATGATTTAGTTTCTGTGACCTTGAATGGTCTAGGAAAGGATTATGCACAGTTCCGAACATCCATTTCCATCCGTGAAAGATTTCCTGATTTTGAGGAGTTGATTGCTCTTCTAATTTCTGAGGAGCAGAGAAATGGTGGTGCATCTTCTTCAGGAGGAACTTCAAAAGAAGATGTTTTCTACTCAAATACTGGAAGAGGTAGAGGCAGAGGTAGAGGAGGCCGATATGGAGGCTATGGTAGAAATCAGAATATGCAGCAAACTCAAGAAAACCAGTCCTATGGAGGAGGACGTGGTAACTCTAGAGGCAAGGGGAGCCAAAGAGGTTGTGGTGGATGGCAAAGAGGCCAAAATGCAAACAGTAATGTTGAATGCTACTACTGTGGTAAAATGGGTCATATGGCTAAAGACTGCTATAAAAAGCAGAATGACATCATGAATGGAAAACTGTAACAAGGGAATTATGCATCTTCTAGTAGACAGGGTGATGACAGAAATGAGCACTTGTTTATGGTGCAGCACATGAACAATTCTGTGACAAGTGTAGAAGAAAGCAATGATGTATGGTATGTTGACTCAGGTGCATCAAACCACATGACAAGTCATGCAGAATGGATGGAGGATGCAAGAAAAATGAAAAAACCAGGATTTGTGGAGACTGGTGATGATACTGCACATCCTATTGTGCAGATTGGAAAAATTCCTTTGTCTATGCAGGATGGGAAAAAGAAATACCTGTCCGATGTATTTCATGTCCCGAATATCACCAAGAATCTGGTTTCTGTTGGTCAAATGGTTAAGCAGGGCTTGCAGGTCAGATTTAATCCTCATGGATGCTTTGTTGAGGATATGAAAAATAAAGGTCGCTTGATAGCAAAAGGAAAGAAGAAGGGCAGAATGTTTACATTGGATGCAGACATGTCTGAATTGAGTGCAGTAATGATTGCACATGGGACCGGTGTAGTTGCAGATATTGATATCTGGCATAAACGCATTGGTCATGTTAATGTACAGCGACTTAAATCAATGTAAGCCCAAAATATTGTTGTAGGATTGCCCAAATTCAAGGTTGCAGAAATGCATAAGGTATGTGAAGCCTGTCAGTTTGGAAAACAGGCAAGGAAACCATTTCCTAGACATGTTCAAGAGAGTGAGAAGCCATTGGAATTAATCCACTTTGATGTGTGGACTACTAAAGCTGCATTTCTTGGAGGCTGTCATTATTTTGTCACTTTTATTGATGATTAGAGCAGAAAAGTTTCGGTGTATTTTATGAAAAAAAAAAGTGAAGTTTTTGGGCATTTCAAAACTCTTAAAGCTATGGTTGAAAAAGAAACAGGCCTGCAGATAAAATGCCTAAGGTCAGATGGAGGGGGAGAGTACCTCTCAAATGAGTTTGCAAGGTTCCTGCAGGAGCATGGCATAAAGCAGCAATATTCATGCAGTCATACCCCACAACAAAATGAAATTGCAGAAAGGAAAAACAGGCATATTGGAGAGGTATCTCGTGCCATGCTCAATGAAAAAGACTTGCCAGATTTTTATTGGGCTGAAGCAGTTGCTACAACAGTCTACATAATCAACATGACTCCCACTGCAGCAATACATGGAATGACTCCAGAGGAGAGGTATACTGGTAGGAAACCAGATATTTCTCATTTGAAAATTTTTGGTTACATTGCCTATGTGCATGTGCTAGATGAGTTGAGATCCAAGTTGGATCCAAAAGCTGAGAAGTGCATCTTTATTGGTTACTCTCTGCAGCAAAAAGGGTATAGATGCTATAACCCTTCTACTCGTAAATTTATAGTGAGCAGAGATGTTGTTTTTGATGAGATGAGTAGCTGGTATAAACTAGTAAATGTGATTGATGATGTAGATGCACAAAATGGTAATGCTGCACAGAATTCACAGCAGCAATCACAAAATATTAGTGGACCTGGAGCGTCCTTTAGCAGTGGTTCACATTCTTTGCCATGGATATGCAGATTGAGATCAGGAGAATCTTCTCAAAGTAATGCAGATAGTGGTATGCAGGTATCACGAAAAGGAAAAGAGAAGGTTGATCAGCCCATGTTTGATGTGAATGCAGGTCACTTTTATGTGGATGGTGAATCCAGTGGCGCAGAATAGAGCATTGATGATGAGTTGGGTATTCCTTCTATTGTTACACCTGGAGTAAGGAAGACCAGGGATGTTTTGAGAGCACCTGGGAGTGAACCTACTTTGCACAGGTCTACGAGAGCTAGGTATCCTGTGGATAGACTGAAATATGATGGATTTACAGCCATTCACTATGCATATATGGTGAAAGTGATACAGGAATCAGAACCCACTTCCTTTGAGGAAGCCATGGGAAAAGAAAAATGGGAGAAAGCCATGGATGAAGAAATGGATGCCTTGGAAGCAAATGCTACATGGGAATTGGTACCTTTGCCTAAAGGTAAAAATGCAATTGGCTGTAAGTAGGTTTATAAGGTGAAGCACAATCTAGATGGTTCTGTGAACAGATACAAGGCAAGATTAGTAGTCAAGGGGTATGCACAAACATATGGCATTGACTATGAAGAAACATTCAGTCCGGTTGCAAGGATGGCAACCGTAAGAGGAGTCATTGCTATGGCTGCATCAAAGGGATGGTCTTTACATCAGATGGATGTAAAGAATGCCTTCTTGCATGGTGATTTGCAAGAAGAGGTCTATATGGAGCAGCCACCAGGTTATGTGCATGCTGTTTATCCTAAGTTTGTTTGCAGGTTGAAGAAAGCCTTGTATGGCTTGAAGCAAGCACCTAGAGCATGGTCTGACAAGATAGGACAGTATCTTGTCACTATTGGCTTTCAGATTTCCAAGGCAGATTTCTCACTTTATGTGAGAAAAACAGAGAAAGGTATTATGCTACTTGTCATTTATGTTGATGATTTGATTATGACAGATGACAGTGATGAAGATATCCTTCATGTGAAAATGCTATTGAAGCAGAAGTTTGAGATGAAGGATTTGGGAGAGCTGAGTTATTTCTTGGGCATTGAGGTGATTACATCACCAAGTGGGATACAGCTCTTGTAGAGGCAGTATGGATTGGACATGCTGTCCAAATATGGGATGACAAGCTGTAAGCCTATTTCAGCTCCTTTGGAGCAGAATGTGAAGCTGAGCACAGATGCATGTGAGCTTCTAGGAGACCCTACTATGTACAGACGCATAGTAGGAAGTTTGATTTATATGACTATTACTAGGCCAGTTTTGAGCTATGCTGTTGGATTGGTAAGTCAGTTTATGCAGGCTCCAAGGAAACCACATTTGGATGCGGCTAGACGCATACTCAGGTATGTGAAGTTCACATTGCAGTATGGACTATTTTATGAGACTGGGGTTTAGATACAGTTGCATGGATACACTGATGCTGATTGGGTTGGTAGTATTTTTGATAGACGATCTACCAGTGGATATGTGTTCTCTTTTGGGAGTGCTGCAGTCACTTGGAGCAGTAAGAAACAGCCTACAGTTGCCTTGTCGAGCACAGAGGCTGAGTACAGGGGTGCAGCAATGGCTGCATGTGAGGTAGCTTGGTTGCATAAGCTACTTTATGATATGCATCAGTCTACAGATGGGCCAATTGTCATTTATTGTGACAACATGAGCAGTATACACTTGGCAAATAACCCAGTCTATCATGCTAGAACAAAGCACATTGAGGTGCATTATCACTATGTGCGAGAGAAGGTTTTACTAGGTCTTATTGATCTAGTTTATGTCAGCACAGAGGATCAGGTAGCTGAGATATTCACGAAGGCATTGGGCGCAGAGAAGCTGCGTAAGTTCAGAGACCTGCTTGGTGTGCAGGAATTGAGATTGAGCTCGAGGGGGAGTGTTGAGATTTCGAGCTCCACTTGTGATACGCCAGGGTGACCGTTGTGTATTGATGTCACTGACTTGTCAGTTGCAGACGTGGTTGGTACACCGCCCATGAATAATAGCTACATGATAGCTATCCTTATCTACTCTAGTTCGTGGCTCAGTTAGTATGCCACCTTAGTTAGTTGAGTTTGGTTTGAGACCCATATATAGGGTTCTTCTATTTCTTTGTATGCGAGTTCTTTTGGCTTCCACAACTAAGAAGAGGAAAATTGTTTTCAGCCTCCACCCTTGTGTGTATTCCCCCATTGTGCAAGCAAGAAAGCTACAAGTGAGACTCCTTCCTTCTCTCCCACAATCTTGACAATCCTATCTCGAGTCACGTTAGCCTCTTGTGCAGGACTCGGAAGGCGAGGAATTTACGGCCAGAGCCCCCCTAGCACCCAAGCGTCCTCCTTCTCCAAGTAGCGCTCAACGGAGAGACCTCTCACTGTGGGTTCGGTCCACGTTCCCGGTGCGGTCAACAACCCCATTGGTTAGGGTAAGGTAGGCAGTCGGGGGTAACTGAAGCTGCCACTCCCTTTAGGCCTTCAACCTGAAGTATAGATACTTATTTATTTTGTAATTCATTGGTCAAACAAGTCAAACAGTGCTCTAAAATCCCTAGCAAGCACAAACATTTTCATTGATCGATTTTGTTGTTGGCAAACTGCTAAGGAAGGAATCATTCCTTTCGAATGTATCCAGCACTCGATCCGGGGTGTCTTGCAACTTGGCAAGATCCCTTATATTCTGGGTTAGGGCGTACCCTATTAATCCAACTTGCTCAAACCCTAAAGTTCATTGGATACTTCAATTTTCGGTTTTTAACCTTCCTTACTTAGAAGGATATCAAAGTATACATCCTTTTGCAAGATAACTTGCGTAAGGATCCGCCATCCTTGTTGCGGGAATTTAGCCTTTCTTCTTGTGAATTGATCACAAGACCATATGACTTCGTACTTGCCCCGCAAGTCCTGCATCGTACTATGCGATAAAGGAGTTACGAAGCAATCCGTTTTCAGTTTCTTTAAGCTGACGTTTGTCAGACTTAGGGTTTTCTAGCTTTATTATTATCTCAGGGATAAACCCTAGTTCTTTTTTTTTGGTTACAATTTACTGACCCTATGTTCAGGGAATGTGGACATGTATTTAAGGTATAGACGTTTCTTAGAATTTTAATTCATTCCCAACGAATATTTCACAGCATTTTTAATTTGGTTAACTCTAGAAGGTAATTTCGAGATTACTTTTGTACGATTTGTTATCTACATGTCAATTGACTTTTCAATCTTATACTTCATCGATTTGAGGTTAGGTTAAATCCAACTAATCTTCCCTTTTCTTTGCGAACCAACTCATGCTAAATAAGCAATCTTTCCCTTGCTAAGTTATGCACTTAGCAATGATAACTTCCTAGAGTTTAAGCATCGCAGGAATCCTTTCATGATTTGCACTTTCCATGATGATTTGTTGTAAAAAGGAATAGGGTTTAATAGTGCAAGATGCAGTTTTATACCCTCTAGGCTTAACCAAAGTATACTACTTTAGTGGGTAAATAATCTTGCTCATAATTTGTTTCAATGCATAATGCTTATTTGAACGAAAACTATGTTTATACTTTATTTATTTTGGATGTTCAATTAAACTAAATTCCTTCGTCGTAAATAACTAGGACAAAATATATCCTGTCCCTAACAATTCATCTTGCACGATTGAATTAAAACCGATATAAAATTAAGAAGGAAAAACCTGGGTTTGGGGTGAGATATACACATGGATACCGGGAGATGACCCTCCTGCAGCTACTCCTTGGACTTTCTTAGGAGGCATCACAGTTGTAGTCCTTCGAACGTGGAAGCAGCTTTACACTCCTTTTCAGAATTCCACCGTCGCTCCCTTGCACGTCAATACTCTTCTTCTCTTTTTCGAGTAGGGGAGAAACCAAGTCCAAGGGTATTTTGGAAAGGCACGGAAGAGTTAAGGGTCTAGCCACGAGGAGGGTTAATAAGACCTTTAAGGTCTTAGTTTCTTTGGGAGGGAAAGGCTTACAAAGCCTAAAGAAAAGGCCGTATAGGGGTATATACACGGTGAAAAGGGTGTGTGTGTGTGTGGTTCCAAAAGGCATAAGAAGAGGTCTTGGGAGATTTTTGGGCACGGGAGTGAAAGGTATAGGAAGGGGGTCTTGGAGGGGTTTTAGGACACGGGGGGTGGGGTGTGTGGACACGGGGGTGAAAAAGGCTTAGGGGTTTAAAACCCAAGGGGGAAAGACGAAGGCCATCACAAGGGGGCGAAGGGACACAAGGGGGATGAAAAGGGCTTAGGGGGATTTAAAAACCCCAAGGGTGAAAGGGTAAAAGGGGAAAGGTGAAGGGTGAAAGGGTCTTATAGGGGTTAACTAGGGGAAAAAAAAGGGGGTTTTAAACGGACCACGGGAAGGTGCTTAAATCCCGGTGGGTTTTATAAAAACCCGCATGGGAAGGGCCTTATGAGAGCGCCATAGGAATGGGGGCTTGGAAGAGCCCTTAGAAGCTTTCAAGAAGCTTCTAAGGCTTCTGATCTCTACACGTGGTAGGGAGGGAAAAGGGATAGGAAGCTTGCTGGCGGCCATGATTCTTCAGACGTCATCAATTGGCGACGGCGCTGGTGACGTTCACACCTTCAGGCGGCGGCATCCGACCCTCAGCTCCTTCCCTCCACGGCCTAGTGCAGTCAATCAGACTCACGACCCTCCCTCACGATTATCCCTTTCCACGCTCCTCTCACGCGCAGCGTTATGGATAGTCCTTTTTTTCTTCCCTTTTTACTCCCCTCCCACAGGTTCTTTTATAGGTGAAGGGAGGGGACCTCCCTGCCCCCATGCGGCCCGAGAGCATGGCCATTCCCTTCCACGAGCTCCAGCAAACCAGCTTATTCATCCCCGCCTATTCCCTCTCCTCCAGCACAGCTTCGGCTGGATAATTAGATTTTTTTCTTTGTCATAAATTAATTTATCCTCTTGACCTCCTCCCAAGAGGAGGTTCATACGAGGATATTCGGTTCCTTTGTTTATGCCAATAGAGATTGTACAATTGCACTGTCCATTTATTCAATGCCGGCATTCCCTTGCATGAGTATCACGCAGTTTAGAAATATTTTCAATGGAAATATTACAGATTTCCATGCCTTCTCATTGTTAAGGCCACTCAGAGGGGATGAAACCAAATCATCATCATCAGGCATTGCATCAATCACTGCTAAAGCATCTGCAATGCTCCTCACATTCAACGCATACTCATTGACATACATTTTCCCTTTCTTCAAGGCATTCAACTCTTGCTTGAGTTGAATCTTTCATGCCTTTGTGTTGACTGAATACATACTCTCAAAAATTGTCCAAGCTGCATGTGAAGTTTTTGCATTCCTGATATGTTCCAGCATAGTATTATCAATAACTGCAGATAGCCACTACATCACCTTGTTGTCTTTCGTATTCCACTCTTTCCATGCTTTTAACTTATCTGCACTCGGAGGGATACCCAGCTCTGACTCCTTTTCTTCACCTAAAACAAACTCATAAAGACCCTTTCCAATGAGAAAGTTCGTCACACGAAACTTCCATGAAGGATAGTTATTCTTGTCGAGCTTCTCGATAATAGGATTTCTATGGTTTTCTGCCATTATCACAAACAAGGATACATCACAGCAAGCTAGTCTTTTGCAATCTTCCACAACACGTGCACAACACTACACCAAGTAACCTTTTTCATTGATTTCTCAATAGTACATGTAATTTGCAACCTGTTTGTAGATAAACCTTATGTTTGCTTCCTGCAAACACCTCAAAAATTACAGATTCGTAATCTGTAACCCACACACCCACTTTCGGTCAATGTAGCCGAAATCAAAGTGTACCTTGAAACTACTGTCCGCAACCTTGTGACTCTAAAACAAGGCCTGAAACAGCCTTAGATGCCCAAAATACAGTGATCTAGTTGCACACCAAATCTCACAACAATTTGGGATTTTTGCTCGACCCCGCTTCCGATGAATCCACATGCACTATCTAAGAGAGAGAGTGGAAGAATGGAAGAGCTTCTTACCCGTTGCTTGGTTTCTCAAACCTTGCTTCTTCTCCTTCACTTCAACCTTTGAAATCAGTCTCTCTCAGTGGCGTAGCTCTAATACCATGTCAAGAATCACAGGGTGGGGAGACTTGCTTGAGCTGTTGCACCAAACACACACTGTATACACAAGAGGAAGCTCACTCAAAAACACAAGAAGAGAGATGGAGGTCAAAAAGTTTTCTTGCTAATTTCTTCTTCTTCTTCCAGACACTATACAATGTACACAAAGTATAGATAAGATACAACATAAAGGGAAGTTGCCTACTAAGTCAAACAGTGCATAACCAACTACACTAATTGATTGGCGCTATGTCTTTGCCAGCTATAGGTAGGTGTAACAAACTAAATATAATAAGTGATAAGTCAGTGGCCATGTGAGTATCATAATGACCACCAACGTGCTAAGTGTAGACATGCGGACCCATCTAGCCAGGCGGTCCATTATCAATGTTCGCACGTGTTGAGCTTGCCATCTCAACAAAATGGGCTCTACAGTTAGTCTCACAACAATCCATCAATACCAGCGTATTCCTGGTAGTGAAGAATCCCCTGCTGTGTTGTTGGATTGTGAAGGACTAGTCTCTGTTCTGACAAAAGACCACCTGGGAAGCTTCTTTGTAAACACATTTTTTTTTCTTCTCTCTTATTTCATCAACTTCCGCATCCGCAAAGAAGAAAGATTACAAAAACTCATTAAAAAAAAAACAATCCTTGTAAACCCAACTTTGAGCTACGCTCATCCCGCTAACAAGATTTTGAGTGTGTGAGGTTGTTTGAAATTTTGCAGGATGACCGATCAAAATATTCAAGATTTTATGGCCGAAGGTGACTTATTGGAACCAACGATGGAGCAAAAACTGAATCTAATTATGATGAGCTTCAAGAGAAACAAGGAGCATGTCAACCTTTGCAAGCTCAATTGGCCACTCTTCAACGATCTATTGTCGATCAACATGGACCGTAACTCGAAGATGTTATACGACGTACGATCGATGCGACACTCGAAGCACAATCTATCTGAAAAGAAACCAAGATAAGTAAAAGAAATTTAAAATTCTATACTTTTAACGGGTTACGCAATGGAAATACTGTTCTCGCTTTTATAAGTCAATTTGATGATTATTTCCATGAAGAACAATATGCTGAAAAAGGCAAACTCAAGTGTGTCACTAACCATTTAGTGGATAGAACATTGCTATGGTGGACTGTTGTCTACAAAAGCATTGATTGTCCTACTACTTGGGAGACTTTTCAAAATAATTTTTTGCAAAATTTTCTTTCACCTCAATTCCATGAAAAATCAGTAAAACAGTGGGATCTTCTGCAACAAAGAGATTATGAGCCTATTTCACAATATACCGAGCATTTTTGGAATGCCTTATTGCAACTTTGAATGCTCGAAGATGTACCCAAGGTGATCCACAAGTGCAAGTTTATGTTTGGTTTGCTTGGTCACTTCTATGTGGAAGTGAACATGTTCAAGCCAACGACTCTCGAGGATGTGATTTCCTTGGCCCATGATGCTGAAGACGAAATTCAAGGACGAGAGAAGCGACCACAACAATTCCCAACTAACAGTACCTTTGGTACAAGCAATTCAATTCTAACTTTTGAAGATTCAATCAAAACCGTTTTGTTCCATCTTCATTCCGTAAATCTTGGACACGACCCCCTGCTTTACTATCAAACACAAATCCAAATCCTAAGCCATCTTTCCAGCCAAATCCCAACATTCCTAAACTCCCAGCTATTACCAATAATGTTGCCAAAGCCAAACCCATAGTCTGCTAGAAGTGCCACCAACCTGGACATCTAGCAGTGAATTGTCAATCCAAAAAGCCAACTATTCACATCAACTACTTGGGAGCGACTAAAGATGACGACCATGAAGAAATGATCGATTTCATAGAAGACGATGGCGATATTGGTACTACATTAGATACTTTACATGATATGCGAAATCCTCATTCTTTATTAACGATGAAATGTCTTGTGTATGGTAGAGAAAAGATTGTTTTACATGATGATGGGAGTACACACAATTTTTTTCTTCAAAATTGGTCAAAGAATTTAATTTACATACGGTTCTGATTCATTATCGCATCAAGGCTGCATTCTTAGGCACTAGATACAATGGAACACTAGAAGTTCATGACTTAGAAATTAAAATTGGCGATTATGTTGAGTGCAGAAATTTATTAGTTGTGCCTTTGCAATCTAGTGACATTATTTTAGGAATGCCTTGGTGTCATAAATAAAATCCTGATATAGATTATTCCACGTATTCAATGAAGATTCATTCTAATGGAAAACAAATCACATTACACGGTACACATACTTTTGATAATTTTCCATTGCTTAGTTACACACAGGCTAAACGTGCATTAAGAAAAGGTAGCAAATCCTATTTAGTATGGGTGAATGAAATTGAAGCTGAGGAAAATCAGATGCATCTTAGGCATGCACAATTTCTTTCACAATTTAAAGATTGTTTTGCTACTAACCTACCACTTGGCTTACCACCTACACATCCTGAAGATCATAAAATATACTTAATACCAGGTTCTCAACCACCATGTGAAGCACCTTATTGACATAACCAAATTGAACAAAAAGCAATTCAAACCCAAGTTGAAGAACCTGAGGACTCATTAGTGTTGGAAACTGCGAGGAAGATGAGAGACGAAGAGAGACACAAGACACCGGAAGTGGAACCCCAAAAATGTGTCAACTAAGCACACATGATAGGAATATATAGAGGGGACCTAGGGCACTATATATAGACAGACTATATATAGCTATTGGGGCGCTATATATAGATAGACTATATATAGCTAACAATTAGGCCCAGTAGTTCTCCTTTTGGTGCACCCGTCCTATTAGTTAAAAAGAAAAATAACACCTATAGGATATGAATTGATTATCATGCCCTAAATAAGATAATTGTCAAGAATAGATATCCTATCCCTAGGGTAGACGACCTCATGGATAAATTACAAGGGGCTACAATATTCAGCAAGATAGATCTTAAATCTGGATACCATCAAGTACGATTGGACAAACTTGTTATTTTCAAAACTACATTTAGGACCCAATTCGGACATTATGAATTCCTTGTTATGCCATTTGGTTTAACTAATGCACTAGCCACATTCAGACGTATGATGAATTGCATATTTTTGAAGCATCATCATTGTGTCATTGTTTTCTTTGATCACATATTGGTTTTCAATAAAAATGAGAATGAGCATTATGAACATTTATCCTTGGTTTTCAAATTATTGAAAGAGAATCAATTATATGCTAATATTGAGAAGATCAAAATTTTCCAAACCCACATTGAATATTTAGGATATATTGTTTCATCTGATGGTATTAAAGTGGATCCTAAAAAGATAGAAGCAATTTTGAATTGGCCAATACCTAAAAATGTGCATGAATTACATTCTTTCTTAGGTCTTGCTAGCTTTTACAGAAAAATTTTGAGAAAATTTTCATTGCTTGCATTACCTTTGACAAATTTATTAAAGAAAGGTATTGTGTATCATTGGTCTGAAAATAAGCAAAAGTCTTTTGATTTATTGAAGCATGCCTTAACACATGCTCCTGTATTACAATTACCTGACTTTAATAGACCATTCTTTCTAATAGTCACTAGCGCTAGTGGATCTAGAATAGGAGCTGTCCTTATGCAAGATTCACATTCTATAGCCTACTCTAACTGTAAACTTAAACCCTCTGAACTCAAGTATTCTACCTATGATAAGGAATTGCTAGCAGTAGTACAAGCTTTGCAACAATGGAAACACTATTTAATGGGATCTGAATTCATGATCAAAATTGACCAATAAAGTATCAAACATCTCCTTAGTCAGCCACAAATCTCTGACCATCATATTAAATGGGCTGCTTTTATTTAAAGTTTCCACCCACTTATTCAATATCAACCTAGAAAAGAAAACATTGTTGCCGATGCCTTGAGTAGAAGACCAACTATTCATAATATCTTTGTTATATCTTTTGATTCCCTTATCCCTATGAAAGATACCTATGACCAAGACCCCAGTTTTCAAGCTGATCAGAATAAAATAATTGCAAATAACTGGATTCCAATAGATTCATTGTCTTATTCTGATGGATTTATGTTTTATGAGAAAAGGTTATGTGTAATTGTTCCATTATGATCATTTGTGTTGCACGAAATTCATTGTCCCCCTTATTAAGGCCATAGAGATATTATTTCCACTTTATGTACATTGGTTGAAGATTTTTACTGGCCACAGATGGAATCTGATGTTTCTAACTTTGTATATGAATGCTTAATTTGTCAAAGAGTTAAGCGACACCATGGTAAGCAATATGGTTTGTTAATGCCCTTACCAATCCCAGAACGACCATGGGAACATGTTTCAATGGGTTTTATTACTGTTTTGCATAACAAACAAGCTAATCATGATATGATTTGGACTATTGTAGATCGGTTTAGCAAACAAGCATATTTCATTCCATGCAAGAAAACATTAATTGCATCTCAAGCTGCTCAATTGTTTTTGAAAACTATTTTCACTAACCATGGTTTGCCAAAAGTTATTATTTCTGATTGTGATTCTAGATTCTGTAATAATTTTTGGACTACTTTATTTGCTAATTTAGGTACAAAGATTGATTTTTCATTTGCATTTCATCCTGAGACAAATGGGTAAATAGAAGCTATAAACAACACAAATTTGGATCTTTTGCATGCATACACAATTTCAAAACCACAAACATGGAATACACACTTGCATTTACTTCAGTTTACATACAATAACACACCACATACAGCTACACAGAAAGCACCGTTTGAAATCATTTATGGATATATATTAACTGCACCTGTTACCTTATTGTCAAACAAAGTTAAAGATGCTAAAGATATTGCCAATATACATGCTACTATTTTTACTGAAGTTAAAGACATGATTGCCAAAGCCTAGCAATCATACACAAAACAAGCTAACAAGAAAAGAAAAGCTATGAGTTTCAAAGTTGATGATTATATTTGGTTATGCATTGAAAATAGAAGATTACAAAGTGTTGAGAAACACCTTGTTGTAAAGTTAGCTCCTAGATTCTATGGACCCTTCAAAATCATTCACAAAATCAATGACAATGCATTTAAATTAGAATTACCCCAACATTGAAAAATCCACAATAATTTTCCTATAAGTTTGTTACGACCTTTTAAAGGCCAACTACCTGTACACCTTGTCTATGAAAACCCTCCTTTGTTTGTTAGAAGAAGAAACTAAAATCCTTGAACCCGAAACTATTCTAGACACTGACTTCATAACAACTAGAATTGGTCGTAGATATTCTAGATATTTGGTAAAGTTTAAAAATCATCTTGTTGAAGAGGTCCAATGGATGCACGCTCGTGACCTAAGTGCTTATCCCTCAGTGCTTGCTCCACATTGAGCTAATAGCAATTGAGGACAATTTCTATCCCACCCCGGGGGTATGATGCCACAAGGCATATCCCATAATGGATTTTGTGAGACCACGGTGGGTTATGTGAGTTTTTATTCCATGGTGGATTCCATGAGGTTTTGCATTGGATTCCGTAAAACTATATTTATTTGTCGAGGCTTGTACACAAGGTGGATTCCTTGTACAAGAAGTTGACGGGGATGCTTGTCTTTTTCGGGCGTCACATTAATTTAATGTGCAAGTGGATGATTCCATAGCGGGTGGTTTCACAAAATACATATTTAAATTAATGGATGGTTATGAGATTAGAGTGCGCACTCATATTAAATTAAGGTTAGGACAGAGTTTCAACCTATTTATTTATTTTGTAGTTGAAGACTGTTAGGTATTCACTTTTTTCGATTTAATTTTATTATTTTCTAACAATTGTGAATGCTTCAATTGATGTGTAGAGTAGGCGGTGGTGGTGTTGGGAAGCACTAGGCGATAGAGTGTATTCAAGTTACCTAGAAGAAATTATCATTTTTGATGGGTGCATGCCTTATCATTAAAGGCGTGGTGCAAATATTTATTTAGGCTCTCTTATTTATTTAAGCGCTATATATATATATATATATATATACATATATATATATATATATATATACATATATATATATATATATATATATATATATATATATATTTGTATGCGCATGGGCGCACCGTTTAAATATTCATTATTGGACATTGTATTTCTCTTGGGCCACCCAACCGCTTTATTCTTTATTTGGACAAAATCAAACACAAAAGCTAAAGCATGCTAATTGTAAAATTGGGCTATTTTTGAGCTTTGAGATGAATAAATTTATAAATACATGCCTTGTGAAGCACTCAGACAAGGCATGGGGGAAGATTGAACCCAATTGATTTTTTTGCCTCATGTCATGCAAGTCTATTCTCTTGATATTTGAGCTTAAAGTAGAGTTCTTTGTTCTTGGGGACCTTCTGACGCGCTGCTACATATGCATACATCATCCGATTTGTGCACCACCAACAAGCCAACAAACACATTCTGTATATCTATGATCTTGTTGCACTTAGCATAGAATTTCAGAAAGTTGTTACTAATCTAATGATCCAACTTGAATGCCTTTCTATGAATATCCACATTCTCAAGCTCGAGGAAAAATGTGTCCCTCCTCCATAATACTAGATGTGAGTTAATGTAGTAGTGCCATTGGCAAGGGCCACTTGTGATCCCCAAGGAATAGGTCAAGTGGTGAGATTAGAGTTGCCAAGGTTAGGATTGTAGGGTACCATTACTAGCACACTAATCAATCTCACCCACCTTGAAATCTTGGATTTGTCAGATAACATGATGACTTGTCCCAAAATGGTTTTTATGGGAAAATACCCCTATCATTAGGTAGGCTATGGAGGTTGAAGGGGTTGGATTTAGATGATAACTAACTCCATGGAGACATACTAGGTAAACTGCCAAGCTGCATTTAAGTGCTCTAGTTGTCACAAAACAACATGACAGTAGAATCCTCCTTGTCTTAGGTGAATTGCTCAATTGGAAGTCCTACTTCTTTGGTTCAATCACTTGGATAGGGAGCTACCAACATCACTAGGCAATTACTCATAATAGATTCAATTTGGAGTTTCTATCAACTAAAATATTTGGGATAGCATACCTCCAGAGTATGGCCACCTTTGGAACTTGCTCCTATTGTGCTTTTATGAGAACCAAATCTTCAGTGCATTGCCCCCAACCTTAGAAAATTGCACCAAACTGTTGCATCTCTCACTCTTTTCCAACCAGCTCTCAGGTGAGCAGTGTTCAGTGCTAGATGCACTCTCTCAAACTACAAGTATTGAACCTTCACAATAATAGTTTCATGGGACTGATCCAATGATGCTTGGCAACTACTCAAGTCTCACTATCATAGATATTTCCCTCAACTTCCTATCTAGCAGCATTCCTAGTGAGTTGAGCTCCATATCCTTCCAGTCATTGCAAATTGATGTTCTAGAAAATAATGTTGCGGGACCATATGCTAGCATTCTAAGCCTACGCAATAATTCACTTGTTGGCACAGAGATACCCATTACTTTGAGAAATTGCTCTGGGTTGAGGATTTTGTGCTTGAGCTTCAACAATCTAGATGATGCCATTTCAATAGGCTTGGAAAATCTTGCAGACCTGAGATAGTTTTATTTGATAGGAAACAAACTAATAGAGGATATTCCTCCCACATTGGCAATCTTTCAAAGCTACACGAATTATTCAAATCTCTCTCTCTCTCTCTCTCTCTCTCTCTCTCTCTCATATCAAGCACAAGTTGTCAAGCCACAGATCCTCCTCCTCATGATCATAGAGCCATCGGGTTGTCCGAACGTGCATGGATAATGGAGAAACTATTGTAGTTGTGGGATCCATTTTTGCAAGGTTCATAAGATGGTTCCTCATGTTGCACATTTGTGATGGTTCTGATCATTGCTCATTAATGATTCCCTATGTTGTGCTTCTAATTAGTTCCATTGCTACCTTATGGACATGTGGCCCTGCAACTCTACAAACCCAAGAGCCTCCAACCAACAAAATAAAAGGGGGGTGGGAGCCCCTCATCATCCACATGCAGTGGACCATGGGGGGGCTCCCACCCCCTGTTTTTTTTGCAAGTTAAGCCTTTTATTATCACCTCGAGCTGATTAAGACATAGTCTACTTGTGAGAAGAATGATCTTCCCCTTGCATCATCATCAAACCTTGTGGTGGTTAAGCCACAAACCTAGGGCTGATTAAGGCATACACCCTTACATCATCATCAAACCTTGCAGGTCTAGATGCCGCTTGTACCTCCCCTCTTATCAACATCTATAGCATTTCAATCTTCTTGCTGAGATCCAACAACACATATAGACTTTAGGCCATCTTGTTATTAATAAATTGGATGTTTTTATATCATTTTGTAGAGACTCAACTACTTCACTTTGCTATCCATCATATGATTCTCCTTTTGATGCTACGTAGTCTATCCTATGACATGCAAGATAACAAAGAAATTAGTCACTCCATCTTCTATATACTTTAAAAATGTAGTCCGTAGTGCATACAAAAAAAGTGTACTTTAAGAATGTACTCCACATAGATTTGGAGCTATGAAGAAGAAATCAATGTGATTGTCCTTCCTACCAAGTATTGTAGCTAGCTATCATTAGGGTTTGTTAGTATGGAGGTATGCATGCGCCACTCACATTGCTAACATGTTTGCTAAAGGAAAATGTGCACTAAATAGTTGAGGTCTCCATGCTAGATGGCATAGAATGATGCTATGTAGAATATAGATTAGTGGCAAAATGTGTCCATTATCAAATGGGCATCCAATTAGGAGCCAGTTCTATCACTACAAGTGCCCCATGGTTTGAACAGGAGCCTACTGTATCCTAGAGGTCATTGCTATGTGGTTGAGATATCTATGCTTTATATCACGTATTAGTTTCATATAACATTTGACATGGGTAGACAATTGGGAGACATTCTATACCATTATAAGTGCCCCATGTTTGTTAAGGGCTCTACTAAATGATAGAGATCATTGCTTTATAGCTAAGATCTCAATGCTACATGCTAGAGGTTAGCACTATATAGCACAAAGTCTATTTATGATATAGTGGAAAAAGAGCTTATGAGGTATGGAATAATAGCGGGCTTTACTAATGTCCCATTTTGGCATAAAGTGTTGTGAATTCTTACTCCAATAGCTTATCCATTTGTGTGTAGAGGAGATCCTAGGATAACACTTTAGTCCATCTTGATTTGGGCCTATAGATTACAAGATACCTCATAGTTATGTGTGAAGTTGTATGACACACTTTATTTCCTTTCAAATGGCCACTTGATAGCTCTACATACAGGCAAGCCATAATGGATTGCATTGTTACAACACTACCCATGAGAAAAATGATACGTCTACAACAAAAGTAATTATTTGAATTAGTATAGCTAGGTTAAAGCTTTGATAGAAGATGTTTGAATGATGCACAAATGATATAGATTGTTAAGAAGTCACATTAATTCCTTAGATGATTCTTTTTATATTGATATTTTAATTCTCTCATGCTTATTTTCTCAATATTGCATTCTTCTACTAAGTCCTATATGACTATGGTGAGTGCAATACTACTTGTTTTTTATTTTGAGATTTGTTTTTCCTGAACTTACATGCTTCTATCTTATATAGATATGTTCATGTCTTGACTAAGTTTTCATTTTCATATTTGCTAATGAAAAGAAGGTAGTAATTTAGAAAAAAAGTATGTTTTTCTTTAGGATAATGTAAGGCTATGATTTGAATACTAGCTGCCTACATCTTGAATAAATGTTAATTTTTTGCAAGGTGACAAAGCTTTACTCATTTTGAGCTACTAGTATTTGGACATAAGATGGTGATATTATATGTTTTTATAATTTATTAATTTAGGCCCTATGCACTAGTATCATATAGGATTTTTATGGTTTTGTAAGGTCTCTAGTTTAATAATAATATTGATTCTTTGAGTCACTTAATATAATGTGTTTAACGTAATAGGTTATGCTCTCAACCTTGATAAAAAGGAAATGTATGATTCACGCCATACTTTATATGGGTTTGTGCCTTAACACTTTTTTGTTCATTCGGTAATATGTGTAATCATAGGAATTTATCTAAAATTTTTAAAAATCCACATGCTTTCATAATTTTTTTATTTTTGTCATGTTCATGCTTTTTAAATCATCTACATATTATGATAAGTTCATTACAAGTAAGTAAGGACAATATTCCATAAAAGTCTAGTATGTTCACTAAATGCTTGATTAGTTGAGAATGTGATAGTTAAAGTAATCATGGTGTTGTCCTTCAAAAGTTCATGGTTGAGCATAGCAAGGCTTCCACTAGAGATACATAGGTCTACAATGTCCCATTATATCCATCTAGGCTTCAAATACCTAACGTATATGCTACACCTGCTACACAAACCGACCATGATACAATTAATGTGGTTCCTTATGAAAATTTGCAAGACATACTAGGAAATAAATATATGGAGCTTTGTATCTTACCCCTTGCTTAATCTTGCACTCTCATTTGTACTAATGTTGTCTTTGATTATGGATTTGTTGAATTAGTTGAATGTTTTTTAAATTGTTATTTTCAAAGGTAAGATGTTGATGGATCCATCTAGGCAAACTCATGAGGCCACATAGACACATGTGATTGAGTCATTAAAAAAATGAAGTAGTGCTTTGACCTCATCCTTTGTGATTGAGTCATCAAGTGGGCATCCTGATTGGGAAAGAAAGCCCATTATATGTAGTGTTGGTGAGTATTCATTAAACATGTTATGTTGGTTGCATGTGCTATATCCTATTTAAAGAGTATGAGATCTATAGTGTTAACCTTCTTTGCGAATGCATAGTCTTTTGGTACACTACTGTTGATGATGCTTTGCTTGTGGATATCACTTGCATCGATAGGTTTGCATTGGACAAGTATATTGGATTTCTCATTACTTAACCAGGGTATTTGCTTGCAATGTCTACAGTGCATGTAAAATGGCATGTTTTTATATCACAATATAAATAAGTTTCTCTCCACACAAAAGGCTAACTTGTACAGTATGGATGATGAACTATGTTGCGAGGTTTCACTATTGGTATTTGTGAGCTTTCCCACAAGTCTACTAGTGGATGTGTTGGGTCTAGACTCAATAGGTGAGTTATGCCATGTGTCACATGCTAGGTGTAGATTTTGTGTTGCATGCCGCTTTTGAAGTTCACAAATCATCATTTTCTAATATGTATCGAGAGTATGTTTGTACCAATTTGAAATGTCTCTACAAAGAACTTGGTGATGGGCACCATGGATTTGGCATATGAGTACTAGGCAAATGAGGGATTCTTGGTTACTGTGTGCATACCACATTGAAGAGTTCATTGCAGATACTACAAGGGCAGGCCTTATCCTTCATTACACATGGACTCTTTTTTGCAATCTAAAGGCCTACCAGACACCCTATTACTCGATAGGTGGTACGAACCTACAACCTTCTTTACTTGTATTATCTAGTTTTGTATCTAGTTTTGTGAGCTTCTTTATGCTGCACATATGCACATGCACTTTTCATAATGCTAAACATGTGCTATAGACCTCACCATTTTCTTGTGGCATTAGGTGGGTAAGTGAGTATTCTTATATAACTAAGAGGCTGGTGAGGCCATTGATGTAGTTCACTTTCCATCTCATCACAACTTTGTGCTACATGGCTTCATTCAGCTTGCATGGTTGCAAGTTGATGCCTGTTGTCATTGCTGAGTTGTAAAAATCAATTGAGGATGTTTGTCCCCCTAGCCTTACAACTCTTGAAGTTTCATTTTCATGGTCTAAGAGGTCCTGGTTGAGATGTTAGATTCTGTAGCTTATTGGAAGCTATCTATTATGGCCTAGAAGTCATCCAAGGTGTTGTCACACATTTTTGTGATAGCTTGATTTATTCTAAATAAGGAAAAAATTTCCTCAAAGTAAAGTGAAGTTGGCACAAAATAGCTTGCAAATTATGCATAAGGGATCCACTTTTTCAAAGTTGACATGTTTACAAGGTAGTGAATGATGTCAGTTTGCATGGTTTAGAGATCATGAGATTGATTCCATAATGTAGTGGACATTACTCAAAAGGCACTCAATATTAAAATCATGAAAATTTCGACCAAGATTTTCCTTTGAGAATGCTTTGAGTTGTCTTTCAATTGAAGGGTGTGAGAACACATCTATGTTTAATGAATGTGAAAAAGAGGAAAAAAACATTGACTTCAAGTGATTATAATATAAGTTTTTATTTAAAAAAAATTTATGTTGAGGAAAAAAACATTGAAGGAAAGCTTTCAAAACAACTTAATGAAAAGCTCAAGAAACACAAATTTTTCCTTTAGGGAAGCTATTTAAGTATAATCATGTTTGTGATTTGGGGGGTTTTTGATGGAGGAGAAATGTTGTAGGAGTGAAGAGATGGCTGACAAAGATCTTGTCATGATCTATGGAAGCTCTTTAAGTGTACATCAATATGGTTCTAGTGTCTTGGAGCATTGAGCCCATGGGATAGTTGGTGGCAACATTACGAGTTTTGCTAGGGAAGTTTATTTATGTGCTATTTGGCTTGGTAGTGAATATTCTAGACGACAAGGGTGATTAGAGGTGATAGTGTGGTTTATGCTACCAGTGAGGGTGGTAGTCTCTTTGGAGAGAGTATAGAGACTCCTATATGCATGAATGTGAGATGACACATGTATGGAGGAGATCTCATGATTAGGAATTGTTTGAGTTTTGCATTGAGGAGATGGTGTTCTAGTGCGATGGTGATGGGGGGAGTTTGTGATACAAACAAAGTTGACGGTCGACCTACTGGCATATTCCTAGGACCTTTGTGAGCTAGCCAGTGGCATGTTTGTAGTGCCATTTTGCAAGGAGAGTTCATGGAATGTGTTAATGGGGGACTCCATAAATTGCAAGGAGAGTAGTCTTGATGAATCGAGTGCCTCCATATTTTGATGGATGGGGGATTCTAGTGCAACATTGAGTGGATTTGGTCACATTGTGAGAGAGGTTATTTGTAGAGGGTTTCTACCTAATAATAAAGATAGAATGGTTGGCATCCTTTGAGGGATAAGTCGAGACCACCATTGGTGAAAACTCACCATTGAAGTAGTATTTGACATCTTTAGGGAAGGTGGTTTTTTTGGCTCAGGGTGGTGGCTGTAGGATGCATTTAGTGGTATTTCCTTGTTTTGCCAAATCCATTTTTATTATATATTTGGAAGATTGTCTTGCTAGCAATGAACTCCTATCCTACTATCTTATTTTAGATCAGGGTTGTCTCACTTTAGAGCAAGATTCATAAAATAAAAAGTTGGTTACATAGGTGGTTGATAAAGATTGTTTGTTTGATGGAAGTAAACTCAAGCACCTATCCTGTAGGTTAGAGGATGTGGGAACATTTGAGAAGCACTCTTTAAATTCAGATGATGCATCTTGTGTTGAAAAGATACTTTTGGATGAGCAAGAAAGAAAGGATGTTGATGTTGAGCATGTTGAATGCCAAGAGAAGATACAAAACAATGTGCTTGGAGAAGAATTATCACTTGTTTTCTTTCCCTCTACTTTTGATGTTCACTCTTCTTATGAGTTGTATATGGATGGATTGCATTTTGATGATAATACAAATGGTAGTTTGGGTAAAGAACTTGACTTGGATGTCTCTTGTCAAGCCTCTCATCTAATGGAGTATGTGCTAGAGGACATTGTGAAGGATGTTGATACTATGCTGATGTTGGAAAAGGCAACACATGTGTGACTATAAAAAAGGACCAAGTCATGTTGAAAGAGGAGTTTGTTTCTAGCTCTTGGCACAATACTTATTTCTACTAGATATATGTATCAATGTGTAGTACCCATGGTAGCAATGAAGACTACACAATGGAGCAACTAGGATTATTATATGATGAGAAAGCAATGTTGGATGAGGGGTGTGATGAGGACTATTGCTTTATGGAGATGAGGTCAAAGGAAGCAGTCATGCTCATTTGTTTATATATGCCTTTTGATGCAAAAGTGTTTTGAGAACTTTCTAGTTTTCTTTGTTGGATTCATGGAGGTTCTTGCAGGGTTGGTAGGTTTCGAGAAAGATATGATGGTGCTTGGAGACAAATATCAGAGTCATCAAGATAATGAAGTAGTTTATACATGCATCATTTTTATGGACCATAGTTACTGGGATGGCAACTTGTATTCTTTGTATGCATATGAGTTAGATGGTTCTTTTATGCTTTTGTAAGGCTTACAAAAGTATCTTGCATGGGATGATGAGGATATCATCTATGTGTTTGATTGAAGTACTCAGAACATCTTCATTATTGGTGAGCATGATGAGATCAATGTTATATTTAACTTCAATCCAGGTGGAAAGTTTCATATGAATGTTTGCAAACTAGGGGAAGAGCTAAATATGCTATGCATTTTACTAATTTATTTTAAATAAGGTAGAACTTTCATTTAGGTAAAGTGAAGCTGGCACAAACTAGCTTGCAAACTATGCATAAGGGATCCACTTTTTCAAAGTTGACATGTTTACAAGTAGTGAACGATGTCAGTTTGAATTGGCATAGGTTGAAAGCTTTAGTGATCACAAGATTGATACTATAATGCAATGGATACTACTCAAAAGGCACTTGATATTAAAAGTCATGAAAATCTTGACCAATAGTTTTGTTTGAGAGCATGCTTCAATGTTTCTTTAATTGAAGGGTGTGAGAATACACCTATGTTCATGAATGTGAAAAAGAGGAAAGAAATGTTGCCTTAAAGTGATCATAAGATAAGTTTTTATTTAAAAAAGGTTATGTTGTGGAAAGAAAGATAGGAAGGAAAGCTTTCAAAAAAGCTTAGGAAAACACAATCATTTCCTTTAGGGAAGCTATTTAAGTATGATCGTGTTTGGGATTTGGGGGGTTTGTGCTACAACTAGAGTTGATGGTCGACCTGCTTGCGTATTCTTGGGGGACGTGTGTGTGCTAGCTAGAGGGGCATTTGCAATGTTGCTTCACAAGGAGAGTTCATAGAATGTATTAATAGGGGATTCTAGTGCAACATTGAGTACTATGGAGGTGGTCACATTGAGAGTTTGAAGTGAGATTATTGTAGAGGGTGCCCAAGTGTTTGTTTGATATCAGCTGTTTGCTACCTGATAATGAAGATAGGATGGTTGGCATCCTTTGAGAGATAAGTTGGGACAACCATTGTCAAAAACTCACCATTGAAGTAGTATTCAATGTATTTAGAGAAGGTGGGCATTTCAAATAAGGGTAGCGGTTGTTGGATGCATTTATTGGCATTTCCCTATGGTGGCAAATGCAATGTGCATATATATTTGGAAGATTGTTTTGCTTTAGAGAAAGGTTCATAAAAAAAACTCCTTCAACTTTATATTTTTATGATAGCATCTAAGAGCTTTGAAAAAAAAAGCTTCAAAGGTAAATATATATGGTTTGCCTTGGTGGATGGGTGGTTGTGTTGATTAATTGCCTTGGTTTTGAGAAATTAAATATGGCTAGAGAGTGTGTTTGAGTCAAGATTCATCTTATTGAAGCTAAGCACCTAGCCAATAACCTATAATGACACTCCTTTCTTCTCTTGTCTTCGGGTTGTGATTGTGGGTGATCACTGCTCATGTGACATATATTTTGGTGCTTCCACAAAGGTGTGTTGATAGTGGCTTTGGTGTCATTGTTTGTTAGTTCTTCAGCTATTATAGGATGGCCAATTTTCATGGGAGATTAGATAAAGATGTGAATGCATGGATTTCTTATGTTGAATAACATATGTAAAGGTTTCATGTTGTGGATGATGTAGCAAAGGTGGATTTTGCTTTACAATGATTTGAAGGCTATGCATTGGAGGTGTTCAACTATGTGCCAAATGTCATTGTTAGTAGTTGGGCAAGCCTTTCATAGTTTTTGAGAAGTTTTTTCTTGTTTTCCTTACAAGTTCTAGTATGAGTGATTAGTCATATTACAAGAGGTTTTAGGGTTTTGTTCTTCTCAATGAGATCATGGAGATGGGTTGCTATTATGGGGATTATAGGGATGTATTATATCCAATGTGGTAGAAAGTAGATGACCTAGTATATGTGGTATATAAAATTAGCAGTGTTCAATATGAGGAAAGGGATGCATGCATATACGTAGATGAGAGGGAAAGATATATATCGATGTATGTTTCTTTTGCTATGGAGAAAGCTTGTTTTTATTTAGGTATTAAAATCATTGGTAGTGATAAAGAATAGGGGGAGGGCTTCCATAATTCCCACAATGTTGTGGTGATATAGGAATTGCTTATGTTCCATATGATGACGAAGACTTTGGTTTGGACAACTCCTTGTTTTGTGTGTTGGGTCTTGATGATTTTTGTGGGTTTGCTAACATTTTATGTGATGTTTCTAGTCATCGTGGATGAAGATTTGCATGATGATTGTGGTGATGCTTCTAGTATTTTTGATGAGTTGGTTACAGAGGTGGTTGATGATGATTGTTTGTTTGATGGAAGTAAAGTTGAGCACCTATTGTGTATGTTAGAGGATGTGGGAACTTCTGAGAAGCATGCTTTGGATTATTTGAATGATGTGTCTTGTGTTGAAAAGATGCTTTTGGACGAGTACGAAGTAGGGATATTGATGTTGAGCATGTTGTATGCCAAGAGAAGATACAAAGCGATGCACGTGGAGGAAAATTTTCACTCATTTTCGTTACCTCTACTTTTGATGTTCACTCTTCTTATGAGTTGTATATGCATGGATTGCATTTTGATGACCATACAAATGGTAGTTTGGGTAAAGAGCTTGACTTCGATGTCTCTTGTCAAGGCTTTCATCTATTGGAGTATGCGCTAGAGGATATTGTGAAGGACACTGGTACTATGCTTATGTTGGAAAAGGCAAGACATGTGAGTATAGAAAAGGACCAAGTCATGCTGCTAAAAGAGGAGTTTGTTTTTAGCACTTGGCATATTATTTATTTTGACCAGATGTATGTATTGTAATACCCAAGGTAGAAATGAAGGCTACACACTAGAGCAACTAGGATTACTAGATACTAAGAAAGTAATATTAGATGACGGGTGCAATGAGCCATATTATTTTATGGAGATGAGGTCAAATGAAGCAGTCATGCCTCATTGGTTTATACATGCCTTTTGGGATGCAAAAGTGCTTTGAGAACTTTCTAGTATTCTTTCTTGGATTCATGGAGGTTCTTGTAGGGTTGACAGGTTTTGAGAAAGATATGATGGAGCAAGGAGACAAAATATTAGAGTCAGCAAAATAATGAAGTAGTTTATACATGCATCATTTTTATGGACCATAGTTGTTGGGATGACAACTTGTATTCTTTGTATGCATATGAGCAAGATGGTTCTTTTGCACTTTCTTCAGGCTTACAAAAGCTTCTTGCATATGATGATGAGGATATCATCTATGTGTTTGATGGTGAGCATGACGAGGTATTGTTATATTCATCTTTGATCCATGTGGACCATTGCACATAAACGTTTGTAGACTAGGGGGATGGCTAAATATATCATGTGTTTTGTCGATTTATTTTAAATAAGGTGGAAATTTGGTCAAGGTAAAGTGAAGCTAGTATGAAATAATTTACAAACTATGCATACGGGATCTAGTTTTTTAAAGTTGATATGTTTACAGGTAGTGAATGATGTTAATTTGCATTGGTGTCAAAAGCTTTGGTGATCATGAGATTGATTCTATGGACACAACTCAAAGGCACTCGATATTAAAAATCATGAAAAATTTGACCACTAGCTTCCCTTGAGAGCATGCTTCAAGGTTTCTTTAACTAAAGGGTGTGAGAACACAGCTATGTTCATGAATGTGAAAAAGAGGAAAAAAAGGTTGCCTTAAAGTGATTACAAGATAAGTTTGTATTTTAAAAAAGGTTACGTTGTGAGAAAGAAATACGTGGAAGGAAAGCTCTCAAAAAAGCTTAACGCTTCCTTTAGGGAAGCTATTTTAGCATGATCGTGTTTGTGATTTGGGGTGGTGTTTGATGGAGGAGTAGTGTTGTAGGAGCAAAGAGAGAGATGCCCGACAAAGATCCTATCATGACCTATGGAAGCTCCTCTGCGCGTGTATATCAATATGATTCTAGTGTCGTGGAGCATTGAGCGCATGGGATAGATGGTGTGGCGGCCTTTGAGATTTGTTGGGGAAGTTGATCTACGTGCTATTTAGCCTGGCAGTGAATATTCTGGGCTTGGAGGTGGCAGTGTGGTTCGTGTTGCTAGTCAGGGTGGGTGGGAGTCTCTCTCTCGAGAGTATAGAGACTACTGTCTGCGTGTATGGGAGACGACGCATGTATGGGGCAGATGCAGCTGTGATTAGGTGTTGTCAGAGTTCTGCATCGAGATGGTGTTCCGATGTGATCGACCTGCCTGCGTACTCCTGGGGGCCTACGTGAGCTCGCCAGCCACGCGTTTGGACTGCCCTTTGGTAGGGAGAGTTCACGTTATGTGTTAAGAGGGGCTCCATCGACTACTATGGAGGTGGTCACATTGCGAGTTTGAAGAGAGGTTATTGTAGAGGGTGCCTAATTGTTTGTTCACTCTCACCTCTTTGCTTTCCTACCTCATAATGAAGATAGGATGGTTGGCAACTTTTGAGGGAGAAGCTGGGACAACCATTGTTCAAAACTCATCCTTGAAGCAATGTCCGACATCTTTAGAGAAGGTGGCCATTTCAGCTAAGGGTGGTGGCATTTGGATCGTTCAGTGGTATTTCCTGCTAAATGCTTATATATTTGGAAGATTGTCTCACATAGAGCAAGGTTCATAAAGTAATCTCCTTCAACTTTATATCTTCATGAGACCATTTAAGAGCTTTGGAAATACAAAAAAAGCTTCAAAGGTAAAGACCCATAGTTTGCCTCGATGGATATGCAGGTTGTGTTGATTAACTGTTTGGTTTTGAGACATTAAATATGGCTAGAGAGTGTGTTTGAGTAAGGATTCATCTTATTGAAGCTAAGGCCTTAGCCACTAACCTATATCCACACTCATTTCTTCTCTTGTCTTAGGGTTATGGCTGGGGTTTTCTTCGTTCAAACTCTCATGGGATGACAATATCTCTTGATCCCTCAATTCTAGACTCTATTGTGCTTGGTATTCTCCCCATGGTTTCTCTTGCCTCTAAGTAGACTAATGGATAACATGATTGTTAAGGTCATGAATAGGAGTGATTTCGATGCCTATGGGTCTGCTTAGGACTGGGGTCTCTACTTGATATGCTTGATATGGGAGTTGGAAGGTTAGGTCCACTCTATAAATGCATGTGGCTACGCCACAAACTTAAGTCCCAAGCATTCTTATCGGTTCATTGTTCCAGTCCTTATCTTTTGTCCTTGGTTTCCTTAAGTCTCTTTGTTCTTGTTCTTATGGTTATTGGTTATTTCTTGATTACAATTCAACACGTGCTTATGCATATGCACAAATATGCTTTCGCTTTTCCTCAAACAATGTGTATACAGATACGTTGATATAGAAAAACTAAACTTCTTGAGTGAACACGTCTTTCGTTTCAAGTTGAGTGTGGCTTCTTTCATTTATCTTAATTGTCTATTTTGCCCTTTTGAGTTTGTATTTTCTTGTGGGATTTCTTCTCTCATTGTGTGTATCCCTCCTATTTAGTGTATGCATGTGTATGTTTGTGTGACTATGTATTGATGGTGGAATGTAGTGAGGCTGAGTGGAGGTGTACTAATGCATGTGCGTACTAGGTTACATGCAAGGAAGGTGTGCTAGTACACATGTACACTAGTGAGTTTCTTCTTCTTCTTCTTCATACAATACAATTATTACAAAGTATAGATAAGATATAACATAAAGGAAAGTGGCCTACTAAGTCAAACGGTGTGTAACTAACTATACTAATCGATTGGCACTATAATTATACTAGCTGTAGGTAGATGCAAAAACTAAATATAATAGTGATAAGTCAGTGGGCATGTGAGGATCATAATGATCAACGATGTGCTAAGTGTAGATGTGCAAACCCATCTAGCTAGGCGGTCCATCATCAGTATCTGCACGTGTCTGGCCTTGTGATAGTCATGTAAATCAGGCTTCTTACTATCCACTTGAACATAGTAGGGTCTTCTATCTCATCCCCAACATCAGCATTCAACTTCACATTTTTCTCGAATGGTATTGAAAGAGGCTTATAGGCTGTCATACCATACTCAAATAACATATCCAAGCCATACTGCCTTTGTAACAACCATATATCATCGTCATATCTGATCACCTCAATACCAAGAAAGTACCTTAGCTCACCCAAATCCTTCATCTCAAACTTCTTTTTCAAAAGTACTTAACTTCAACAATCCCACTATCACTATCACCTATAATAGTCAAGTCATCACATAAATGGCTATGATGACTAAGTCTACATCTCCCTTTCTCACATAAAGTAAGTGGTTAGCATCATAAACATAAAAGCCAATGTTGACAAGATACTCTCCATCTTGTTAGACCATGCTCTAGGTGCTTGCTTCAGCCCCCCATAGAGTGATTTCTTTAACTTGCACACACATGTGGGATGCTCTAAATCCTCATAACCTGCTGGCTGCTCCATATACACCTGTTCTTGAAATTTACCATGCAAGAAAGCATTCTTGACATCCATTTGGTATAAACTCCAACCTTTGGCTACTACCAAAGCAATCACACATCTAACAGTTGCCAATCTAGCAATTGGAATGGATGTCTCTTCATAATCTATGCTATATGTTTGAGCATAGCCTTTTGCAACCAGACTAGCCTTATACATGCTAACATAAGCATCTACATTATTTTTAATTTTGTAAATCCACTTATAGCCAATGGCTTTCTTACCCTTAGGCAATGGTACTAGATCCCAAGTCTTATTAGCTTCTAATGCAACCACCTCCTCATCCATTGTTGCATCCCAATGAGCATGACCAACACCATCCTCAAAACAAGTAGGCTCAACATCCTCAACCACATTTACCATATAAGCATAATGGTGAGCTGGATAGCCTTCAAAACCAAATCTTCTAACAAGGCATATACTCTCGCAAGAGAGCAACAAGACTCATCTCCTCTTCCTCAGTCAAGTCATCGGTAGTAAAGACCGGTCGAGGTGTCTCCCCTTCGTGTGCTAGGTTCACCTCCTTGACCTTGGCTGGTCCCTTGATGGGTTCAGTCATTTTCCCTTGGCGTTTGGCACCCAACAGGATTACTACCTTGTCACCCTTCTTGAATTTCATAAATCTCTTTGGGAGATCATGCGGCTTTCTTTGCTCTTCCATTTGCGTGTCCCTAGGTTGTTTCTCCCTTTCTTTCTTCAGCTGTCTATGCCTCAGGTGGATGGGTAGGTCCCCCTTGGTGCGTCTGGTCTTGGATGGTCTAGGTATTTCTGGCTCACTATCTGAGCTTACTTTCGACTTAGAATCGAACTCACCATTTTAGTTAGAAGAGGTGGCTTCTCTTGGTGGTCGCAGCTCAGAGGGTGACTCTGTTCTAAGCACTGGTGTTATACCTGGTTGGGTTAGGTTTGCTTGTTCGAAATCTATGGCTCCTATGTGTTCCAACCAAGTGCGGTCACAATCCATGCGCATGACCCCTCACTCTATCTTAAAAACACACTTTCTCTGTGGCTTGGAGTCCGCTCATATTTGTTCTATTTCTCGTCCCTCAGTGTCGTATTCCATCGTGTCTATCTCACCCTCACTTTTGTCACTGAAAGAACGAGAATCTTCCTACTCATCATTGGAGTCATCTTCGTCCAACTGCTCATTGTCTCCTAAGTTTTGGTATATCTCTTGTCTTTGATCGGGGACTAGGGCCCAATTGTACATGAGGTTTAAGTCATGCACCCTGGTCCATTTCCACCTTGGTTCGTCTAATAGATCTTGGAGTGGCTTGAAGTTTGTTGCTAGATTGCCAGCTAGCTTGCCAGTCAAATACTCTAGAATCTCTTGGAGTTCCCTCTTGTTTTTGACACTTGGAATGTGATAGGTTTAGGTCACCCATGAAGGGTTCCTGCCATCATGCAGATTGGTACGGAGGGTGTGTCTTTTGACTTGTCAACTGTCTTGATGGCTTGCTCGTATGCCTCATGATTTGAGAATGGCAAGTCGATTGTAGCAAGGACATGCATCTAGTATCACTCATCCTCCGGGCATGGGATATACTTGGTCAAGGGCCCATAGGACTTCTTGACTTGAGCGTTACCTTTAAGCATCACAGAGATGGCATCCAAGTCGACTGGTGAGGTCTTCCAAGTGTCCATCTCTACTCTCACAGCTTCCATTCTATTGCTAAGGAAGATTAAGCCGTTACCCCAATCTTCGATGACTCTGGCATTGCACATCCAGGGTCAGCCTAATAGGATATCGTAGTCCACTCCCTTCATGACTATAAAGTCAACTAAGAACTGGATGCCTGTGATTTTCACCAGCCAATTTTTAAGTACCCCAAATGGTTTCACTCTCATATCGTTTGCTAGTGTGACATTGAACGTGGCGGTCTCGATAGGCAGGTTTCCCCAAGTCTGACGCACTGCGTGGCTCAGTACACTAACCCCCGTTCCTGTGTTTACAATCCCCTTTCTCATTGTGTCGCCTAGGGCTAAGAAAAGTAAGACCGTATGCATCTCGGTACCTTCCCAGAAAGCATTAACATGCAAGGACTTAGGCATAGAGTGCATCGTCAGACTTGGTATTTGTGTCTCTACATCATGGTCATGCAGGTTTGCAACAGCTTCTTCTTGTGATCCTTCAACCCACTGCTTTAGGTCTTGCCATAGGGTGGAATGCTACCTAAGAAGGTCTTCTAGCCTCAGCGTCACAGGGGTAGCCACTAGTGTGGTAAGGAGGTTGTTGCCTGCTCATCTTTCTCCTATTCCAGATTGTCTTGGCCAATGGCCATGACTGATTTGCTGGCCTGTAGCGTCAAGGATTTGCCTAAGCGGTACCGCTTGCGGCGCAGTCGCATCTCTCGATTTTGGTCGAGGGGATGAGACTGGCATGCTTATGCTGGAGAGATCTTCGATCTCATCCTCTAGGATGGACTTAACATCTTTTAGGTGCTCTTAGGCCTCTTTTACCCATTCGTTCACTTTCTCAATAGCCTCTAGTTGGTGCTTCGGATGCGGGTATTCCCCTACCTTAGTACTTTCCTTTTTGGCTGTCTTAGGAGTTGAGGTTTCTGCCTCTGTATCAGTGACCTTCTTTCCAGCAGGCAGAGTCGTGGCACTCTCAGTTTTTAGCGTGATCTTAGCTTCGGGTTTCTTCTTTCTCCGTCAAGGACTCTTCTTCTCGAGCGAGCTTAGATCGAGGTTGCTAGGACTTGGCAACAATATGCCAGCCTCCTTCGTCCTGTGCTCGGGTCATGACATGCAATGGGATAGGTGTGGCCTCCCCATCGAGGTTCTCGATGCCGAACAACCCCAATGGGAATGATGGCACGTTGGTTGAACTTGAGGATGGTTTTTGCTTGGGATAGTCAATGAAGAGATGAGTGATTCCGCACTCAGGGCACCTTAGGTCTGCCTTGTCTCTATTTGGTTGCTCCCTTTCAGGACAACGTGATGAGACATGCCCTGGATGACTGCAATTCTAACATATGATTGGATCCTGCATCTGTCCTCCTAGGCCTCTACCTCGGCCTCTTCCTAACGCCATCACCGGTACTAGTCAATAGTCCATAAGGACTGCGTTGCCCTTATTGTCATGCAAGAAGTATGGGTATATGTAAGTCTCTTCCTCATTTGGTTCCTCCACATAGTAGACTAGAGTGTCCCTCGGTGGATGGATCATGTAGGGACCAGGAGCTCTAGGTATGTTTGTAGGGTTTATGTTCATTCTAGGAATAGCTGGTTTAACGTCGTTAGGTGCAGGAACAGAAAATGGGGCTCCCCTTCCGAAGAATTGTTGGGGTCTGCTTGCTAGATATGGCTGGCCATATGGTTGTGAGTATGGAAGTCTTCTCGGTGATCTGTAATGCGCAACGTTGCGTCTGAATCTACCACAATTAGTGCAAGGTCATGATTTAGGGTCTTGACACTCAGTCGGCAAGTGGTTTCCACCATAGTATACGCATTGGACATGTGGGCTTGTTGGTTGTCTCAACATATCCTGCAGTTTGGCTATCTCCATTTTACCTCAGCCAAGTCTTGGTTTGTCTCAATGGCTTTCTCTTTTTCCTAGGCCGTTGGACCTAATCGTTCACTAGAGACTGACGGTCTCTTTGAGCTCTGTGAGTTGGTCTCTTTTGAATTTGAGCTCTTGGAGCTCCGCTCTTTCAGTTGGTCGTCTACTCGAATGACCTCTTCAAACACCCTAGCTAGCGAGTCTCATTGCAAGCTTGAGTTTCCTACCAAGGCCTTATACAACTCCTCACTCCCTATTCCACTAATAAACACAGTGGACACTGCTCTTTTGGTAGGTCATTTGCCCATGGGGATTCTCTTGAAGAGGCTTCTCACGTGGGTGACATAGTTGCGGATGTCCTCTTTCTCTTTCTGCTTAACATTCATTAGTCTTACTTGCAGATTTTCAGAGTATCTAGGCTCCAAGAATATCTTGATGAAGAGGTATTTGAGGCCATTAAAGTCCACTCATTCTCTGACATCTAGGCTTGTGTACCAAGTCCTACCCTTGTCGCCTAAGCAAAGCCTGAATGTTTGAGAGTGTTGAGTCAAGTCGGCGAGGACATTGGCCTCATAGACTTGCTCGAATTGCTCTACGAAGTTGTATGGATCATCATGGGGTTGGTACTTGTCGATTTGCTTTGCAAAAATTGGGATTTTAGACTGGCCCTTAGAGCCTTGGTTTTCTCCTAATATTGCTAGTAATGATATCACTAGTGCTAGAGCACTCTGCTCCGCTACTGTGTTGTCGAGCAGTCGCTTCATGAGAAGCTCACTTAATGTCAAGTCTCCTTCTAGGGCTCTCTCATGATCGGTCCGATTCCCACCTGCTAGGTTCAACACCCACTGTACCTCGCACAATTTTGTGTTCTACCTTAAGCTTCTAGCACGCTGGTCTTGGTTGTATTTCACCATGCCTTGCAGTGCCTTGTGGGCTGGCTTCCGTTCCTCTTCCAAGTCTATTATGATGGCCTCTGCTGTTCTTTCGCGGTGCTCATACCGAGCATGCACATCGTAAGTTGCTCACTAGTTGCTGAATTGCCTTAGGAAAAACTCCTAAGTCGAGTTCCTCGTTCGGCTTGCAATCTGAGCTTTCCTTTGTCATGATCACATTCTCGTGCTCCACCAAGTTGTCGATCAGGTTGAGCAAGTTGGTTGGATCTACTTCTCTAGTGCCGCTTGCTTGGTCCTACTCTGTGCTTTGGTCGTTTGTCTATGTCTTAGGATCTTCTTCTATTGGTGGGTTCCTTGAGGTGTTTATCTGAGTGAGTTCCTTGACTTATTGCATCCAATCCTCAATTTATCTCTACTCAGTGTGTGTGTGTTTTTTCTTGTGCACTTGTGCTCAATCAGGCTTTCAGCTGTCCTTAAGTGAACTTCAAGTGCGAAAATTCACGGTGAGTGCGGAAAACAAGTATCTAAGTGGCTTATGTACTCTCGCTTTGTTTTAGGACTAATAGGCTTGTTGACCCACTTCTGGCCACCTTGTTAGGTTTTAGGATTTCTCGTTGCGTTGTCTTACCCGTTTTATGTTTGTTTAGGGTCTTTGGCTCAGCTGGCTGTCGCTAAGACTCTCGGTCTTGCAATAGCCTACTCGAGCTGCTAAGTGGCTGCGTCCTACAAATTTGCCTATTCCCTGCGTCAGAATCGAGTTCTATGCGTCGAGAGGGCTCATGAAGGTTTATGCGGGCGGGTCTGGTCTAATTTCCTGAAAATTTGAAAAAAACATGACTTGGCCCAACTTGTTCGAATTGCAGGGCCGAGTGATGGATTCGGATGGTGGGTTGAGAGCTGAACAGGAAGCTCGAACAAGGTGACTCGGACGGGGTGATTTAGATGGGCTGAGGAGATTCACTTGGACGGGCCAAGGCACGTGGGCCGAGGGCCGAGTTTCGATATAGCTGAGTGAACTTTTGGCCCAGTTGGTTCGTTTGGACGAGCCGAGGGCCGAATGGGGTAGATTGACTGAGAGCCAAGTTGTGACTGGGCTGAGTGATATGCTCGGACGGGCTGGATTGACTAGTGGGCCAAGTCGGTTGAGAGTAAGTGGGCCGAGGGCTGATTTTAGGACTCGGCCTAGGAACCACCCACTCAAACGGGCTGAACGGCGCGTGACGATGGCAACACAGACACTAATTTTCTCAAATTTTGCAACACATGCAATCATATCACACAAGAGCTTCCAGATCAGTACCAAGGCATAAGGGGATGGGCTTGATATACCTGGAATACGCGGTAGACTCCTAGATTACAAGATCAAATTAAATCTCCAAGAGCTCTCTCTCTCTCAATGTCAGGGTATGAAATGAGCTCTTCCTTGACCTCTTGACCCTTAAACCCCTTCCCGGGTAAGGTTTTGATGTCCCCAATCACTCACTTGTCAACATTAAACAGCCCAAGCACTCTTTTTCCCCATTTTTGCATGATTTGTTCCATGTTTTGCCCTGTTTTACAATAACAAACCCTACGCTTTTTAGATTCGATTTCCTAATCCTAACCTACGCTAGATGCAACAAAGATCAAAGGCAAAAAATTAAAATGATTTCTCCATCTTTTCCAATCATCAAACCAACAAAATAACCCAAAATACTTACTTATTTCGAAGATAAAAAAACCCAAACTTCCTACCTATCTCAAGCTCCGTTTTGGGGATGAATCCCGTACTTCGATGCTCGATATGAGGTGCGCAAGTGATCAAGCTTGAATCCTATTGGTCCCAGCAATGGAACCAAAATGTAGTGGGAGCTCATGCTCAACCGCAAAGACCCATGGACCGCTTATTGTTTCAAGCATTTCAAGCAAGCTCTCATGGCTATCTCTCACCTAGCCAATGCATCGTCGATCCTCTCGGGGTGTAGTGAGCTTATCTTGATGCTAAAATGGTGTGCAGATCGGTCGCAGATAGCTCACGTAGTGAATCCCTAAAGGTCCCCAAGAACAATGAACTCTACCTTTTTGCACAAAAAACAATGTAAAAGCTTAAACGATAAGAGACAAGAGACAAATTGGGTTCAATCTCCCCCATGCCTTGTGTGAGCGCTTCAAAAAGCATGTATTTTATGTATATTTCAATCTTCATGCTCAATAATAGCCCAATTTACAAAAATATGACAAGCTTTTTAGCTTTTGAGTTTGCTTTCTACAAAAATAGGAAAATAAAGCTAATGGACGATGCCCATAGAGTCTGGCACGCCCAATCTCAATGTCCAAATAGAAATAACATATCCGGGCGCATAGGCGTATACAAAATAATAATCAATAATCAATGTCTCAATAGACATAACAAAATATAGGCGTGGCGCCTATCAAAATATAGTCCAAAGGTCGAATACTCGCTAGACTCCAATGCTTTCCTCCGCCACTGTTGCTATCTCTACACATCAACTGAAGCATTCACAATCGTTAGTAAAATAATACAATTAAACCGACAAAAGTGAATACCTAGCAGTCTTCAGCTACATAAATAAATCAACTGGTTAGAAATAAATCCTAACCTTAATTTATTACGAGTGCGCACTCTAAACTCATAAACGTTATTAATTTAATATGCATTTTGCGGAATCACCCGCTATGGAATCACCCATGTACACACTAAATTAATGAAACGCCCGAAAAGGACATGCGTCCCCATCAACTTTTCGCACAAAGAATCCTCTTTGTGTATGAGCCCCAGTCATCTAAGTTTACGGAATCCACCGTAAAACCTCACGGAATCCACCGTGGAATATGCCTCCTGGCATCATACCCCGAGGTGGGATAGCAATTGACCTTAATTGCTATTAGCTCAATGTGGAGCTAACAGAGTGGGGAAAGCATTTAAGTCTCTAGCATGCATCCATTGTGCTTCCTCTACAGGATGGTTCTTAAATTTTACTAGATATCTAGAATACCTTCGGCCAGTTCTAGTGGTCATGTAGTCAGTGTCTATGATGGCTTCTGGTTCAAGTATTTCAGTCTCTTCCTCTAATAAAGGTGGGTTTTTATAAACAGGGTGGATAGGTAATTGGCCTCTAAATGGTCTCAATAAACTAATGTGAAATGTATTATGAATTTTCCAATGAGATGGCAATTCTAACTTGAAGGCATTGTTATTAATCTTATGAATGATTCTAAATGGTCCATAGAATCTAGGAGCTAATTTGACAACTGGATGTCTATCCACACTTTGCAGTCTACGCTTTTCTATTCTAAGCCATACATAATCATCAACTTTGAAATTCATAGCTTGTCTTTTCTTGTTGACTTGTTTGGTATATGATTGTTGGGCTTTAACAATCATATCCTTAACCTCATCAAAAATACTGTTGTGCATAGTAGCAATATCATCAGCACTCTGAATTCTATTAGACAAAGATGCAATAGGTGTAGATAATCTATATCCATAAATGACTTCAAAAGGTGCTTTCTTTGTAGATGTGTGCGGTGTATTGTTATATGCAAACTGTAATAAGTGCAAATGAGTATCCCATGTCTGAGGTTTAGAGATAGTATATGCACGTAAAAGATCTAGAATGGTGCTATTTGTGGCTTCTGTTTGTCCATTTGTTTCTGGATGAAATGCAGATGAGAAATCAATCTTTGTGCCTAGATTTGCAAACAGTGTAATCCAAAAATTATTACAAAATCTAGAATCTCGATCTAAAATAATCACTTTTGGCAATCCATAGTTAGTAAAAATAGTTTTCAAAAATAACTGTGCTGCTTGTGATGCTGTTAAAGTTTTCTTACATGCAATGAAATATGCTTGCTTACTAAATCTATCTACAATTGTCCAAATCATGTCATGGTTAGATTTAGTATTTGGTAAACCAGTAATGAAATCCATAGAAATATGTTCCCAAGGTTTAGATGGAATAGATAAAGGCATTAGTAATCCATATTGTTTACCATGATGTCTCTTTATTCTTTGACAAATCAAACATTCAGAAACGAAATTAGATACATCTGCATCCATATGCGGCCAATAAAAATCTTCAGTTAACATGCGTAATGTAGAAATGATACCTCTATGACCTTGATATGGGGGACAATGAATTTCATTCAAAACAAAAGATCAGAATGGAATAGTAACACACAGTCTCTTTTCAAAAAACATAAATCCATCATTATATGACAATGAATCAACAGGAATGAAATTATTTTGAACTAATTTTTGCCAATCAGAATGAAAAGTAATATCCTGGTGATATGTGTCTTTCATATGTCTTTCATAGCAATCAAAGAATCAAAAGATATGATAGAAATATTATGAATTGCAGGTCTTCTACTCAATGCATCAGCAACTACATTTTCTTTTCCAGGTTGGTATTGAATGATAGGATGAAAACTTTGAATGAAGGAAGCCCATTTGATATGACGGTCAGAAATTTGGGGTTGGCTAAGTAGATGTCTAATGCTTTGCTGGTCAGTCTTTATCATGAATTCTGAACCCATTAAATAGTGCTTCCACTGTTTTAATGCTTGTACAACTGCTAATAGTTCTTTGTCATAAGTGGAATATTTGAGCTCAGAAGGTTTCAGCTTAGAACTAGAATATGCTATGGGATGATTGTCTTGCATTAATACGGCTCCTATTCCTGATCCGCTAGCATCGGTCGTAACTAGAAAGAATGGTATGTTAAAGTCAGGCAATTGTAGAACAGGGGCATTAGTTAATGCATGTTTCAGTAAGTCAAAGGATTTCTGCTGAGTTTCAGTCCATTGATAAACAATTCCTTTCTTAAGAAGTTTGGTTAATGGTAAAGCAAGTAATGAAAAATTATGTACAAACTTCCTATAGAAACTAGCAAGACCAAGGAATGAGCGTAATTCGTGTACATTCTTAGGAACAGGCCAATGCAATATTGCATCAATTTTCTTAGGATCAACTTTAATTCCTTCTTTTGATACAATATGACCTAAATACTCAATTTCTGTCTTAAAGAATTCACTCTTTTTAGGATTTGCAAACAATTGATTTTCTTTTAGTAATTAAAAAACTAATGATAAATGCTCATAATGCTCTTTTTCACTTTGACTAAACACCAAAATATCATCAAAGAAAACAATCACACAATACTGATATTTCAGAAAGATACGGTTCATCATTCTACTGAAAGTAGCAGGTGCATTAGTCAATCCGAATGGCATGACTAAGAATTCGTAATGGCCAAACTGTGTCCTGAATGCAGTCTTAAATATGTCGGATTTATCTAACCTCACCTGATGATATCCAGATTTAAGGTCAATTTTACTAAATATAGAAGATCCTTGCAGTTTATCCATAAGGTCATCAACTCTAGGTATAGGATACCTATTCTTTACAATGATCTTATTTAATGCTCGATAGTCAATACACATACGATAGGTATTATTCTTTTTCTTGACTAAGAGTACAGGTGCACCGAATGGGGAACTGCTAGGTCGAATTAAGCCTCTATTTAGTAATTCTTCAACTTGACTCTGGATTTCTTTTTGCTCTATTTGATTGTGCCTATATGGTGCTTTGCAAGGTGGTTGTGTGCCAGGTATTAGATCAATCTTATGGTCTTCTGGACGTGATGGTGGTAAACCTGGTGGTAGGTCTTCTGCAAAACAGTCCTTAAAATATGCAAGAAATTCCTTATGCCTAGGGTGCATATGTTTTTCCTTTGCTTGCAATTCATTCACCCAAATGAGATATGACTTAGTATTCTTGCGTAGTGCACGTTTTGCTTGAGTATGCGAAAGCAGTGGAAAAATATGAGATGCATGCATACCATATAATGTAATAGATTTTCCTTGAAAATTAATATTCATTGTGTGCGTGGAATAATCTATATTTGGATTATGCTGGTGTCTCCATGGCATTCCTAAAATAATGTCACTTGATTGTAATGGGACAACTAAGAAATTTCTTCTTTCAATGTATGTACCAATTTGAATTTCTAAATTTTGTACTTCTTGTGTGCCATTGTACCTAGTACCTAAAAATGCAGCTTTTATGCGATAATGCGTAGGTACAATTTGTAAATTCAATTCCTTTACCAATTTTGCTGAAATAAAGTCATGAGTACTACCATCATCATGCAAGATAGTTCTTTCATTTCCATGTACCAAACATTTCATAGTCAACAATGAATGTGGGGTAGGCATACCTGGTAAAGTGTCGGAAGTAGTAGTAGGATCATTCTCATCTTCAGTGAAATCCGGCATATCCTCATGCTCGTCTTCGTCCATGGCTCCAAGATAGTTGATATGTGCTGGTGGTTTCTTTGAATGACAATTTGCTGCGAGATGCCCTGGCTGGTGACATTTATAGCATACTATTGGCTTGGCTTTGGTTACATTATTTGCAGTGGTTGGAAGTCTGGGTACATTTGGATTTGCTTGTGGAATAGGCTTTGGATTTGGATTGAGAGTGGATGGTAATGCAGGTGGTTTAGGCCAATTCTTGCGGAAAGATGGTGATGAGAAACGACCTGGATTAAACGTTCTAAAATTGGAATTGAATTGTTTAGATCCATAATTACCGTTGGCTTGGAATTGCTGTGGTCGTCTATCTCTTCCGCGTAACTTATCTTCAGTGTCGTGAGCTAAGGAGATGGCGTCTTCAAGGGTAGCAGGCTTGAACATGTTCACTTCAGCGTAGTAATGTCCAAGAAGTCCAGACATATACTTCCGCTTATGTGTCGTCTCTGGTACGTCTTCAAGCATGCGTAGCTGTAGGAGTGCATTCCAAAAACGCTCTGTATACTGTGGAATAGGCTCACGATCTCGCTGTTGAAGTAAATCCCATTGCTTGATAGCCTTCTCATGAAATTGCGGTGGAAGGAAATTCTGCATGAACTTCTTCTTGAAATCTTCCCATGTAGCAGGACATTCTATGCTCTTGCGGACTACAGTCCACCAAAGTGATGCTCTGTCTATCAGATGGTTAGTAACACACTTGATTTTATCTTTTTCTGGATAAGTTTCCTCATGGAAATAGTCATCAAACTGGCTAATGAATGATAAAACAGTCTTTCCTTCTCGTATGCCATTGAAAGTGTGAAACTTGAAACTTTGTTTACTTATCTTTGATTCCTTGCAAATGGTTTGTGCTTCAAGGGTGGCGTTGATGGTACGGCGAATCAAATCTTCAGCTTGTGGTTCTTCTTTGTCGGTGGATGCTCTTTGTAGTTTTGTCAATTGCGCTTGTAGTGTTTGCCTAGCCCTTCGCTCTTCTTCCAATTGCAGCATGATTAGATCCAGCTTTTGTTCCATGGTAGGTTCAGGTAAGTCGTCTTCAGCCATAGGATCATCCATATGTGGGGTCGTCATCCTGTAAAACTCAACAAACCTTTCTCACTCAAAATCAGGTTAGCGGGATGAGCGTAGCTCAAATTCAGGGTTACAAGGCTAAGTATTTTTGGGTATTTCTTTCTCAATTTTCAGGAAATCTGCAATATTTCTGTCTTCATTTGCTGAAAGTACTTCAATGAACTTGTAGATAGGTAGAACAGCTTGCTGCGAACAACTTTCCAGTTCAGAGTTTTTGCATATGAACAAGTCTTTTAGGAGTTTTGAGTACTAGTCAGTTCTGATTTGGTCTGACTTGCAGAGTTGCAGACTTAGCAGACTTGCAGAGTTGCTGACTTGCTGAACTTAGGGAACTTATATAACTTAGGCCAACTTATGGAACTTGCAGTACTTCAACTTGATAAACTTGCCAAATCTGTCTGAATGTGTGTGACCTGTGTAGCTTGTGACTTAGTTTGATTATGGAACTTATGGCTTAGTAAGCCCAATGTGGATTTGAGGTATCGCGGTATGTTGACGTCGCGATTGAACCCGGCGAGAAGATACTGACGCCGCCCGAGATTGAATTTGTGAGGCTAAGCTTATTAAAGCTTAAAACTAAGCTTTATAACTTTTGATTTTTTTTAAGCTTTTAGGCTTATAGTCATGAAACTTAGCTCTGGTTTTTGACGACTTGTATGTGAGGATGTAGGAGTGGTCCTCCGCCTGCAGAGCCTCGTCCTTCTCGATCTGACAGTAGAAACAGGGGTTCTTGATCGCCAAAAGTCTGCCTGTATCGACGGTTCGCGACGAGATTGACTGTAGAGCCCGTTCGTTCCTGGAGCTCCGCCTTCGCCCGAGATTGGTAGCGATTGGAAGCTCTTGATCTCTGCTCCGCTCTGATACCAATGGCGCGCAGATTGGTCGCAGATAGCTCATGTAGTGAATCCCTGAAGGTCCCCAAGAACAATGAACTTTACATTTTTGCACAAAAAACAATGTAAAAGCTTGAACGACAAGAGACAAGAGACAAATTGGGTTCAATCTCCCCCATGCCTTGTGTGAGCGCTTCACAAAGCATGTATTTTATGTATATTTCAATCTTCATGCTCAATAATAGCCCAATTTACAAAAATATGACAAGCTTTTTAGCTTTTGAGTTTGCTTTCTACAAAAATAGGAAAAATAAAGCTAATGGACGATGCCCATAGAGTCTGGCACGCCCAATCTCAATGTCCAAATAGAAATAACATATCCGGGCGCATAGGCGCATACAAAATAATAATCAATAATCAATGTCTCAATAGACATAACAAAATATAGGCGTGGCGCCTATCAAAATATAGTCCAAAGGTCGAATACTCGCTAGACTCCAATGCTTTCCTCCGCCACTGCTGCTATCTCTACATATCAACTGAAGCATTCACAATCGTTAGTAAAATAATACAATTAAACCGACAAAAGTGAATACCTAGCAGTCTTCAGCTACATAAATAAATCAACTGGTTAGAAATAAATCCTAACCTTAATTTATTACGAGTGCGCACTCTAAACTCATAAACGTTTATTAATTTAATATGCATTTTGCGGAATCACCCGCTATGGAATCACCCATGTACACACTAAATTAATGAAACGCTCGAAAAGGACAGGCGTCCCCATTAACTTTTCGCACAAAGAATCCTCTTTGTGTATGAGCCCCGGTCATCTAAGTTTACGGAATCCACCGTAAAACCTCACGGAATCCACCGTGGAATATGCCTCCTGGCATCATAAAATGAGTTGCCTTCTCTCTTGCACATGCCGGTAGCTCCACGATCCTAGATGCTAGCTCAAGCATCCTCAAGTCTCCTCCATCTCCAAGCTCCATCCACCATAGCTGCGCACAAGAGAAAAGAGATGAGAAGAGAAGAGAGAAGAGGAGATGGTGAAGAGCTTCACCCTCTTGATCCCTCACTCCCACACACTCACTCACTCCCTCACACTTTCACACTCCCTCTCTCAAGAGCACACGCACAAGAAAGGTGAAGAGAAGTAGAGAGGGAGAGAGGACTCTTGTTAGCCACACACCAAAGAATGAGCTTCCATTTACTTTTTGAACTTTATATACAAGCCCTAAAATCCCATGGGTACCCATCCCTTTTTACATGACCGACCATTGTGGCAAGGTCCCTTTTTCTAATTCCCTCTTCTTGCTTCATGCCCTAAGCCTATACCCGTCTATTCTTTTACAAATGGCACAAGAGGGAACCTGGCACTCTTTTACAAGAGTGTTTAGAGTTTTTTGAGGTGCCTTTCATTTAAAATTACGCTTTTTGCCTCAGCTTAGCTTTAGGGGTTGCCTCTATGCCTTTGCTATTTTTCCATCATTTTTTCACTTTTTCCTTCATTTTTTCACCATCTCAAATTGAGGTTAACACTCACCAAGAGGAAAAGAAATAATCATAAAAATTTGAGCTTTGACAAGGTTTGGACCTTTTCGAGAGATACGTGTGACATCTAGCTTGGAGAAGGTGGTGCTAATCAAGTGGTGAAAGCTTCTTTACTTGTGTGACCAAACGTGTGGTGGAGCAATGTGTGTGCTTGCTACATTAGGTGACCTTGCTAAAGTGTCAGATCCGCTTCTCCTAGAGAAAGAGTTGAAGGGGGAGCGTATCATTTTTGAAGCAAAGAAGGAACTTATATTTTCATTGGAAGCTGGCCCCTCCTCTCCACCGATGAAAAAGCCAAGGAACAATTGAGAGTTCTTGTTGGCTATCGACTTTTTATATCTACCATCACTATCAACCATCGCATGTATTTTTCTTAATGAATATAAGATATTTTACTTTGTCCTTATAAATAAATATTTATTGAATAAATGTGTGGTTCGTATATGTGTGATAATAATGTGTAATACGTGAATGATGCATTTGCATATATAAACATGATTCAATGTGTAGTACTGCACTTGCGATTGTGTAAGTGTGATGATAATATGTGGTATGTGAGTGATGCATTCATATACATTAACATAATTCAACACGTAGTACTGCACTTGCGATTGTACATAAGCAATAACATAACTCGTATCCGTACATATTACTACTTTCGATGCATTCGTACGTTAAACAAATGCATTTCAAGAAACAAAACAAAACAACTTTACTCAATTATTTGAATTCAGTACACATCCCATGAGATATTATGTATATATAAATAAATATTCAAATGTGACAGAGTATACAAAATTTTTTGGCCTTCCAAGATGCTATGGTGCTATAACACTCATTACAAAACCGTGCATCATTAATGTCATAACCTATGGAGGAGTCCCCTTGCCATGTCGAAGCCGAATGATAAAGTTCATGTCTTTATCTGTGATTGTGACACGCTTTGCATGGATGGCCGCAAGCTATATATCATCAAACAAGTCGATGAGAAATCCCTTTGCAATTGTTTGTAGGGCCTCCATAGTTGCAACAGTCCACCTTCTTGAAGGTGGGCCATCCCGCACTCACGCCCAAAATCTTCCCATCCCTTTCAACTCCAAGTCTTACGTGACTTCTCGAACAACCTTATGGAAAGAACTTTTCGGGATGAGAAGCTCGTATCCGTGTTGGATTTTCCTTATCTCTTGAAGGGCGACATGGCCCAGTTTCCATCTCCCCTTCTTTTGTGGTGGTCCTTGTGCTCTATGGGGAGCACCTGTTGTTGCTGGACACTAGAGGAGGGTCCACCTTGTGCTCCAGGTGGTGGGCCTTGGCATGAGGTCTTTCGGGGGCAGAAACGGTGACATGCTTGCTTAGTGCGTGCCATGCAAGCTCGAGGAGGACAAGAGAGGTTGGGGGTGTAAGAATGGAGGAAGCAAAGAAAGAAAGAAGTGAAAATGAGAAGAAGAATGAACTTTTAACCCATTTAAATCCCAAAATCGGGTTAATGCTACTTCATATGCACTGTCCATCATGTGATCGTAAATCCATAACCTTTTATCAGAATGCGATGAAACTTCACATGCGCACTCGTTTGGTGGCCAAGAGTCTAGGAAAGTGGCTCCAGACGCTAGACTTCGGACCAGGATTCTACAGGCATCAATTTTTTTTTTTGGGTGGGTTCATGAAAGTGGCTCTAGATGCCAGTCTTTGGACCAAGGATCTATATGTATTTTTTTTCAAAAAAATAATAATTTGGACTCTTGGCCACCTAATGAGTGTGCATGTGAAGTTTCTTCGCATTCTCATACATTTTAGTATTTTAAAAATTATCCCACACAAAATTTATGGATGGATTGATAGTTGAGAAATCAACATTGTGACTACTGGCCCTTAGAAACTTCACGCCACATAGACTATACAGAGGCATCAAGAGTAAAATCTGCAACAAGAAATGGCAAATTTTTACATGTTTTTCCTATTGAAATTGACAGTGCTAATAAAAACTATAAGTAAGAATTGAAAATACAGCAAAGATGCATAGTCAAAGTTGAGAGCGAATGACAAGAGTAAAAAATTAATTTATATTTTAAGGGCGAATACAATAGTTTTGCACTAGGACATAGTCATATGTCCAATGCACAAGGATAACATTATGCCAAAAAAGGTAACATTGTGCATTGGACATAGTCATATGTCCAATGCACAAGGATAACATTATGCCAAAAAATATAACATTACAATTTGTGTTCATTCCATTGGAATGAATGTATCCTTTACTGCTTGAAGAGTTTTTACAAATTCGAAGTCCTTGGGAGTTATAGTGATGTGCTTCGCATGTATTGCACAACGCTGAGCATCAGTCATCAAGTCAACTAAACAAGCATTTGTAGCACATTGTAGAGCATGAAGACATTCTTTTGTGAAGTGATTGGTTCTATCTTGACCTTGTGCTAAAAACCACCTCTTGCTTTTTGTGCGGTAGAGGTCTCACACAATCTTGCGAACAAGTCTGAGAAGCTCGCCTTCAGAATGATGAGATCAAAAGAGTGTTGATACCTCCTAATTTCTCTCAAGGCCACTGTACTTGGCTTCCACTTGCGTTTCTTATGGGGATTCTGAGGACGACCCTTGTGAGGGCTGCTTGAGGAAGGTGGGTAGGTTGAGAAGGGGGTGCATCTGAGCTAGTAGATGCTCCAAGGGGCTGGACATGATATGGGGCTCTGAGCGGAAGCTTATTTGCAACTACCTTAGACCTAGCCATCTTTTCTGCACAAGAGATGTGAGAACTCAATGAACAAGATAGAAAGTGAAACCCTCTTTTACATAACCCTAAAATGTAAGACTCATTCACATAGATGCACACTCTCTCTTTATCTCTTAACATATGAATCACATTCACATTGAACATATTGTTCATATTACTATCTTAGCTCTCTTCAAACCCATTTGTTGCCTTGTCGAAGCCTTGTTTCTAGCCACTTGGCATGGTTTTCTTTGGCACTTGCGACTTCATAACACACTCTTTTAGTGACACGACGTGATTCCATCATGTTTGCAGTTGATTAATTAGTACTTTCATTTGCTCTCTTTTACGAGAGTTTAGTTTCATCCGTTACTATAATCCTATACCACCAAGATAGCAATTGGATCATTGTATTGCTACCATTCGACCCTCCACCATGATCAAATTTCTTTGGTATGCACCACACACTATCCAATGTGAATTTTCCATTTCTTGTGTGGATCAAATTCCGATGCTTCCCTTTTCTACAAAGTATGGCCCATGTGCCTCAAGGATATACTATAAAGACACATATCACACATGAGTAAAACTATGCTCAATAGTTTATACAATTCATACAATTTTAAAATATTAACTTAGTACACACCATGTAATGTGTGATAGAGCTTTTGGCCCATGCTTCCACCATGTTTCCGTAGAAGCTATGCACAACATTGATAAATTCTTGCTTATCTTCATTGTTAAACACTATCTTGCGAAGTAAGGGAGCCAATTTGTTAAGACTTATGCAAACCTTAGCTTTGTCCAACCTTGTTTTTCCTTCATTACTTCGATGAGGAACTGTAAAATGTAACTTTTTCCACCCATCGTAGTCCTACGGCCTACGAACCATGACATTCCCTTCCTCATTGATGGGTGTTGAGAGAAACTTCCTAGCCTTTGCTCCTCCAAAGCAAGGCTTTTTTGGTAAGTTACCAGATTTTCCTGATCTCTTCTCATCTTTTTCAATTGTCACTTGATGCTTGTATAGCCCAATTTCTGATAGCACTCGCTCCACATTCCTACACGTTGCAATGGCTTCTCTTTTGGTTGCATCCTATAAGTAAAGAAAATGCATTCATATACAAGTTTCTCCATGATTTTGACAAAAGCATGCAATGAACAAATGTGATTACGATCCAATGGAATGTTGAAGATGGGCTTCCAAGTGGGATCTTCTCTATTGCACGTTGGTGCAACACTTGTCACCCTTTGCTAGTTCTTCTTTCCGTACTTTCCTTCCACCCTCTCTGTCAAGCAATATAGGCATGGATTCTTTGTATTTGCACCATTGGAGATTCCACACATGCATTTTAAAGTTTTCAAGTCTCTTTCAAGATGCCATTCATTGACCATACCCTTCAACCGAGAGCATCTCACCATGTTCCTAACGATCGATGATGCTTGGAATGCTTGCGTGCATAAAGAATAGCTGCAACACTTCAAATGTTTCCTTAGGAACTTCAAATGCAGCGAGCCACCACACATGGCGCTCGGATTGAATACTAAAGTTCCCTGGGTTATTCTTGTCAAATTGTAAAGCTATATTCATTAGAGTTACACAAACTCTTTCAAGCTTTACTCATTTGACGAACTCACTTTCATCTAATTTTATAACAAACTGCAATTTACAATTATATTCCTCAATAGATATATTATAGTACATTACCATTGCCAACTGCACCTTGTACAAATCTAAATAGTAATTGTTGAGTTCGGTGAACTTCACCTCATATGTATTTTCGGTCCCAACCTTTAGTGTTTCCACGCATTGAATATGCATGGGGTCTTCTATCATCTCCAAAACCTTTGTATTAAGTTACTGTCGGGCCTCTATTAACTTTAAAGGTTGAGGTAGAGGCATGATTCTATTTCTCTTCAGGACATAACCAAACCCAGCCTTCACACCTTTGAATATCTTTGAGTAAGTCATTGTGCTAATACCGGCCTTGTCACAAATAGATTGTGCATCCACAGCTGAGAACTCATTTGACACATCTTTTAATGTGCACTCAATCACCTTTTCCTTCAGAGTCTTAAACTTAGGATTGTTCAAAGTATTTTCCAATGTACTTTCCTTCAGCAATCTACTAATACATGATCCAACCTCACCCTCACCTAGGTTCTCTTTTTGAGCTACCTTACATGCTTTGATATGTCACTTCCACTGGCCGCTATTCACAATTAACTCATTGATTGGCTTCTTCTTTCGTTTGCGCTCCTATGTTAGCTTGTTGTTGATCTTTCTCAAGTTGTCCAATTGTGTCTTTGCCTCCTCATATGAGATACCAATGTCATGGATAGTGTCCTGCATTGAAATAATTTGATTATTTTGTTGAATTATAGTGTCATTCAGTTGTACCACTTGTCCTATGAGCTGTTGTATATGAAGTTGATGTGCAACGATCACATCATGGCAATTCTTTATGGTTGCTTTGGCAAGTTGTAAATACTTTGAACACTTGATCATTGAGTCGCCTAGTGTAACAGAGCAACCAATTTTCACCCTCGCACACATACTTTAGCAAATTTGTGATTACTGAGAAAGTTGGAGGTCTATTGTTTAAGGGGTCAATTGGGTAGATTTCCCCATCAACCCACAAATCCACATGTTTCAATCCCATTTGCTTGTAACTCTGCAAAACCTGAGGGTTGACACTGGTACGTTGGATTCTTTTGAATAATGGGGCATATTCAATCTCTACCTCAATATGCAGCTCCTTCTTTCTTGTATTCATTTTACTTAGGAGTAGACTATAGGCGGGTGGCTACGGACTCGCGAACGCATATTGCTAATCAGTGGTGGGCTAATGGCCGTGATTAGGTGGCTACTAGTCATGCTGTCATGTGTGACATGAGGAACATCAGGTCACGGTTGTTGGTGGGCTAAGGTTGGGTTGCCGGGTTGGCCTACTGGTCGATGGGTCATGCCACGTGGTGGGTTGAGGGGCCAAGGTGGGTGGTAGCGTTGGCCTGCAGCTGCCCGGTGCCACTAGCACTACAATCTACAGGTCATGAGGGTCGAGGCCTTGACTCCCAAGATGATGGTCAACTTGAGCAGTGCGTCGAGGCCACGTCCACAGTCGTAGGTTACCGAGTGGCAGGTCATAGGTAGCTATACTACCTCTCCTACAATTGCAAACGACAGGTCTGAGGCTTGAGCACTAGAGCTAGGAGCAGTGGGGCGGCAAGCTGCAAGCGTTGTAGGTCACAAGTGGTTGAAAAGTGTTATGGTGCTCACGAGCCACTATTGTCGCTTTCAAGAAGATGAGGGGAGGTCCGAGGGTTTTGATTTTCGACTCTCAAGTTTGATTCACTTTGAAGTTTGAACTTCAAAGGAGTAAGTTGCAAGTACTTGCTACCCATTGCCCAGTTTTTGGTAGTGCCCACTAGTCATTGGTTAGCGTATGACACTATCACTGTCACACACGAGCCACAACTCACAAGTCCTCCCAAGTCTTGGGTCCCAAACTAGTCCAAATTGACTAGGCAATAAGATTAATAAATTTATTTATAATAAAATGTATTAAATTTTAAACAAAAAAAGTGTCCTTCGAATGCAGTGTTAAATTTTTCTTTTGCCCTTCAAATGCAGCGCTTGCAATATTTTGGGATTCTCCAGCAGGTCAATAATGGGCTAGAAGGGCTCTGCAACCTTGAAAAATGAACACTAATTTCCCACACTGTGAATTGTGACAACATCATGAGTTTTTGCAAGGGAGGGTGGGGCCAGCAGCCCCTTGCCCCCAACCTCACCTAGCTAGGTATGTAGTGCCTCTTTTGGAGCTCATGAGGTTGAACACTATAGGGAAAATCAAGGGAAAGGAGGCCCATTCACCACACAGGAAAATGTCTAAAACTTCTTGTGAATTAGCTAACGATCTTAGTTCTGCAACTCCAACTCTAGACATAGCTTGTGCTCATCTCTAGGAGCCAACCACCATCCACAGTCGTTAACATAGCATCTATCGAATCCAGCTGCCTCCCAGGAAGGATCCTTATGACGATCATGCCAAGTATAGAAGTGGCCTGATCCCCACCATCCATTCCGTGAGATCCACCCACTTATAACTGCTGATCAAACTTACCCAAATTGAAGTTACCTTTGCATGATGTTTACTGTAACGCACACAGATCTCGCAAAGTGGTGGACTTCAATCCAAGGTGAATAGTAACAACACAAACATGAGCCTGGAGTAATAGGAGTTGCATCAAACTATGGAAGGGACAATGCTGTCAATTCACAACGCCAAGGAGGAGGGGTGGATGGAATTACTACTGCAGGATGTCCGAAATTGGCAGCCCGAAGTTGGAGGACCGATGGCACACATACAAGGTCAGTTCAGACACCGCAATGCAGAACCAATGGAGACACCAACTACTTGTTAAATGTTCAAGTTAAACCCTCAAAGACACACTCACAGTTACACATGAATCAAGTTCTTGACAAAATAGTGTAGGTCCTGTCACATGATATATCTGACCTCTAAGGAATCTCTTCATTAATCGATTGCAAAGCTACATAAAGGTGACCCAATCCCCTCATGTCATCCAATTCCAAACTGCTTTTACTATTCTCATTTGAGATTGAGCCATCAAGACAATCCCCAGGAACCAAAATCTTTACAGATGGGTCTTATAATGTCCCCTCCATGCTCTAGAGCTCGAGGATATATCTATTTATCCTAAGGAGCCATGCAGGTTGCTCCTTGGCTTTCAAGTTGTTTACAAAAGGGTCACTAAATCTACCCTCCATGCTTGGAGAGTTCAAGGATAAATATATTGCCATCCTGTTTGGATGAAACTCTGTACAGAGTAGAAGGCCTTCAAAATTTCATCATTTGCTCTCCGTAGAATAAGGATAAGAAAAACAATCGGTTGTATCAATTGTATTTTACAGTGTTAGAATGAAGTCATATTTAATGATCCTTACAGCATGTTCTCTCTGTGCAATCCCACTCTGAGTTTTGAGATCCATTTTGATGCGGATGGTGAATGAGAAATGGAACTGTTTCAAAATCATATTGGATGCATGGAAAAAGTGCAAAAATGCAAGAGATGCAAAATTTTGAAGAAATTGCAAGTTCAGATTGGCAACCAAGAAACATCACTGCCAAAGTGCTTTTCAATTGTTTATAAGAACTTCCAATTATATCAGTCAAGTATTATAGGTGTCTAGTACACTGGCATGAAGAATGGTATATAGCTGCCAATAGCTTTAACTGTCTCCTGTTACTGGCATGAGGAATGGTGACGTAGATTTAACTGTCTCCTTTATTGCAATACTTACCTGCCATCATCTGTCATTTTCTTTTACTGTCTCCAGAATTCACCATTCTCCTGCTAATGGACACTTCTTCGTAGGTTTGTTTAGCTCAAATGAGATCCAGTTGTTCAGAATACTCTAATACATTTAGCCTAGTAACTATCTATATACCAGCGCAGCCTAAGGTTAATAATCGAATCTATATACCGGCAGAACCTAAGGTTAGAGATTGAATCTAGTATACTTGCAAATCCAAATCTCTCAGGAGACACATTAGCATCCGAGCTTGCATGACTACAAGAGAGGCATTGATCGTCCCGTGGCTGATTCAAAAGCTTCTCTACTGTACATGCCTAGAAACCTTGCTTGGCAAACAGTGCCATGAGGCTGCCTCCATGAACTCGTTCCTCAGGACCGAAGAATGAATGCAGTTCATCTGATGCAAGGTTGGAATGGTGCAAAAAGGGCTGCTGTATATTAGAGTGTAAGTCATCTTCTGGCGTGTTTGAGGCTGCCACTAGTGTTGAGGAGGATTTTGATAGTTTCTTAGTAGGTGTGCCATGTCTGATAGAATCCTCCTGCAACTTTGATAAACAAGGTGACCTTTCACCAATCTCATCTCCAAAAGATGGTGATCTTATAGGAAGCGAAAAATGGTTAGAAGTTTGTGATCCAGGAGCTGACAAGAAGCAGCCTGAGGCATTTCGACCACAGGCATTGTGTGAGCCTAAATCTAATGCAGGGCATTCTGTGAGAATCAGTTTGCCCCCAAGGAATGAAGAATTTCTTGCCAAAATCCCATTATTCTGTTCAAAATAATTGTCACGATCACATCCTTTATGAGTAGGGAGATGACCATCCGCAATATCTGGAAACTGCTTATCAGCACTACACGAATAAAATTGTGGTGGCTTTCTATAAACTAGCTGCATATTCTGATCACCTTTGACTTTTGCAGCAGCTGACGAATGTAAGCTATAATCCTCAACTGCTTCAAGCTGTTGCAGCACAGCAGTATGCGCAGCACAAAGGCCAGACTTTCCTCTTGCTAGCCCATCACATTTATCCTTGACGGAAGATTCAGAAAATATATAGCTGCTGTGGAGGGATCTCAGTTGGCCCCAACAGCATCTCTTACCACCCCCATGTGCTTTACAGAAATCAGTATTCCCTTGTGCACTTTTATTACAGCTCTGAAGTTTGCAGCGCCTACCACCCCCATGTCGCACGCAGAAATCAGTCCTTCCTCTAGCACTCTTTGTGCAACTTATTACTGCACACCGCTTACCTCCTCCATGAGCTACACAGTACAAAGTACCTCCATGAACACTCTTGGTACATGTTCCACCTCCAAACATGCATCTTTTGCCACCACCATGAGCTTTGCACAAAAATGTACTTCCTTCTGCACCTTTTGTGCATCCTTCAAAAATACACCTCTTCCCACCTCCGTGAGCTTTGCAAAATTTGGTACTACCTTGGGCACCCTTCCCACAGTCAGGATAATGGCAACGGCGACCTCCCCCATGTGATATGCAGAGACCAGAATAGCCTTCTGCGCTTTTTGGGCAACCTTCCCTTTGACACCTCTTACCCCCACCATGACGTATACATAAGCCAGATCGGCCCCTAGCAGCCTTACTACAGCCCTCATAGCTGCATCTGCGGCCTCCACCATGGGCTATGCAGAAATCTGTTTTTCCTTCAGCACTTTTAACACATCCTAAAGTCTGGCATCGACGGCCACCACCATGAGCCTTGCAAAACAATGTGCAACCTTCAGCTCCCTTGTTACAATTCGGTCTTTGGCATCGCTGTCCACCTCCATGTGCAATACATAGACCTGATGCTCCCCTAGCACACTTACTACAGCCCTTGAACTTACAAATCTTTGATGGCTTATCCAAAGTGCTCAATGCTGTCACTCCTGGAATAGAGGTTACTTGTGTGGTTTGGCTAGAAACATTGGTCAGAGGATCATAGTCAGATGCCAGCATAGAAGATTCATTTGTGCCAATGGAATAGTCTTGCTGTCTAAAACTTTCTAATTTCCAGGTTTCTTGACTCAAAAGACCAGCTTCATGAACTCTAGGATGAGAATTGTGCAACAAAGAAGGCATGTAGCCTCCTGATTTCATGCATCTTGCAGATGTAGATCCTTCATCTACCAAGGGTATGTGGTCGTAGTACAACCATTTCAGTCTTACCTCATCTGGAGCCTCACTGTTTGTCACAGGCAAAGCAGAGACAGAACTCTTATCTTTGATGCTTGGACCGTGGGAGTGCCGGAAATTAGAGCTTCTTGATGTCTCCCCAATACGCATAGAGGAACTGTGCAGCCTTCCATGCCTAATTGTTTCATCTTCAGGAAAGTCATTTACCCAAACTTCAGGTTCTACATTCCATGAAGTCTCTTTCATGTTCAATGTTGCTTGAGTTGGAGATGTCAAACAAGCGTTTACCATGGACCCATGCAAGTCATCATCACGATATGGGGTAAGTCTCAATCCAAGCTTAATGGACGAGCGATTTTGCTGTCTGAGCTCAATTCCTGACAATTGTGTTGTTGAGCTGCCTTTGTGAACACGTGATTCATGTCTGCAGCCACCCGGACCCAAAGCCAACTTCAAATCATCTTCGCATTCGGTGGCATTTCCGCAACAGCTGCAGGTGCCTTGATTGTTTGTTAGCAACTCAAGACTTTGCAAGCTTGTCCCCCGGTTACCAGTCATGCCATTGTCATAGACATCATGAACATCCTCGATAGAATGCTCCGATCGAGCAGTGGTCTTCAACATGATTGCACCGATCCACTCGACCTCCTCTTGCCCTTGTCAGAAAAACAGCAGCACCCCCATTTTCACTAAGAGTACCTGCAATCAGTAAAGCAAGCATATTCGACAACTTGTGCAAATAAAAAACACAAAACCAAATAAAAAGAAGAAAACCCTTGAGTCATCATTAATAGAGTCAATAAACACTGAGAGTCGCGCCTTCACGCAGTCCATCCCGAAGTCCGAGTCTGTGGAGATCATGCAATGCACTGAACCAAAAAGCTTGTTCCACATACCTGCATCCATTTGTATGAACCAATTCAGAATCCCAAATTGACATGTCTTTACTGATAGTTTTCAAGTCTGTTAAGGCTTTTTGTTTCAGGTCTCTTAAAAATGTTTCTGCAGGGTTTCAACCTTCTATGATCAAAACTGACTGTCTTTTCCTGAAGAACGCCATTGATTGGACACTGACCCTCGAAATTTCATAGGCATAGAATCCTGCCATGGAAATAACAGGCATGCATATATTGCCAAAGCAAAATCACCACTAGATGCAAGACTATGAGCGAACCCAATTCATTATATGGGTATGTATATAGGGGAACCCAATTCATTACATGATGAGGCAAGAGTTGAGAATGGTACTTTAAGCTAGTTTATCCCACTACAAATCATTCAGCAGACTGGAACAGCAATGGAATTTGCACATTTTCTGGCTCAAATGAGAGTAAAACTGATTTCATCGATTGAGATTCTCATAAATTCATTGAATACTTGCACGGGCAAATTCAGTTTAATAAGAAAAAGAGCGAATAAGGTGAAAAGATGGAAGTGAGTAAAGCCCTCTCTCTAGGCAGTGCGTCTGCCGACGATCATGATTATGAGTCGCATGTACCGTGTGAGAGAGAAAGAAGCCTTTCAAGCCACAGTTCAGAAGGCATATATCGTGGACTCCATAAGGGAGAATGTGTAAGTCATGACAGGGGAAAAGATAAGGGACCCCATGATTTTTAGTCTGTCAATAGGTGGGCAAATGTTTATACGTTGATCAAAGGCCATGAGTTCAGAAAATCGGGCAAATCTTATGGAAAATTCTTGTTTTTGAGTGTAATTTCCGGGGTGAACATTGAGCTAACATATATGCACATGCTATTTTTTTGATTATTTAAAGCCCAATAATTTAGCCATGCCGCCCAAAATACCTTCACAAAATAGCCATTGTGCTAAAATTCACCCCTATTTTGACCTTGCCAATCACACTCAGCAAATTTGAATAAACGAGAGTAGGCTGACAAGGCACACTTTGTGGACTTCATAAGAGTGGCAGAGGCTTAAAGGTAACATTTAGTGGACTCAATAAGTGAGATTGAGTCTTCCAAGCCACACATAGTAGACTTCATATGTGAGAATAAGTCTTACAAGTCACACTTAATGGGTTTCATAAGGAGAACGAGTCTTACAAGTCATACTCAGTAGACCTCATGACTAAGAAGGTGTCTCACAAGTCATCCTCAGTGGACATCATGAGAGTTCATTGCATAAACATAAGTGTGGATAGCTTAGTATTGAAGAGTAGACTATTGATTAGAGGTTGGATGAGACTAATTTCAATTGCATAAACATGAAAGTGGATAGCTCAAAATGGGGAGAAGGCTTTCCAATGTATAGGGTGTCTCAATCTCTTCATGTGAAATCCATGTATTAGTCCCATTATTAGTGAGAGGTTGGACAATAACAATTCATCATCCAAAAAAATGTGATTTCAAAATTTATTGATTGGCAAAAGATCACGGAAGTTGATCACAAGTGTCTATGATTGGATGTATAAAGCAAGGAAAGATATAATTGGACGCTTACATTGCATCTCAAACAATATTCTATACAACAATATACAAAACCATGAATACTAAAATGTCATTGGAGTGTAGACTACATAGCAGGTAGAGAAGCCTAAGGTTTTTAAATGATTACTTTGCAAATATAAAATAAGTAGAGAGTTGGCTTCATGGATGCATCTTTCAATGATGATGTTTTGGTGCCCATTACATTGAATAGTTTGAGGCTCCAAAATGATTCATTTCACATTTGCATGGTTGTGAAGTGTTACGGTCTTTCCATGTAACAAGTCAATTGCTTAGACATTTTTCTTGAATGTATGCATTAATAGCTTGAGGCTTCAAAATGATTCATTTCACATTTGCATGTTTGTGAAGTGTTACAATCTTTCCATGTAACAAGTCAATTGCTTAGACATTTTTCTTGAATCTATGCATTAATAGTGCACTTCTATACATTGCCTTCTCCATCCATGGTAGATCAGGTTGTAATGAACACAATACATATTCACTAATCTTGTCACATTTTATGGCAACATTACTTAGCACTCGTACTCCTATCTATGTTTTAAGTAATATCCTCACATATGAGTTAGAGATGTCATTACTCTCCCTCGGTGAAGATAAGTTAAGTTTGAGACATCTTTACCAAATTCCTAGATGAAGATAAGTTTGCGTTCCTCAGGAGACTACTTGGGCTACATATGTGAATCATGAGCTTGAGGAGGAGTTGAAATGCATGCTCATGTGTACTTTGAAAGTGGGTGAATAAGCACTACAAGTTACACTATCTTAGTAGACTTAGTGCATGAGTACATGAATTAAGAGTGGACAACTCTCTATGTATGGAAGAAAGAGAGAGAAGCTATGAATGCAAAATGGAGAACAACTTTAAGGAAATTAGGGTTAGTACATAACTAACGAGACTAAAGGTCATAGCCCATCATATGTGGGGGGGCAAGAAGGAAGTTATGGAGAATGGAGAAGAAACAATTAAAGGATATTTGAACCTTAAATCCAAAAGCTTGCAAAAGGATATTTGAACCTTAAATCCAAAAGCGTGCAAGTTCTAGTGGCGATCTCCCTTAAAAAGGAAAGAGGTTGGGGTTTTCCTCTTAGGGCCATTACACTTGAATGAACCATAAAGTATGATATTTGTATGTACATGTCTAATCAAACCTACTTACCTAGAACTTGTTGCATGAAAATCAATATTATAAGTAGATTTACATGTAATTTGAGAGCTAATGAGTTTTAAATCATTCATGAGTGCATGTGCAAAAGATAGCAAGGTGAGGGTCTTTGTGTTACATGCATAATAAGTACTTTATTAACTAACTTACCCAAGAGTCTAGATGGCACACCTACCATGTTCTTTAAAACTTTTCAAAAGATATATGGTGATGGTCACATTGAAGGGTAGAAATGAAAAGGACTATACATGAATAGCATTATAGATGACGAATTACTCATGCAATGTTCCTATCACCTATCAACATGTATTTCTATCACCTTTTGGCCAAGGATTTTTGCCACTTCACATGAAAATGGAATAATCTTAGCTGCGTTTAGCCATGCTCAAGCCATTATTTCAAAGCGCAGGAGGTTTGTACCCCATAAAAAGTGATATTTGTATACTAGAACATGCGTATCATCCCATCATCATGAAGATATGTTTATTCCTAAAAGAGGATTCCATATTTCTCTATCACAGTAAAGAAGGAACTAGATTGTAAACCAAACATGATTATATGTACTCATGAAAGATACATTGAACAACTATGCACGTTATTGCTTATGTTAGAACAAACATTGTACATGATGTTGGGCAACCCATGCTCAGTCACTCCGTAATGCTTGTCAAATAAATAAATAAACAAATAAATAAATATCCCTCTCACCAAATAAAAGATATAGATGATGTTACAATGCGCGTGAGATCTGAAGCCCTAAAACCAATCCCTTTGTACACAAACAATAATTACAACTTTTGACTTTGTGGAATTAGGTTCTCTCATTAATTTGACACTAGTTGCAATGTGAACTTCAAGCTGAGGTATATATCAAAATCCCAGTGAGATACGTGTTACAAGGCCCAAAAGTGCTTATTAAAAAGCAAGCCAATGCACCATTTCTATTCCACACACAAGACAATGAATTTAACTCTAGCTACAAACTGACGTGTAGTAAGATGACTACTCCTTAGTCTACTTTCCTAACAAGTGTTTATGTTCTATGTTGTCAACACATCTATCCCTAATAATTTCTAAAGAAATCAAATCTTATATTCATACAAACCAAGTGTTACCATTTTCTAATATTGGATTCCATGCATGTCTTTATGTAAGGTCCATACTAATCAACATTATGCAGAAAAACTCAATTGAGGAATGAGTTCCTTTAGAACCTTTACTTTTTTAGCTAGTATACATAAGAAATACACTTTTTATCTCATAAGAAGTTGACATTTCAACTTTAGAAAAATTGTATCGATAAAAGGATTTTAAAAAATTGGCATTTTGCAATATGTCAAGTGTACAACTAAGAAAGATAACACCACACATAGTTTAACATTCACAAGGTGACACTAGGTTGTACGGTAAGAATAAGAACCATCCACAAGAAATAAAGCAAGTTTAAAACAATACAAGGCTATGCTCAAGAATCACTTTAGATCTTGTAAGTTATTTTTTGTCTTTATACTTCCTAGCCTACTATCCCACATATTGTTACCAATGTAGCTTTGAGTGACCTACATTTGCCTTACTTTTTCTAGTGTGAGAGAGGATACTTATCACATCTATGCACATAGCTTAGAGTGACCTACATTTGCCTTACTTCATGCACTTACCACATCTATGCACATACTTGTAATATTACAATAAATTGAGAAAAGATTAAAATAATTAGAGAAGGGAATTCAATTTAAGGACTCAAACTTTTGAAAGTGATTTGTAATATTCAAAGCCTTCATGGATTATTATATAAAACATTGTCATTTAAAAAGGTTTGGGAATTTCCTTTTCTAAGGGGAGTGTTCATGCACACCATTAATGATAACCTTATTTTCATCCAAATATATTAAACGGCACTTGTAGTTGAGGTCATCAAGGCAAAGATCCATGGTTCACCTATGTGCCATATGTTTTAAGGCTAGTTTTGTTATAGCAACTTCTACAAGGAATGTATTCAAGCAAAAGCGAGCTGAGCAACATGTGCAAATTGAAGAAATTAAGCAATTGCCACTCAACTAATGTTGGGGCCTTACCTTCCCCTTCATTATGAACTAGGTCTCATTAGCTCTATGAGATAGCCCAGCTTTCCAAGAGATGATAGTGTAAGTATTTGCATTATTTTTAAAAAAGGTGCCTAAAGCATCCCTAGACTATATGTATATTGTTAAACAATAGCCCTAGTTGCTAACACATGTCTTTAGGGGTTCAAATATGCAAACCCTTACTATCATGTGCATTCAAGGCCTTACTTAAAAACCCCTTATCTATAAATTTATCATGAATAAGACACACCCTTTTCTTATTCAGTATGTGAACATCTCCATTAAATGATGTGCAAAAAATCTCAAAAAAAGGAGAATTTGGACATCCTTTTTGTTGAATCCACATGATAAACTTACTTTTACATATTCATGGGTGATCCCTTGAGCACATGTCAAGAGCTTTAATTGTCGTGCTACACATGTGCAACATGCATGACTTAAGGACATAGTCTTATCCTTCAAGAGCTTTGACACACATACATTGATGACTATCTCTCACATCACCACTACATGCGCTCTACTCAAAATTGATCACACATATACCCTTTATATTCAAGAAAAGATAGATATGAATTGATATTGAGTGTAGTGAGTATCAACTTACCTCTTCATTATAGTTTTGCTCCAAGGTTTTTCACTTACTATATGGTCCAAGCATTGCTCCTCACATGAAATCAACTTCCATATCATTCAAAAGATGCTTCTCAACCTTGAGCAAAGGTTCCAACAATGCATATGAAAGAATCCGCTAAACCTCGAGTTTAGCATTCTCTTGAGCCACTAAATCAATCTCACTTTGAAGCTTGTTCTACATAGTGATTGTCATTCCTTAAAAATAGCTGAGGTTATCTTACACTTTGACAACATATCACCATACTCATTAATCTATCTTCTCAAAGCATCCACTTCAGTAGCATGTAACTCTTTCATTTTATCCATCTTAGTGAGCATAATATCATTATTTGACTTTATACAAGACAACTGCTCCTATAATGACTGAACAACATCCAATTTGACACCACCACATGCATTCATATCCGCCAGAAACCTATGCAATCTAGACATAAGTGAACATGCTTCCTCAAGGTTATGAGGAACATAACTTGCTACCAATGATTTCCTCTCATGAGACATAGCATCTCCCAGTTGCATGCAATTTGATTGCTTGGACATAGTCTCCATCTTCACCTTGGAGAATTTGACTTTCTTTTGCATACTTGTTATGACAACATCCTCAATAGCCACATCATGCTTAACATCCTCATTCAACCATTCAGCAAAATCCACAGGCATGGCATCACAACATCAACATTTAATACATCATGTAAAGAATAGCCCATAGTCAATGGAAAAACTGGCTTGTTGCCTTGATCATTTTCACCATCCAATAAAATATTAGAGTGACTAGTCAAATCCATCTCATAGATATCCACAAGGATACCATCCACTAACTTTTTCTTCTTGAATGCATCAAGCTTGTCACCCTTGTGTGAATCCCATAAAGATGAATGAATAGTCGGACACACCACTTGTAAATGCACATATAAAGTTGCTAACATCGATCCAATTCCGCTCTTCTGCCTGTTGTTTCCTAATAGTGGGCACATGCACTTCTTACATAAGATTTTCATGAAGAGCACCTGGCCAATTAGAAATAGCTACATTTTTGGCATACCAAAGGTTTCCAAAGATATCCTTAGTGATTGTGTCTATCTTGATAAAGAGAAGAAACCATTCTATAAACCACTTGATGAAATACCTACTCTTAGGATTGGCATGCCTAAGAACATATTGATTCCTTGCACTTGTGGCATTCCCAAACTCCTGTTGCATCGCCTCACCTGTGCATTTCCAATGTCTAGGACTCATTAAGATCAAGAGAAAAAACTTGAGACAAAAGAGAGGGTGTAATCTCCAACTTCCCCCCAATTTTACCACTCTCCTGAAGTATAACAAGCTGTTGCTTAGCATGCACACTATTTCTCCATTTTTCCCATGGTAATTCAACAAAAGACAATAAGCCAATTTACATCAACCATCCTCTAATGCTAGGCTCTGACGTAGCCATGTAAATAGCACAATCTATCAAGGGGTTGTCAACTCACCGTCTACATCAGTTGGACATGACTGATGACGGTTTCGAGGTCGTGTCCTTTGCCCTAGAAGGAGTAATCTCAGGAGGGCTATCAGCCTATTCCTCCTCTTCATCATGTGCTTCTTTCGACTGTTATCTCCTTCTCTTCACATGCAATTTTTGCGCCTTCTTTCCCCTAGTTTTCACCATGTTTGCTTCATAAAAATCTACTTAGAATAAGGTTATAGAAGAGTTTGAGAATAAGAAGAAGGACGAAGATAATGAAGTGAGATATAACATTGTTGGTTGCTACCTTCGCCAAATGAATGCGCAAGGCATCGTACCTTTCTAGCCATCGTTTCCCTTTTCCCCCCTTTTCCCCAAGTCATCACATTGCATGAAACTCCCAAAAAAGAGGGGATGTGCTACATACTAATTACACCAAGTACTCTCAATGAATTTGACACTTGTCTTGTGGCCTTTCAATTGGCCTTCATCCAATTGACATTTCATGACCTCATACAGTCCCAGTAGTAACATAGGTTTAGTTGGAATCAGTTGCTTCAATGTCCCATCATCCACAAACTCATGATGAGGGGTCAAAAGTCCTTTCAAAAAATACTCAATCAATGCCATGACAATATTCTCCCATGTCATGATAGGTTGTAAAAAAACCTTTAAATATATATCCACCAACACCTAAGTTTTCATGACCAAGCCTTAGTTGTAAATAATACCAACACTTCATGAAGTCCAATAAGGCTTGTAAGGATATTGCATACAATTTCAAAATATCAGCACCTCATCTACCAAAGTCAAGGCTTAAGTAGCTTCCACATAAGAACAAAAAAAAATCTGCAAGATAATAACATCAGCCACAATTTCATAGTAATAGAGTGGTACTCTATTTAGAGAATCAATCTATGCAAACCTACAAACAACCATAAGAGTAAAAAAATCATAGGCTGTTGAATCAGGCAGAAAGTCATAGGTTGTTATATCAAGCAAAGCTGCTAAATGCTAAACCAAATTGGCTGCAATTGTTGGCTTTCCTTATGCCCCTTGAGACGAGTCATCATAATCTGGTTGTACTAATCTCTGCAGTTTGAATCCATTAATTGTTGGCTTAATTATCTCATCCTGCAATGTAGCCAAAACAAAAGTTCCTTGGCCCACATCCTTAGCCACTTCATAAGAACTTGTACACTACAACTTCAACTTTATTGGGTGCTTTCCTAGCTTCAAATTATATATCATGACAATATCTCCTTCCTTAAAGATATTCTTCTTAATGTGTCGATTGTCTTCTCAACTATACCACCATTGAAAGGTAATGAGTTATAATCTGATCTTCTTCAAATTGCATTAACTATCGTAACCTATCATGTATTCAATCTTCTAGAGATAACCTATGACTTATTGCCATTCTCAGGCTAGGAACTAAGAGTTCCATTGGGACCACTGCTTCAAGTCCATAAACTAACTTAAATGAAGTTAAACCCATTGACACATTATATGCTATGCGGAAAGACCATAGTGTTGAATCTAATTTAGTGTCCCAATCCTTATGGTTATTAGTAACTATCTTCTTAAGAATCCACAACAAGATCTTGTTAGAGCTCTCAGTATGTCCATTTACTTGAGGGTGGTAAGGTGTTGATTTCTTATGCAAAATCATATGTTTAGAAGTCAGCTCCTTAATCACTTCATTCAGCAAATGCTTACCACAGTCACTTACCAACTCTATAGGGCAGTCAAATTGAGTCATTGGAATAGAGAAATTGTGCTACACTTGCTACCTTATTTTCCCACAAAGCTTTAGCTTCAACCAACTTAGTGCAGTAATTTGTACATATTAAAATATATTGATTTTTACTGATGCCAGGAGGCATATTCCACGGTGGATTCCGTGAGGTTTTACGGTGGATTCCGTAAACTTAGATGACCAGGGCTCATACGCAAAGAGGATTCTTTGTGCGAGAAGTTGATGGGGACGCCTGTCCTTTTCAGGTGTTTCATTAATTTAGTGTGTACATGGGTGATTCCATAGCGGGTGATTCCGCAAAATGCATATTAAATTAATAAACGTTTATGAGTTTAGAGTGCGCACTCGTAATAAATTAAGGTTAGGATTTATTTCTAACCAATTGATTTATTTATGTAGCTGAAGACTGCTAGGTATTCACTTTTGTCGGTTTAATTGTGTTATTTTACTAACGATTGTGAATGCTTCAGTTGATGTGTAGAGATAGCAGCAGTGGCGGAGGAAAGCATTGGAGTCTAGCGGGTTTTCGACTCTTGGACTAGATTTTGATAGGCGCCACGTCTATATTTTGTTATGTCTATTGAGACATCGATTATTTATTATTATTTTGTATGCGCTTATGCGCCTGGATATGTTATTTCTATTTGGACATTGAGATTGGGCGTGCCAGACACTATGGGCACCGTCCATTAGCTTTATTTTACTATTTTTGTAGAAAGCAAACTCAAAAGCTAAAAGCTTGTCATATTTTTGTAATTGGGCTATTATTGAGCATGAAGATTGGAAATATACATAAAATACATGCTTTGTGAAGCGCTCACACAAGGCATGGGGGAGATTGAACCCAATTTGTCTCTTGCCTCTTGTCGTGCTTGCTTTTACATGGGTTTTTGTGCTAAAAAGTAGAGTACTTTGTTCTTGGGGACCTTCGGGGATTCACCACGTGAGCTATCTGCGACCGATCTGCGCACCAGTGGTATTAGAGCGGAGCAGAGATCAAGAGCTTCCAATCGCTACCAATCTCGGGCGAAGACGGAGCTCCAGGAACAAACGGCCTCTACAGTCAATCTCGTCGCGAACCGTCGATACAGGTAGACTTCTGGCGATCAAGAACCCCTGTTTCCACTGTTAGATCGCGAAGGACCAAGCTCTGCAGGCGGAGGACCACGCATACATCTCCTTCATGAAGTCGTGGATATACAGTAAGAAGTTCATATCTAATTGCTTCAAAAAGCTTAGTCTTGAAGTTTAAAGGCTTAAGAAATTGGAGAAGTCCCACAAAACTTGTCAACGAGGTATCTGAATATGTCCGAGAAATCCGCGACGGCATGAAACAGCTGCCCACGTCCTCATATCCTGCGCCGTTTTTTCTTCAATTAACCCCCCCCCCCCCCCCTCCATAGCTTAAACTATTAAGCTTAAATCCTTAAGCTCTCATCAAGTTGTACAAGACACACAGATCTGACAAGTTCGCAAACTCCGGGTCTCGCACTCCTGAAGTCAAGTTCCGTAAGTCGACGGTAATCAAGTTCTGCAAGTTCTGCAAGTCGGCCTAAGTCCAGCAAGTCAACGACTCTGCAAGTCTATTAAGTCTGCAACTCTGCAAGTCAGACTAAATCAGAACTGACTAGTGCTTAAAACTCATAGAAGACTTGTTCGTATGCAAAAACTCTAAACTGGAAAGTTGTTCGCAGCAAGCTGTTCTACCTATCTACAAGTTTGTTGAAGTACTTTCAGCAAACGGAGATAGAAATATTGCAGAATTTCTGAAAATTGAAGAAGAAAATACCCAAAAATACATAGCCTTGTAACCCCAAATTTGAGCTACGCTCATTCCGCTAACTAATTTTGAGTGAGAAAGGTTTGTTGAGTTTTACAGGATGACTACCCCACATATGGATGATCCTATGGCTGAAGACGATCTACCCGAGCCTACCATGGAACAAAAGCTGGATCTTATCATGCTGCAATTGGAAGAAGAGCGAAGAGCTAGGCAAGCCTTGCAAGCGCAATTGACAAAGCTACAAGGAGCGTCCACTGATAAAGAAGAACCTCAAGCTGAAGATTTGATTCGCCGTACCATCGACGCCACTCTTGAAGCACAAACCATTCGCAAGGAATCCAAGATAAGTAAACGAAGTTTCAAGTTTCGCACTTTCAATGGCATAAGAGAAGGAAAGACTGTTTTATCATTCATTAGCCAGTTTGATGACTATTTCCATGAGGAAACTTATCCCGAGAAAGATAAAATCAAGTGTGTTACTAATCATCTGATAGACAGAGCATCACTTTGGTGGACTGTAGTCCGCAAGAGTATAGAATGTCCTGCTACATGGGAAGATTTCAAGAAGTTCATGCAAAATTTCCTACCACCGCAATTTCATGAGAAGGCTATCAAGCAATGGGATTTACTTCAACAGCGCGATCGTGAGCCTATTCCACAGTATACAGAGCGTTTTTGGAATGCACTCCTACAGCTACGCATGCTTGAAGACGTACCAGAGACGACACATAAGCGGAAGTATATGTCTAGACTTCTTGGACATTACTACGCTGAAGTGAACATGTTCAAGCTTGCTACCCTTGAAGACGCCATCTCCTTAGCCCACGACACTGAAGATAAGTTACGCGGAAGAGATCGACGACCACAGCCATTCCAAGCAAACGGTAATTATGGATCTAAACAATTCAATTCCAATTTCAGAAGGTTTAATCCAGGTCGTTTCTCATCACCATCTTTCCTCAAGAATTGGCCTAAACCACCTGCATTACCATCCACTGTCAATCCAAATTCTAAACCTATTCCACAAGCAAATCCAAATATACCCAGACTCCCAGCCATTGCAAATAATGTGACCAAAGCCAAGCCCATCGTATGCTACAAGTGTCACCAGCCAGGGCATCTCACAACAAATTGTCATTCAAAGAAGCCATCAGCACATATCAACTACCTTGGAGCTATGGACGAAGAAGAGCATGAGGATATGCCAGATTTCACTGAAGATGAGGATGATCCTACTACTACTTCCGACACTTTACCAGGTATGCCTACTTCACATTCATTGTTGACTATGAAATGTATGGTGCATGGAAAAGAAAGAACTATATTGCATGATGACGGTAGTACCCATGACTTTATTTCAGCAAAATTGGTAAAGGAATTGAAACTGCATACTGTACCTACGCATTATCGCATAAAAGCTGCATTTTTAGGCACTAGGTACAATGGCACACAAGAAGTTCAAGATTTAGAAATTCAAATTGGTCCATATATTGAAAGAAGAAACTTCTTAGTTGTCCCATTACAGTCAAGCGACATTATTCTAGGAATGCCATGGAGACACCAACATAATCCCAATATAGATTATTCCACACACACAATGAATATCAATTTTCAAGGAAAATCTATTACATTATTTGGTATGCATGCATCTCATATCTTTCCACTGCTTTCGCATACTCAAGCAAAACGTGCATTACGCAAGAATACTAAATCATATCTCATTTGGGTAAATGAATTGCACGCAAAGGAAAATCATATGCACCCTAGGCATAAGGAATTTCTCGCATATTTTAAGGACTGTTTTGCAGAAGACCTACCACCAGGTTTACCTCCATCACGTCCAGAAGACCATAAGATTGACCTAATACCTGGCACACAACCACCTTGCAAAGCCCCATATAGGCACAATCAAATAGAGCAAAAAGAAATCCAGAGTCAAGTTGAAGAATTACTAAATAGAGGCTTAATTCGACCTAGCAGTTGTCCATTCGGTGTACCTGTGCTCTTAGTCAAGAAAAAGAATAATACTTATCGGATGTGTATTGACTACCGAGCATTAAACGAGATCACTGTAAAGAATAGGTATCCTATACCTAGAGTTGATGACCTTATGGACAAACTGCAAGGATCTTCTATATTTAGTAAAATTGACCTTAAGTCTGGATATCATCAGGTGAGGCTAGATAGATCCGACATATTTAAGACTGCATTCAGGACACAGTTTGGCCATTACGAATTCTTAGTCATGCCATTCGGATTAACTAATGCACCTGCTACTTTCAGTAGAATGATGAATCGTATTTTTCTAAAATATCAATATTGTGTGATTGTTTTCTTTGATGATATTCTAGTGTTCAGTCAAAGTGAAAAAGAGCATTATGAGCATTTATCATTAGTTTTTCAATTACTGAAAGAAAATCAATTGTTTGCAAATCCTGACAAGAGTGAATTCTTTAAGACAGAAATAGAATATCTAGGTCATATTGTATCAAAAGAAGGAATTAAAGTTGATCCTAAGAAAATTGATGCAATATTGCATTGGCCTGTTCCTAAAAATGTACATGAATTACGCTCATTCCTTGGTCTTGCTAGTTTCTATAGGAAGTTTGTACGTAATTTCTCATTACTTGCTTTACCATTGACCAAACTTCTTAAGAAAGGCATTGTTTATCAATGGACTGAAAACCAGCAGAAATCCTTTGACTTACTCAAACGTGCATTAACCAATGCCCCTGTTCTACAATTGCCTGACTTTAACAGACCATTCTTTCTAGTTGTGACCGATGCTAGCGGATCAGGAATAGGAGCCGTGCTAATGCAAGACAACCATCCAATAGCATATTCTAGTTCTAAGCTGAAACCCTCTGAACTTAAATATTCCACTTATGACAAGGAACTCTTAGCAGTTGTCCAAGCATTAAAACAATGGAAGCATTATTTAATGGGTTCAGAATTCATGATAAAGACCAACCAGCAAAGCATTAGACATCTACTTAGCCTGCAGATGTATCTAATTTTGTTTCTGAATGTTTGATTTGTCAAAGAATAAAGAGACATCATGGTAAATAGTATGGACTATTAATGCCTTTGTCTATTCCATCTAAACCTTGGGAACATATATCTATGGATTTCATTACTGGTTTACCAAATACTAAATCTAACCATGACATGATTTGGACAATTGTAGATAGATTTAGTAAGCAAGCATATTTTATTGCATGTAAGAAAACTTTAACAGCATCACAAGCAGCACAGTTATTTTTGAAAACTATTTTTACTAACCATGGATTGTCGAAAGTGATTATTTCAGATAGAGATTCTAGATTTTGTAATAATTTTTGGATTACACTGTTTGCAAATCTAGGCACAAAGATTGATTTCTCATCTGCATTTCATCCAGAAACAAATGGACAAACAGAAGCCACAAATAGCACCATTCTAGATCTTTTACGTGAATACACTATCTCTAAACCTCAGACATGGGATACTCATTTACATTTATTACAGTTTGCATATAACAATACACCGCACACATCTACAAAGAAAGCACCTTTTGAAGTTATTTATGGATATAGATTATCTACACCTGTTGCATCTTTGTCTAATAGAATACAGAGTGTTGATGATATTGCTGTTATGCATAACACTATTTTTGATGAGGTAAAGGATATGATTGCTAAAGCCCAACAATCATATACCAAACAAGCCAACAAGAAAAGACAAGCCATGAATTTCAAAGTTGATGATTATGTTTGGCTTAGAATAGAAAAGCATAGACTGCAAAGTGTAGATAGACATCCAGTTGTTAAATTAGCTCCTAGATTCTACGGACCATTTAGAATCATTCATAAGATTAATGATAATGCATTCAAGTTAGAACTGCCATCTCATTGGAAAATTCATAATACATTTCATATTAGTTTATTGAGACCATTTAGAGGCCAATTACCTATCCACCCTGTCTATGAAAACCCACCTTTACTAGAAGAAGAGACTGAAATACTTGAACCAGAAGCCATTATAGACACTGACTACATGACCACTAGAACTGGCCGAAGGTATTCTAGATATCTAGTGAAATTTAAGAACCATCCTGTAGAGGAAGCACAATGGATGCACGCTAGAGACTTAAATGCTTTCCCCACTCTGTTAGCTCCACATTGAGCTAATAGCAATTGAGGTCAATTGCTATCCCACCCCGGGGGTATGATGCTAGGAGGCATATTCCACGGTGGATTCCGTGAGGTTTTACGGTGGATTCCGTAAACTTAGATGACCGGGGCTCATACGCAAAGAGGATTCTTTGTGCGAGAAGTTGATGGGGACGCCTGTCCTTTTCGGGCGTTTCATTAATTTAGTGTGTACATGGGTGATTCCGCAAAATGCATATTAAATTAATAAACGTTTATGAGTTTAGAGTGCGCACTCGTAATAAATTAAGGTTAGGATTTATTTCTAACCAATTGATTTATTTATGTAGCTGAAGACTGCTAGGTATTCACTTTTGTCGGTTTAATTGTGTTATTTTATTAACGATTGTGAATGCTTCAGTTGATGTATAGAGATAACAGCAGTGGCGGAGGAAAGCATTGGAGTCTAGCGGGTTTTCGAATCTTGGACTAGATTTTGATAGGTGCCACGTCTATATTTTGTTATGTCTATTGAGACATCGATTATTTATTATTATTTTGTATGCGCTTATGCGCCTGGATATGTTATTTCTATTTGGACATTGAGATTGGGCGTGCCAGACACTATGGGCACCGTCCATTAGCTTTATTTTCCCTATTTTTGTAGAAAGCAAACTCAAAAGCTAAAAGCTTGTCATATTTTTGTAATTGGGCTATTATTGAGCATGAAGATTGGAAATATACATAAAATACATGCTTTGTGAAGCGCTCACACAAGGCATGGGGGAGATTGAACCCAATTTGTCTCTTGCCTCTTGTCGTGCTTGCTTTTACATGGGTTTTTGTGCTAAAAAGTAGAGTACTTTGTTCTTGGGGACCTTCCGGGATTCACCACGTGAGCTATCTGCGACCGATCTGCGCACCATTTACTCTGATGGGCTTCTGATTTCCACAAAATATCAATACCCCATTTTTAAAAAGGCTCTAGGGGCAAAGCCAAATGATCCTGCATTCGGTCTCTAGGCTGAGTTTGACCTTTCCTCATATAGATAATACATTCTTTTGCATATTGATAAGCATCCTTAAGCATTGTTGGCCACCATAAACTAGCCTGAAGAATCTTCTTGCCTATAATCTCATCAGAGAAATGACCTCATGTTAGTCCCGCATGTGCCTCATACAATACTGTGGGCTATTCTTCCATAATTACACATCTTCTCAAGATATTATCAATACCTCTCATATAAAGCATTCCCATAATAACCTGAAGGTGTCAACTTTGCAATGCTAACCTTTATGGTGATCTCTTGGTTCCCATAATAACCTGAAGGTGTCAACTTTGCAATGCTAACCTTCTATGGTGATCTCTTGGTAATTCTACATGCATTACTCCATCAAGTAGATAATTCAATATTTGGTCATAGAAAGAATTGAATTGATGTACTTGAACCACATTGAATAGCTCTCCATTGGGCAATTGATCATTTACCCCTTGTGCAAGGCCTGTTGACTCAATCCTACTTAAGAAATCAACAAAAGAAGCATCCACCTTGCCAATCTTCCTATAAGCTGTGGTTTATTAATGAAGTACAATAAAGCTTGATGATTCATATGAAAAATTACTTGATTCCCCAATATATAATATCTAAACTTCTATAATGCAAATATCATTCCAAGGGCTTCTCTCTTAGTTACTTTGTAATTCTTCTCAACCATAAGCCTTCTAATTGCATAGTAAACATGTCTAAACCATCCTGCAACTCTTTCCTGCATCAAGATTGCACCCATCGTAATGTTAGATGCATCAACAAATACATGAAATGGAAGGTCCCACTATGGAGGTTGTAAAATCGATGCACTACAAGCATATTCTTTAATACACCAAAAGCTCTTTGTTGATCATGCCTCCATAGAGACTAAACTCCCTTCTTAGTAAGCAAAGTAAGCAAAGCACAAATATGAGCTAAATATTGAAGATACTTACTATGCCATTTCATTTGCCCCACAAAGTGCATCACTTCTTGAACCGTTGCACGTACAACAACCTTTTGAATTGCTTGAATTTTTCTTGGATCAATAGCCATACCTTCCTATGAGATAATATGGTTTAAAAGAACACCTCTTTTAACAGCAAAAACATATTTAAATGGGTTAAGAGACATCCCAATTTGATGATATCTTTCAAAACACAGCCTAAGATGTTGCAAGTGATCTACTTTCTTGCCAAATGCACATAAATCATCTATGAAAACTCTCATAAAGGTAGTAAGATATGGATCAAATATTCTGTGTGCTACACCTTGAAACTCTGGTGGTCTGTTCTTTAATTCAAAATTCATAACAATACTAAAAAATGCTCCCCATTCAATTATGAAAGAAAAATTTTCCATGTCATCCGAATGTATTCGAATCTGATGGTATCCTCAAAAACCATTCAAAAAGCTAAAAATCTCATGACCTGCTACATCATCCAACGAAGAATCTGTGAATGGGTAAGTGATAGTTACTATATTCAATTTTCTATAATCCACACAAACATTTATTTTTCCATTCTTTTTGGGTACTACTACAATAGGTGACAACCAAGTCACTCCATTCACAGGCTTAAAGAAGCCAACTCTAAGAAGTTTGTAAATATCCTCTTTCACCTATTTAGCATAGTTTGGATTCATGCAATATCTTTTTTACATTATAGGTTTAGCATTTGCCTTCAAATTGACCTTGTGCTGACACACCCTTGGATCATATCCCTTTATGTTAGTATACTCCCATGCAAAAATATCTTGGAATTCTTTACATAATTGAAGCAACTACTACTTGAAGACTTCCTCGACAAAAATGCTCACCTTTATCGGTTTAGAATTTGATATATGTTGACTAGCTTTATCAAGGGTCTCCTTTGTCTCTTATGAAGCCTCTTCTTGCTCTTTAAGAGTCTCCTTATCAATCATGTTAGTCCCCTTAGATCTATCATTGCTTTATGCATCCAATTTAGTGTCCTGATGTATTACTTTTGCTATCTTCAATATCTGTATCTTCTGAATCAAATTCAAATGTATACATTGTTGCCTTCTTCTTAGACTTGCTTTTGCCAAGTCTCCTCTCAACTCTTTGAGCAGCTTCTATTAACACATCAATTGTAGCATTTTCTTGCAATTCCACATTAGATATTGCACTCCCAATAGTTTTATCCAACCCCTTTACAAAGTTGGAGTTTTGTAAATCCAAAGATGGCATGTCAGTATCATCCAATATTTAATGGATTTTTAAAATTTTGAGCATAATCCTACACAAGCATTGATATCAGCTTTATCTATTTCAACCTCTTCTTCAAGACATTTGTAGTAGTTTTATGCTTCCCGAATCTACTAATAAAAGCATATTTAAGGGAATTGTATGTAGTAAAATGAGTAGCATCATACATACTATAATCCATGGCCTTTCCTTAAAAAGTTGTTGTGAATTGCTTCCTCTTAACTTGATTCCCATACATGGTATTAAAGTTGTTCACAATCCACCACGTCTCAAATTGAGCCACATGGCAATTTGGGTCTTCTCCCTTCTTGCTAGAAAATTTCAAAGCTCTTACTTTGGGATTAATTGATTGATAAGGATTCATTGTGTACTGCTACTTAGGCTTCATAAATGGAAGTAAAGGGTTGAAATTCAAAGACTTTTGTGATGGAAGTTTTGTATTCCACATCAGGATTGTTCTGCCAAGTACTATATGCTACAATATTTCATTTTCTTGCTTATGAGAAGTATCCTAATTTCTTGGTGATAGTATTGTCTCCCCATCATCTAACACACTTGATATACTTGCAAGAGTTGGAGGAGTTGTAGGAGATACCATGGATGTTGCATGAGATTGGTATACTATTATGATACCAGAGGTCCCTGAATCTGCATAAGTATCCCTATAGCTCAAAAAATGTATTCCTCTAGTGTGTTAATCCTCCCACTACACTATCATTATTCACTTCCCCCCATTGCCACAATACTTTTCCCAAACTTCTCTTAATTCCCTAGATTTTCTCCTGGCTATAGTGACATTTGATTGGATATGGGTACTTCTCTCACATATACCCTGACCAAAAAAATTAAGACGTTAGACATTGCACTATGCAGCTTCAAGTAGTTGGTTACTGCATCAAGTCTTTGTAAAAACTCTAGCCTTTTAGCATCAAATAGAGTTGTTTATGATCAAGCTTTAAGACCAATGATACAAAACAACAAAGGTAGGATTGTATCATCTTGTTTTTTAAAAATGTGTTACTGCTTCATGCAAAACTTCAAAATTTCACCATCAAACATGGTAGTTTTTGTTATTTTAACATAAAGATACAAGAAAGTAATGCTTGGATCAGGGAAGGAAAAAGACGATCTATACACAGAAAACCCTTCAAACTGCATATAGGAATTGAGGTTTTCCTTCCATAAATAGAAACATTTTTAATAGGGGTTTCAACTAGAGGTTTAGAATGACGATGGCAAGATCGCCAAAGTGTTGTAGCCCTTAATCTACACGGAATGCATAAAAAGACTATTGTGCCTCATATGGAAAATACATCTCATTGTTAGTGCAAAGAACACACAATCTTGTATTAGATGATTCATAGAAAACCCAAACACAATGACATAGGAATTCGAGAATACATATTTCAACACTGATACTCAGAGAATCTAAGACATAAATAAGAAATAATATGTTGGAAATGGATAGAAACACATAAAGAGAATGGTGCCAATTGTCAGATCTTAAATATCATCATGGAAATCCATCATACAACGAGCCATGAACATTAGAAATGATCCAAAACAAGAATGAAACCCTATTTGTCTTTTCACGCCATGCTAAAAACTATTTACAAACTGCTTTTCATGAGGCATTTTAAGACTATTTTACTTAGGAAATAGTAAAGACTAAGGCTCTAAACCATACTAAGGGAAAACATAATGCATAAAATGTAAAGCCATGGCTAATAGTAGAGACTATGGAGAAGAAGGGGAGAAGATGGGTAAGAAGAGCTTCACTCACGTTCTTCACTCTCTCTCACTCAACCTCACACATACTCTCTACTTCATATCTCACTAAGAATGGATGGAAAGAAAGAAAGAAGAATAGATGGAACTTTATCTCCCTAGTTCCTCACTCACTCTCACTCTCACTCTCCCTCTCCTTCACTCTCTCACATGTGTGCAAAAAGAGAAGTAAGAACAAGAAGAATCAACTTTTTCACACACATGAATAGCTTGGTCCATACATTTTCACTTGTATATAAAATTTCTAGGGTTTCCACCCTCTTAAGCATCCTACCTATTTCATGGCCTCATGAGTGGTTCTAGTCTAGTTGCATGCTTTCACAAATGTCCACGACACTTTCTAAGATGGAAAATTACATTGCCCACCTCACTCTAACTATGTTTGTACATGGAAATAAATACAACTTCCATAGGATTGAGCTCGAATCTCATTTTAATACCACTTAGATCATACTATACTTTTGAAAAATCCAAGTATGCCATAAATTAATGTTGATGAAGCTCAAAATTTATGCATCCTTTAGGGTAACTTCTAGCATTTGCACTTTGTGTCCCTTCGGGCTAGTCCTTCAAAAATGTGGTTCACATTACCCCCTCTTAGAGAAGTGCCAATCCATTAGCATTCAAAACCAAGGGTAGATGCTTCAAAACTAGGGACAGTCATGGTTTTGTAGTCTTATTAGAGAAGCGGTAGTTATCTACGGAGAGGTAGAGATTGACTTCATGGTTTTGGGCAAGTGATGGATCGACATCACATATGATGACTTCATGGGCATATCATTGTTGAAAAAGAGGTGAGGGATGAGAGGGATGGAGGATGTGTGGCCATTGATATTGTTGGATCATCTTCATGGTCTTTAGTTTACTTGCAATCAACATGAACTCCTTGGGTTGGGGGTGACTACACTTTTGTGTAATGTGAAGTACTTGTGCCATTGGAATTGACAGTCATGTTGAATTTCAAGAAAGCATGGAATGTCTTCCCACACTTGAGGATTGAGTCAGTGTAATGTTGTATTGTGTTATTCAAGACTTGTGGTGATAACTTGTCTATCCTACCCTTGATGTGCACTGCGATTATGTTATGGGAAAAAGGGATAGGCGATTTGAAATGGAGCCAATTGACCAAAGCCATGAAGTGCGGCTAACTTGAGGACCCCTACATGTAGCAAATAATTGGGTGCACCTACCCAAGGTGGAGCTTTTTCTCTTAATTTTGGTAGAAAGGGTGGCAGCTATAGTGTGGGGAGTGGTCAGAGTGTTCTTTGGAGGTAGATCTTGCTGAGTAGATCGTTCGTGAAAGTTTCTCATAGTGTGATGGAGGATTTTGTTAAAAAGAGATGGGTACACATGGAAAATTTACTATCTGCCATATCCTCAATCTTGCAATATGGTAAGATGGTAGAGCAATAGTGCCCAAATGTGTAATTCAATCATTGCCACATGGTTTATCATTGCATTTACATGAAAGAAAAGGGTAGGAGCATGCCTTCATGTATTTAGTTGCTAAAGAAGCTTTATCAGTATCCACAAATAGTTGTAGGTGAGGTTGACTGAGGAGTCATGACAATTAGTAGATCTCGATACAAAGTGGCTAAATGAATATACTAGGTCTAGGGGCTAGAATAGGTACATTTTGTCAACATCAACCATTCAAGAACTTGGGGAAATGATCTCATATTCATTCTCATTATAGTAGTCATTGCCTTGCCTTCAAGGGTAGGGATAGTATAGGGGATCTACTTGCTTTTCAAGATGCAAGTAATAAAAGGTAGTCTAGGCTTGCTCATTAGCTTCTAAAATGGGATAATGTGTGATATCCCGACTTTAATTTAAAATCTTTCCAAATTCTCACAAAATGGACTTAAAAAATCATTAAATAGAGAAGATCTCAAGCAAAAAGACTCGAGGGTCGTAACCTGCCATTTTTCAGATTCATAAGGAATGTAGCCACCCATCACGAAACTTACTGCATGAACTTATGAGTCATACTAGCCATTACTATCCAAAAATACTAGATTTTTGGACAAAACTAGCATATTTATGATATTATTTATTGTAAATATCCTAAAAATCTAGGGAAATTACTAGAACATGGTGTCATTTTAAAAAAAAAGTAGCCTTTTCAGCCAATTTTAGAGATTTAATGCAAAAAGAAGGATTGGCAAAATTACGCGTAGTGCAATCACAGTTTACAAGTAGCAAACAACACTTCGAACATGGAGAAGAAGGAGTGACCCTACAAGAATTCTAACCAGGCATCATGATTTTTTTACCCCCATTTTGGAGCCAACAAAACCATCAGATTTGTGGTTTGAACATTAGATTGAATCTTGGAAGCTTTAGATTTTTTATTTTGCCAAGATTCCCTCCATAAAGAACTCTTCTTTGTAGCCACAACCCTTCTTCTCTAATTTATCTACAAATATGAGGCATGGGGAGCCATTGAGAGCAGTCGGAGGGAAGAGGCCCTTCTTAGGAGTATAAAGCAAGAGGGAGTGGGGCAAGAGAAGCGCGAGCACGGGAATTCCTTGTCAATGAGATAAGGAGGATACTCCGCAAGATCTCCAATTCAATTCCTCCATCCCTTCTATCCTATTCCCCCCTATGGAATCAAGACTCTTCTCGATTTCTCAAAAATCTTAGAGATCATTTTGCCCCCCCTCCCCCCCCCTCCCTGTTAATCAAAATTCTGTCAATCTATTTATCCCCAAGCTCCCTCGCTAAATTCCCTTTTTGCAATCTTGCGATTAAAAACCATGGCTCCGAAGAAGAAAGCTATGAAGGTCGCGGGGGCAGCAGTTGCCAATAATGCTACGAACACAATTACTACAAACGGAATGGCAAGAACGGGGAGTACAAACAAAGCCATGAATACCATCAATCAAGCACCCGTAAAGTTTATGTATAATGCATTCGAAATAAGATGTTTGTGATTGTAAGCAAGGTACTCATCTTTCCTAAAATCATCAGGCTAAAAGATGGATGACCAAGTACAGATCACCGATTGAGGCAATATTTTGGTGAACACAGAACACCGACTGAGGTAGTGTTCTTGATGGAGCTAGACCTCCCCAAGGCCAACGTGAATAAAACCTATTACAAGGGATGTTTCTTTTTTTGTTTCATGTTAGTGAGTTTAGACCAATCATGACATGAAAGGTCTTGTCATAGGGAACTCTAGTCAGCAAGAGGAGGTCAGGATACCAGGGGGCTCTAGTCATAAACTCCTTAGACTCTTACGAATTGCCAACTACCCTTCGATTTTCAGATTGTGTTTTGGAAGTTCCAAAACTAGTTGGGGAATGAAACTTGAGAGAATAATACTTTGAATAGAAAACATTGTAAAAGTCATTTTTCTCAAAAGAACTATCAAGAAGGAATTGCTTTACTCTGTTTTTGTGTCATAAATTAAATGCATGCAACAAATTTGTATCAGGAGATAATTCAAGGAAGTTGGTTTTATATGTTGAACCTAAAGTGGTAGGTAATTAAATAACTAAAACTACTCTCTCTCGGGAAGCGGGAGGATGATCGAGACCTATGGTTGGGTGGTCTCGGTAAGTCGAGAGCTTCCCTAACAAGGAATAATAATCTCACTTGAGGGACCATTAGAAACCAGAAAGATTGACTCACATCACTTTAGAATCCGCTAATATTAATTATCTGCTAGTAATAGATTTGACCGAAAAAATTGAGGTCGATCCTCATGGGAGCGGCCAAAACTTCCACTACAGGGTAAACTCAGTTCATGTTCAGAAAAATCTGTAGTAACTCATAACCAGCTTCGCATTTAGGTGTTCGAGAATAGTTTTGTCATTAGCACATAGGCTTGATGAGTTCTGCTAGGCAGCAATCCCTGTGATTAATTCTCAGAATTCCATACAATGCCAATGCAATGAAGTTCTATGGGCAGCAATCCCTTTTTTTTGGATGTTGAGTTCGGAGGTCAAACACATGAAATTTTGATTCCAACGTGGTTGTAACACATTTGTTCATTTTTATGTCTTTACAATCAAACTGGACACTGCATACCCCATTTTCTGTGCTAGTATCTTTCCAATAAGTAGTGCCAGTTCATTCACATTGAACCTCTCCTCATCATAGAAATTGGTTGCTACAACTCTACCCCCAAAATATCTCCCACAAGCATGTCAATCTCTGTGGAATCACCTTCAGCTGCAAGGTCAATAGCTTCCTGAAAGCTTGAGCATCCTGTCAGCACGGATGTTAGTCCAAAAAAATGTGCTTCCACCTAAACTTGTGCCTCCCACACGCTTAAACTTATCAGGTGACTCCACAAGCAGGATACTTACTCCAGACCCAATATTCACAACAAGGTAAGGGTACAGGGTCAGGTTGCCTTCTATCAATACACCACTTTCACAAGGACTCTCAGGTACTCTAGTATTTCTCACACTCTTTGTTTCCTTTACATACTTCTCCTTCTCACTGTGAGGATTGACAGCAGGTTCCTCCAGTTCATTACCAAGTAAAACCTCATCTTCTCCAGAAGAACCATCACTTTCGGAGGTGCTCTCTTCTGGTGACTTGATAGGTCGCTGAATGACACCCCCTTGGAAGGACCCAGATAAATCTGTTCAACCACCAGTTTCATTCGATTGTAGTCACGTAAAACAATTTGAGTGGAAATTCATTCACTGCCGTGCTGCAATGTTTCTGTATATAGCCACCTTCACGGCCAATTAGATACCAGTGGTCATACCATTCAAAGCACCTCCATATGGTTGAAGGAGCTCTTTACTGTCTTCGAATATACAAAAGTGGCTATCAGGGCTGATAATCAAGAACCACATGCATGAAGCCAGCAGACTCACTAGCTGTTGATTTCTGGAGGATTAGCAGAGGGGGGAGGTCAGGAGCATGCGATTGCTGCTGCAAGACGGCTGTCAGGTTGCGCCCTGTTGATGAGACAGGCAGGCTTTCTGGATGTTGTAACTGAACTTCTTGAGGCAGATCTTCTGCTCCTCTCAATGAGCTTTGCTAAGATTGAAGGCAGGATCGCTTAGAGCTGCTAGACGATGTCCGAACTGATCACAGGCGCCATCTGCTTAGCTTGGACCAGCTTCTTCAGTTGCTGGAGCGGGGGGGGGGGGGAACACAGCTGGTCGGTGATCACGTCGCTATCATGGAATCCCATGTTGTTCCCCAGAAGACAGTGCGATGATAGGAGCAAAAAGTTCATGTCACCTCTTTTGTCATGGAACAAAGAGATCCCTACCTAGACAGCAACCTCCCTTACAGATGCTACACCTATGGTGATTTCTGAAGGGCCTGAGGCTGCACTATCACCACCTGCACTGGCATCACTGAATAAACTCTCGGGGTTGCCTGAATCCAAAGAAAAAAATCAGGTGCATCTGACGTTTGCACAGTAGAGCACCCATCTTCAGGACATTCTGATCCTCCTCCTGCTGTCTGTACTCTTTTTCTCTCTATTGTTCATCACGTTTGCGCCATTTTCCCCAAAACAGACTCGGGCACAGTTCCTGACGGGCAGTAGCTTCCTCTGAATTAGTCTTTTCTCCTTTCTTTTCTCCTCTATTTTTAGTTTTTCTTTTTCTTGTTCACATGTCAAAATAGGCAAGCAACCTTCCTCATTTATCTGAAACTCCAATCTCTTGATTTTTGTGTATATGTCTCGAGAATCCATGCAGCTTTTGTCTCCTGCCACAAAACCATAGAGTCTGTGGACAATTTCAACAAAAGCTTCTCCTAGCTTCTTATGTAATCTCATGGAACATTGTCGCATCTTCTGTATCTCATTAGCTTCTTCCCGCATTCCAGCACTTTTATAAAAGTTTGACATGAGCATAATTTTTGTCAAAGCATTGCTGTGGTAGCAATATGTCACCATACCTTTTGCATTAATTTAACATTGACATCCAAGCAACCAAGATTATTTGCAAGAGGCATATCTTGCAGCAACTCTGCTTCCTCCTTTAAATGTCCTTCTTGTAGCATATCTTCAAAACACTTGCACCAAGGCTGTCATTGCACATAGAGCTAGAACAAATAGCAGCAGGACAAAGATCCTTTGGCATCAGTTTTTCATATTTTTCTAATACACGCACATCATGCATCCAAACAAAATCATGCGCATGCACTAAGGGAATATATACATTGGATGCGGATTATTAAAATGCATCACACAAACAATGAATCACACGCGGAAATTAACACAAATGCACAACAAAAGAAATGGAGGTGTATACGACTCGGATGCGCAGCAACACGACAGCGCTTGCTAGGACATCTCTTGATGGGCTACTAAGAACGTACCACCAAGGAATAGCTTGGATAGCACGTTACAGTTGGTATCAGAGCGCATGTTGATGTAGAACACACTGCAAGTAAATAAAACCAGTTATATTTAGAGTAAAAATATCATTTCCTTAAGTAGTGAAATCTTCTCTTGTTGATATATGTTATCGACTTCTGGTAGAAAGACAAACCTTGGGAATGATTCTTGATTTTCCAAGTTATGTTTATGTCAGAAATGCACTCCTCTAGCTTTATCTAGAGAAATCAGATTATGTGGGTACTAGATCAGATATACAATCCTTCACCCTTGTATTAGGAAAGGCGATGGATGTTAAGCGGAGGGTATTGTTACATTGACACAAATTGTCTTGCTTATCTCTAGAATAATTTAAAGAGATTAAGGTGGATGGAAGCCCTTAAGATTTCCAAGATTGATCTCTTCTATGAGGCTAGAATAAACTCAAACATGTTTGCTAGAGGGTGATAGTTCAAACTAAACTAGTACATCTATGAGGAGGTTACAAGGGTTATACCGACTGATCGAGTCATGGTTGTAGGACACTCTAGTTTCTGCAACTACAAGAAAGATGGATTACTTGATCTTCCTCCAAAATATAGATTTTTGGATATCTATTCTCAGAATCCTAATTACTGTGCAATGGGTATATCGCAATGCCATGCCTAGATTGGGGTAGGAAAATCTTTTCCAAGAATAATATGATATCTCAAACTACTCAAATAATGTATTCACTTCCTATTGATGTAAATAATTTTTTTGTCCATCCGTTTGTCTCCTTGATAAATAAAAAATAGCAGATATATTTTTTTTCCAAATTAAAAATTCAAACTCTCTTTTGAAGTATAAACCATGATCATTGTTTGAAAAGACAAGTAGTGCATAATTTCCCTCCTAAATTAATGAGGAAGAGTAAGCAAGTGAACATATTTTTTTTTTCTGAATATGGTTAGAAAGAAAATTGATCACAAAATTACATAATCTTTTGAATGTCACCCTAAATCTCAATACTACGGAAGCCCAAGAGAAGAAATTTCTTCTCAACAAGCAGTACAAAGCCACTGGAGTTTGATGGTAAAGGAAGGGACATTCCAATTGAAGCAAAAATATGGATAGAATCTATGGAAGACTATTTCATTGCTACATGGATTGCACTGTCAAATCAAGCCATGATTGCCAAACTAAAACTCATAGGAGATGCCCGTCTTTGGTGGAAACAATGGTGCAAGGACCAAAGAATGCCTGAAGGTGCTATTACTTGGGACAAAATTAAGGACGCGGTACGTGTGAGATATCTTCCATCCACATATCAAGCCCAGAAGATGAACGAGTTCTTCAATCTAAAGCAGTTAAGCCTAATCTTAGAAGCCTACTACTCCAAATTCGTAACACTTCTAAAATATGCACCAACATGGATGTTTCACAACAAGTATCCAAATTTTGCAATGGTTTAAATCCATCCTTGAATACGTGTCTTGAATCAATGAGGCTATCGGATTTACAAGATGCATTGATTCGAGTAGCCCCAATAGTTCAAGAGATTAAACAAAGATAAAGAAATGCAAAAATTTGGAACAGAAACAGTTAGAATAAGGGCAACTTCCAAGGTTATGGAAAAAGAGCCCAAAGACAGTACCAACCAAACAAGATGAAGAAGGCCAAATCAAATGCAGTGGGAAAGTTTATACCCACAGGAAGGAGCAATGAGACTCCAAGGTGTTTCTATTGCAACGAACCAAGACATTTCAAAAGGTAGTGCTTGAAGCTTTGCCAAGGTCAGTTTTGCGAGCAAAGCCAAGATGCCAGGGGAAAGGTTGCTAGAATAAACCTAAAGGAGTATAATATTGATAAAGATCCCACAATGGAATCTAATATGGAAAGAGACAGAGTACACGCCACTCTCAATAAGAAAGGTCCAAATTGCCAATTCTCAGTAATTCAAACACCAGCAAATTATCAAGGTAAACCCTTTTGAATTTTAATCAAATGAAAGTACCCCCTCTTTCGTATCACCAAAATGTGAAAAAAGACTAGGCATAAGCACTATTCTTGCACCTAGAATTCTTGTGGAATTAGCAAACGGCAAAGAAGTTCTATTAACATAACAAACTAGCGGGGTAGAATTTAGCTTAGGTGGAAATTCCTCCAGAATGAACTTTCGAATTATGAACCACATGGCTTATGAGTGTTTGCTAGGAATGGATTGGTTAATTCCAAATAATGTCCATATCCATTGCGGAAAGGGCTAAATCACATTCCAGAACTCAAAGGGAGAACCACTCAGGGAGAATCAGGAAACCCTAAGGTTAAGCTAGCTAAAGCCTCTCGAATAGTAAAGGGACTGAAGAAAGGATTACCACTCTATCTAATTAAACTCAACAAGGATGAGCAAGATAGTGAAGCCAAGGATCAACCATCTTTGCTAAAAGAATATGCAAATGTTTTTCCAGAAGACTTGATAGAGCTCCCACCAGTAAGGGAAATAGATCATGAAATTCAACTCATTTGAGGCGCTGCCCCTGTTGCCAAACCGCCTTATCGAATGTCGATTCTTGAATCCATTGAGTTGAAAGAACAACTCAAGTAGCTATTAGACTAGGGATACATTCGGCCAAGTAATTCGCCATGGGGAGTCCCACTTTTATTTTAGAAAAATAAAGATGGAACACTCCACCTTTGTATCGATTACTATGGATTAAACCAGGTGACAGTGAATAAGAAATATCCAATCCCCAGGATAGATGAGTTACTTGACCAACTCCAAGGAGCAAAGGTCTTTTCAAAGATTGATCTTAGATCAGGATATTATCAAATAAGAATTAGGGAGGAAGATATCCCTAAAACTGCCTTTAACACAAGGTACAATCATTATGAGTTTATTGTGATGTCATTTGGGTTAACAAATGCTCCTACCACCTTCAACAAGTTGATGCAAGACATTTTCCGACCCTACCTTGATGACTTTGTTCTCGTCTTCTTTGATGATATCTTAACATATTTCAAGAATGAAGAAGACTATGAATCACAGCCCCGAACAATTCTTGAAACAAAGAGAGCCCACAAACTGTATGCTAAAAAGAAGAAATGTGCCCTTCAAGAAGTAGATTGAATATCTAGGATTCATAGTATCAACAATGGCATTTTAGTGGATCCTGCCAAGGTCTAAGATGTACAAGACTGGCCATCCCTTGACAATGGTCAAGGAAGTGCGAAGCTTTTTAGGGCTAACGGGTTGGTACAGATTCTTCATTAAAGACTATTCCTCGATCGCCGTGCCTCTCATTGACCTTCTCAAAAAGAAGGTCTCCATTACATGGATGTCTGCCGAACAATCTAACTTTGAGAAGCTTAAGTAGAGTTTGGTTGCCCCTATCATAAGGCTACCCGACCTCAACAAAGAATTCGAAGTCATAACTGACGCAAGCTCTCTTGCTTTGGGCTGTGTGCTTATGCAAGAAGGACATCTAGTAGCCTATGTTTCAAGAAAATTAAAGATCTATAAAAGAAACTATGCCACACATTATCTATAATTACCTGCTATAATGTTGAGATATCGAGCTCCACTCGTGATACGCCAGGGTGACCGTTGTGTATTTATGTCACCGACTTGTCAGTTGTAGATGCGGTTGGTACACCGCCCATGAATAATAGCTACATGATAGCTATCCTTATCTACTCTAGTTCGTGGCTCAGTTAGTATGCCACCTTAGTTATTTGAGTTTGGTTTAAGGCCCATATATATGGTTCTTCTATTTCTTTTGTAAGTGAGTTCTTTTGGCTTACACAACTAAGAAGAGGAAAACTGTTTTCAGCCTCCACCCTTGTGTGTCTTCCCCCATTGTGCAAGCAAGAAAGCTTCAAGCGAGACTCCTTCCTTCTCTCCCACAATCTTGACATGGTATCAGAGCCTTGTTCGTGGTAAGGAGCTCAAGAAAGCAAGCCAAGCTCGCGGTGTTCTGGTAAGAGGAGCAGTGTTGCTTTCATTTTCTGTTTTGGGAGCAGATCTCTGCAGGTAGCACAGCCGGAAATTGCAAGAGTGCATTGTCTCAGGTTGAGACGCCCTTTCGGGGCCTGTTTCGGAGGCCATTTCGGGGCCTGTTTTGGAGGTGGAAGCTTTCTGCACGCACTCAGGAAAAAGCCCTGTTTTATGCTGTGCAACCACTGTTCTACAGGTCAGTGAAAAGTTACTGTAGAAATCGCATCGTATGCTTGTGCGCAGAGACATTGGGAGTTACAGAATCATTCCTGTTGCCTGTTGATGCAAAATCGTCACTAGGAAGTGATTGTGTGGTCAAATACCACTTTCGCCAGTTTTGCAGATTTGCCCTTGTGAGGGTGAAGCTGGGTTTTTGCAGTGACAGAATTTTTCGCAGTGTTCTGTAATGGCATTTGATTCTCTCTCACAGATTGTCACTGAAAAGCTTGACAAGAATAACTTCCAAGCATGGAAGTTTAGAATGACGAATTTCCTTATGGGAAAATGATATTGTGAATTTGTTGCAGGAAATGAAGAAGAACCAGTTCTTCCTGATGTTCCCAATCAACAGCAAATGCAGGCATTCAAAGCATGGCATGAGAGAGCCAGGAAAGTTATGTACTGGCTGTCTATCAGCATTTCAGACTCTATGATTGTGCATATTCAGGATGCAAGTATGCCAAAGGAGGCATGGGATACTCTGTCAAAGATGTATAGCACAAATACGCAAGCCAGGAAAATGCAGCTCAAGCAAGAGTTGCACAATGTGCAAAGAGAAAATATGAGCATCAATGACTACCACATGAAGGTGAAGAAGATTGCAGATGCACTTGCTTCCATTGGGTCGCCGGTGGAAGATGATGATTTAGTTTCTGTGACCTTGAATGGTCTAGGAAAGGATTATGCACAGTTTCGGACATCCATTTCAGTTCGTGAAAGATTTCCTGATTTTGAGGAGTTGATTGCTCTTCTAATTTCTGAGGAGCAGAGAAATGGTGGTGCATCTTCTTCAGGAGGAACTTCAAAAGAAACTGTCTTCTACTCAAATGCTGGAAGAGGTAGAGGCAGAGGTAGAGGAGGCCGAATTGGAGGCCGTGGTAGAAATCAGAATATGCAACAAACTCAAGAAAACCAGTCCTATGGAGGAGGACGTGGTAACTCTAGAGGCAGGGGGAGCCAAAGAGGTCGTGGTGGATGGTAAAGAGGCCAAAATGCAAACAGTAATGTTGAATGCTATTACTGTGGTAAGATGGGTCATATGGCTAAAGACTGCTATAAAAAGCAGAATGACATCATGAATGGAAAACTGCAACAAGGGAATTATGCATCTTCTAGCAGACAGGGTGATGACAGAAATGAGCATTTGTTCATGGTGCAGCACATGAGCAATTCTGTGACAAGTGCAGAAGAAAGCAATGATGTATGGTATGTTGACTCAGGTGCATCAAACCACATGACAGGTCATGCAGAATGGATGGAGGATGCAAGGAAAATGGAAAAACTAGGATTTGTGGAGACTGGTGATGATACTGCACATCCTATTGTGCAGATTGGAAAAATTCCCTTGTCTATGCAGGATGGGAAAAAGAAATACCTATCCGATGTATTTCATGTCCCGAATATCACCAAGAATCTGATTTCTGTCGGTCAAATGGTTGAGCAGGGCTTGCAGGTCAGATTTAATCCTCATGGATGCTTTGTTGAGGATATGAAAAATAAAGGTCGCTTGATAGCAAAAGGAAAGAAGAAGGGCATAATGTTTACGTTGGATGCAGACATGTCTGAATTGAGTGCAGCAATGTTTGCACATGGGACCGGTGTAGTTGCAGATATTGATATCTGGCATAAACGCATTGGTCATGTTAATGTACAGCGACTTAAATCAATGCAGGCCCAAAATATTGTTGCAGGATTGCCAAAATTCAAGATTGCAGAAATGCATAAGGTATGTGAAGCCTGTCAGTTTGGAAAACATGCAAGAAAACCATTTCCTAGACATGTTCAAGAGAGTGAGAAGCCATTGGAATTAATCCACTCTGATGTGTGGACTACTAAAGCTGCATCTCTTGGAGGCTGTCATTATTTTGTCACTTTTATTGATGACTATAGCAGAAAAGTTTGGGTGTATTTTATGAAAAAGAAAAGTGAAGTTTTTGGGCATTTCAAAATCCTTAAAGCTATGGCTGAAAAAGAAACAGGTCTGCAAATAAAATGCCTAAGGTCAGATGGAGGGGGAGAGTACCTCTCAAATGAGTTTGCAAAGTTCTTGCAGGAGCATGGCATAAAGCAGCAATATTCATGCAGTTATACCCCACAAAAAAATGGAATTGCAGAAAGGAAAAACATGCATATTGGAGAGGTATCTCGTGCCTTGCTGAATGAAAAAGACTTGCCTGATTTTTATTGGGCTAAAGCAGTTGCTATAGCAGTCTACATAATGAACAGGACTCCCACTGCAGCAATACATGGAATGACTCCAGAGGAGAGGTATACTGGTAGGAAACCAGATATTTCTCATTTGAAAATTTTTGGTTGCATTGCCTATGTACATGTGCCAGATGAGTTGAGATCCAAGTTGGATCCAAAAGCTGAGAAGTGCATCTTTATTGGTTACTCTCTACAGCAAAAAGGGTATAGATGCTATAACCCTTCTACTCGTAAGTTTACAGTGAGCAGAGATGTTGTTTTTGATGAGATGAGTAGCTGGTATAAACCAGTAAATGTGATTGATGATGTAGATGCACAAAATGGTAATGCTGCACAAAATTCACAGCAGCAGTCACAAAATATTAGTGGACCTGGAGCGTCCTCTAGTAATGGTTCACATTCTACGCCATGGACAGGCAGATTGAGATCAGGAGAATCTTCTCAAAGTAATGCAGATAGTGGTATGCAGGTATCACGAAAAGGAAAAGAGAAGGTTGATCAGTCCATGTTTGATGTGAATGCAGGTCACTCTTATGTGGATGGTGAATCGAGTGGCTCAGAACAAAGCATTGATGATGAGTTGGGTATTCCTTCTATTGTTACACCTGGAGTAAGGAAGACCAGGGATGTTTTGAGAGCACCTGGGAGTGAACCTACTTTGCGTAGGTCTACGAGAGCTAGGTATCCTGTGGATAGGCTGAAATATGATGGATTTACAGCCATTCACTATGCATATATGGTCAAAGTGATATAGGAACCAGAACCCACATCTTTTGAGGAAGCCATGGGAAAAGAAAAATGGGAGAAAGCCATGGATGAAGAAATGGATGCCTTGGAAGCAAATTCTACATGGGAATTGGTACCTTTGCCTAAACGTAAAAATGCAATTGGCTGTAAGTGGGTTTATAAGGTGAAGCACAATGCAGATGGTTCTGTGAACAGATACAAGGCAAGATTAGTAGTCAAGGGGTATGTACAAACATATGGCATTGACTATGAAGAAACATTCAGTCCGGTTGCAAGGATGGCAACTGTAAGAGCAGTCATTGCTATGGCTGCATCAAAGGGATGGTCTTTACATCAGATGGATGTAAAGAATGCCTTCTTGCATGGTGATTTGCAAGAAGAGGTCTATATGGAACAGCCACCAGGTTATGTGCATGCTGTTCATCCTGAGTTTGTTTGCAGGTTGAAGAAAGCCTTGTATGGCTTGAAGCAAGCACCTAGAGCATGGTCTGACAAGATAGGACAGTATCTTGTCACTATTGGCTTTCAGATTTCCAAGGCAGATTTCTCACTTTATGTGAGAAAAACAGAGAAAGGTATTATGCTACTTGTCATTTATGTTGATGATTTGATTATGACAGGTGATAGTGATGAAGATATCCTTCATGTGAAAATGCTATTGAAGTAGAAGTTTGAGATGAAGGATTTGGGAGAGCTGCGTTATTTCTTGGGCATTGAGGTGATTAGATCACCAAGTGGGATACAGCTCTTGCAGAGGCAGTATGGATTGGACATGCTGTCCAAATATGGGATGACAGGCTGTAAGCCTATTTCAGTTCCTTTGGAGCAAAATGTGAAGCTGAGCACAGATGCAGGTGAGCTTCTGGAAGACCCTACTATGTACAGACGCATAGTAGGAAGTTTGATTTATATGACTATTACCAGGCCAGATTTGAGCTATGCTGTTGGATTGGTAAGTCAGTTTATGCAGGCTCCAAGGAAACCACATTTGGATGCGGCTAGACACATACTCAGGTATGTGAAGTCCACATTGCAGTATGGACTATTTTATGAGACTGGGGTTCAGATACAGTTGCATGGATACACTGATGCTGATTGGGCTGGTAGTATTTCTAATAGACGATCTACCAGTGGATATGTGTTCTCTTTTGGGAGTGCTGCAGTCACTTGGAGCAGCAAGAAACAGCCTACAGTTGCCTTATCGAGCACAGAGGCCGAGTACATGGGTGCATCAATGGCTGCATGTGAGGTAGCTTGGTTGCATAAGCTACTTTATGATATGCATCAGTCTACAGATGGGCCAGTTGTCATTTATTGTGACAACATGAGTAGTATACACTTGGCAAATAACCCAGTCTATCATGCTAGAACAAAGCACATTGAGGTGCATTATCACTATGTGCGAGAGAGGGTTTTACTAGGTCTTATTGATCTAGTTTATGTCAGCACAGAGGATCAGGTAGCTGACATATTTACGAAGGCATTGGGCGCAGAGAAGTTGCGCAAGTTCAGAGACCTGCTTGGTGTGCAGGAATTGGGATTGAGCTCGAGGGGGAGTGTTGAGATATCGAGCTCCACTCGTGATACGCCAGGGTGACCGTTGTGTATTTATGTTACCGACTTGTCAGTTGTAGATGCGGTTGGTACACCGCCCATGAATAATAGCTACATGATAGCTATCCTTATCTACTCTAGTTCGTGGCTCAGTTAGTATGCCACCTTAGTTATTTGAGTTTGGTTTAAGGCCCATATATAGGGTTCTTCTATTTCTTTTGTAAGTGAGTTCTTTTGGCTTACACAACTAAGAAGAGGAAAACTGTTTTCAGCCTCCACCCTTGTGTGTCTTCCCCCATTGTGCAAGCAAGAAAGCTTCAAGCGAGACTCCTTCCTTCTCTCCCACAATCTTGACATATAATTCATGCCTTTAGACTATGGAGACATTACCTACTTGGTCATAGGTTTTCTCTAGTCACTGATCATAAGAGTCTAAAGTGGATTTTTACTTTGCTAGATCTCAATATGAGACAATGCTGATGGATTGAGACCTTGCAAGAATTTGACTTTGAAATCAAGTATAGACCATACAAGGAGAATGTGATTGCAGATGCCCTAAGCGGTAAATCATTCCTTAATGCTCTAATCCTAGAAGAACCCTCTGGGGCTAGAACTCTTGCCAAAATGATTTCAATGCCCAATAACCCTCTCTTAGAAATGGCTAAAGAAGAGATGGCAAAGGATCCAAGCTATCAGAACTTGTTAAGAGAAATTTCCATCAAGGATTAAAATCCAAAACTCAAGACTAAGTATCAAGATTTCTCCATAAACGAGGAGCTGCCTATTATAGGACAAGACTATGTATTCCTGCAAGTCAGGAACTTAAAAGGAAAATACTATCAGAAGCTCATAATTCCCCATTTTTAGGTCATCCTAGTTATACTAAGACTCTTAATACAGTGAGAAAAAGCCTTTATCGGCAAAGACTCAAGGGTGATGTACTCAAGTATATCACGGAATGCCTAAACTGCCAACAAATTAAGGCCAAGTGTGTCAAGATGCCAGGAAAGATCCCACTTGACATCTCTCAAATGAAATGGAAGTATATTAGCATGGATTTCATAGTTGGATTACCCCTGGTACAAGGAGGATATAACTCCATATTGGTAGTCATTGATATGCTGATAAAAGTTGCACACCTTATTCCTATAAAAACCAATTACAAGGCTTTCAATACCTCTAGGATTTTCATTAAGGAAAATTTTAGGTTACATGGATTACCCCAAAGAATCATCAGCGAGACCGTGATTCTCTCTTCACCTCAAACTTTTAGAAGAGTTTGTTTGAATCTTTAGGAACCTAGCTCAACTTTAGTACTGCTTACCATCCCCAAATTGATGGTCAAATAGAGCATGTCAACCAAGTTATTGGGGACACATTGAGGGCTTATTGTAATAGGGAACCCAAATGGTGGATCCGATACCTACCCTTAGTTGAATTTTTCTACAATGCATCATACCATCAAAGTATTCAAATGACTCATTTTCAGGCACTATATCAACAAGATTGTCTTACCCCATTAAATTTTTTCGATCCTACTTTATGGGTAGAAGCATCTAGGAAAATGCTGAAAGAAATGGTTCAGCAAGTGAAAGCTATAAGGAAAGATATTCAAGCTGCCAAGGATCAACAGAAGGCATATGATGCCGATTAACGAAGGCAAGAATACATCTTCAAAGAAGGTGACATGGTTTTCCTACAAGTTTGCCCAAATTAAAGTTCCTTATCTTTGGGGGAATTCGAACAGATAAGTCCCAGCTATTGTGGGCCATATAAGGTGCTAAAGTGTCTAGGACCAAATGCCTACAAGATGCAACTCCCTAACAACTTGAAAGTACATAATGTATTTCATGTTAGTCTATTGAAAGCAAATGTCCCTAACCAGACCATGTACTTAACAACCAACAAATTGTAATGCCAAGTCAGGGAGTCCTCAAACTTCAACCAGAAAAGATACTTGATATGTAGGAGAAGACTCTAAGAAGCAAAACCCATAGAGAATATCTCGTCCAGTGGAAAGACTACCCTGAAGAGGATGCCACTTAGATTAATCATGAATTACCATGTATCCAATATTCCCAGTTTCATTCAAGATGAGGACATCTCTATTCCTTTAAGGGGGAGAGGATGTGATATCCTGACTTTAATTTGAAATCTTTCCAACTTCTCGCAAAATGGACTTTAAGAACTCTAAAATCATTAAATAGAGAAGTTCATGAGCAAAAAGACCAAAGGATCGTAACCGTATATTTTCTAGATTGATAAGGTCTATAGCTACCCATCATGGAAGTTACTGCGTGAACGAGAGTTATGAGTCATATTAGTCATTAGTGGTAAAAAAAATACTAGATTTTTGGACAAAACTAGCATATTTTTGATATTATTTATTGTAAATATCCTAAAAAGCTATGGAAATTTCTAGAACAAGGTGTCATATAAAAAAAAACAAGTGGCTTTTTAAGCCAATTTTGGAGATTTAATACAAAAAGAAGGATTGGTAAAATGGCATGCATTGCAATCGCATTTTACAGGCAACAAACAACACTTCAAATATGGAGGAGTGATCTAGAAGAAATCTAACTAGGTATCATGTGTCCTATGGTTTTACCCTTCTTTCGGAGCCAACAAAACCATCAGATTTGTGGTTTGAGCGTCATATTGCATCTTGGAAGCTTTAGATTATTGATTTTTCCAAGATCCCCACCTTAAAGGACTCTTCTTCTTAGCCACAACCCTTCCTCTCTAATTTAGCTATAAATAAGAGGCATGGGGAGCCATTGAGAGTAGTTAGAGCAAGAGGGGAGAGGCCCTTCTCAGGAGTATAGAGCAAGCGGGAGTGGGGCAAGAGAAGCACGAGCATGGGAATTCCTAATCAAGAAGACAAGGAGGATAACCCGTGAGCTCTCAAATTCAATTCCTCTATCTCTTTTACCCTATTCTCCCCTATGGAATAAAGACTCTTCTCAATTTCTCAAAATTATTTGTGATCGTTTTGTCCCCCCTTAGTCAATCAAAATTCTGCCAATCTAATTACCCCCAAGCTTCTTCTCCAAATTTCATTTTTGCGATCTGACGATTAAAGACCATGGCCCTGAAGAAGAAAGTTACAAAGGTCACAGAGGCAAGAGTTGCCAATAACACTGCCAACACAATTACTACAAACGAAGCGAGTACGGGGATTACAAACAAAGCCGCGAATACCATCAACCAAGCACCCGTCATGGATCTTTAGGCACTAACTTTCTTAAATAAAAATAGCTAGCAAGCCTTTATCTAATCAATAGGCAACAAAAGTTGCATGCGCAAAATAAGATTTTATTCAATTCCTGTGTATAATTTCTTTGAGGAATTCTTAACCACGAATTCCAAGGGGTATCTTGGGTTTGTACAATATGAACCTAAGAGAGTACAAGGAAGGTACTGTGTCCCTAAAAGATTTAATATTTTTGATTTTTGTGTTGATCAAATGAAATCTCTGAATCATGATTGCTAACCTTGGTATATAAGATACCTTGAGATGCAATTGCCAAATGATACTGTAGGTAATTAAACTAATCAATATTTTCTTCTATTGTGGGCAAAGACCCATGAAACTCCAAGGGAGTTATCCTCAACTATGAAATTCTTTCTTAGATTCAATCCAAACTAATTTCCAAGGAAGAGGGAGTCCAAGAAGACTATTGGAAGGCATTGCCACTTATGTTGATTTGTCTCGAAGTTATTTTGCCACTTATGTTAAATTGTCTCAAAGTTATTTTGCCACTTATGCTAAATTGTCTCGATGTTATCATTTTTGGAAAGAAAATATTTGTCTTGGAAATAAACTTGTTAAAATTTTATGTATAATGCATTTGAAATAAGATATTTGTGATTGTAAGCTAGGTACTGATCTTTCCTAAAATCATATGGCTAAAAGATGGATGACTGAGTACTGATCATTGATTGAGGCATTATTCTTCTTAACACAGAACACTGACTGAGGCAATGCTCTTGATGGCACTAGGTAGGAAGAGGTGAGGATACCAGGGGGACTCTATTAATAAATTGTTTAGGCTCTGACAAACTGCCAACTACCCTTCAATTTCCAGTCTGTGTTCTGGAAGTTACAATACTAGTTGGGGAATGGAACTTGGAGAGAATTTTTATACTTCGAATGGAAAACATTGTTAAAGTCATTGTTTTGAAAGGAACTATTAAGAAGGAATTGCTTTACTCTATTTTTGTGTCGTAAATTAAAGGCATGTAATAAATTTGTATAAGGAGATAATTCAAGGAAGCTCATTTTATATATTGAACCTAAAGTGGTAGGTAATTAAATAACTAAAACTACTATCTCAAGGGAAGTGGGAGGATGGATCCCCGACGAATCTAGACCTATGGCTGGGTGGTCTCGGTAAGCCGAGAGTTTTCCTAAGAAGGAATAACAATCACACTTGATGGACCATTAGAAACTAGAAAGATTGACTCGCATCACTTTAGAATCTGCTAATATTAATTATTTGCTAGTAATAGATTTGACCAGAAAAACTTAGGTCGATCCTCATGGGAGCGATCGAAACTTCCACGATAGGGTAGACTCAAGCAAGCCTAGTTAGCAAACTCTGAGGGTTTAATCAAAATCCCGGACGGCACTTGCTAGGATATCTCTTGATGTGCTACTAAGAATGTACCGCCAAGGAATAGCTCATGCGGCACGTTACATAGTGCCACTTAGGTTAGCTTGGCCATGCAACCTTAGGCTTCTTTTTGAGAAAATTTCTTCTGACTCCTTGGAGGTGACAAGATTTATGGAAGGTATCTTTGCTGCACTAAGAGCCACATATGTGCTATGCTGTCCCCCATCCTAATGACCAATGGCATGGTTTTGAGGAGGGAAAGGGGTCTCCTAAATCTTTACTCATCATAAATCTTGAAGTCAAAGATTACCTCAATATCCAGTCCATGCCTTTCTTGATACTTCCTCAAAGTCTCATTTTGGCTTTCCTTATTCTTCTTCTTGTGGCTATGGAATATCAAGTGGGTGGTCTATTACCTTTGAGTGGGGGATTTCAAGGCCTCAATCATCTTTTCACAGGCCTTTGCTATTGAGTGATTTCCTCAAGTGGTTGAATATCTAGAGTTTCTCATACCTCTTTTATATCGTAGTTGAGAAGTTTTGGAATTTTCATGAGGAGTGAAAGAGTTTGATTTAGAAGCACAACAAAAGAGAGATGCCATAAGATATGGAGGCTTCTTCTTCATCATCATTTTTCTCTATCTTCCATTCAACAATCTACACACAAAGTATCTCACTAAAGTGATAGATACATTTTGACTCTAAAGTCTCTTTGCACAAAACCTCTCTTTTATTTGGTGCATACATAGGATATACACTTAGCCTATGTTATATTTCTCAATGCTTCCCTTGAAACTCAAAACGAGCTTGCAGATACAATACCCCAAGTGTACTTCTAGAGTACTCAAACTTATCTGCTTTGGTAAATGTATCCGTGACTTGGTCATTGGTTTTGACGTGTACCGAGTCTATCTCCCCATCCATAACTTTCTCTCTGATGAAATGATAGTGCACTTTAATATTGTTTTTCCTTGCATGATAGATTGGGTTCTTTGCCAACATGATGATACTAATGGTATCACAATACATGATAACTCCACCATCTATCTCAATCCCCAGATCACATAGAAGTAGTCTTAGCTATGTTTGGTCACATGCTACCAATGCTATACCTCTGCACTTTGCTTCATGCTTAACAAAGAAACTATAGGTTTCTTCTTGTTGCTCCAACACACGTGGCTAAAATTGATAAAGAATAACCATTGGTGGATCTGCTATCCATAATACTTCCTGTTTGCATTTGAGTATCCAAAAAATGTAGGCTTAGTCCCGTTCTCATAGAACAAGCCAAAGCTAACTATCTTCTTCACATATCTCAAGACTCTCCTCCCTACATTCAAATTTGACTTGCATGGCTTTTGCATGATTTGGAGTTACTCACTCCCACTAAATAACTCAAGTTTCTTATGGTTAGATAGATTAAGATACCAACATGATATCCTCAACATACTGTCCATCATCAATCATCTTTATATTTTGGACCAAGAGTGTATCCATTGGCTTATATGCTACCATGGTATACTTCTCTAACATCTCCAATGAATATTGAATTTTCACCAACCATATTCCATGTGGAGTGCCAATCACTTAAATGTCTAGAAAGTACCTCAACAATCCAAGGTCTTTAAGGTCAAACTCTGTATATAGCCCATGCTTTAATTCAACAATCTCTCTTTCAAGAGACCCGTAATGATAGGACAATCAACATAAATGAACAAAACCACAATTCCATCCTTTGTGTGTCTGACATAGAGTGAATAATCAACTATGCTTTGCTGAAACCCCATGATACAAAGAAATCCTTAGATTCTCTCATACCAAGTTCTAGGTGCTTGCTTCAACCCACACAATGCCTTCATTAGTTTGCATACATAATGCAAATACTTAGGGTGTACGCACCCTTCTAGTTGTTTCATATTATTTTCTTTTACAAGGTACCATTCAAGAAATAATTCTTGATATCCATTTGATATCAAATTTAGCCATAAATCAAAGCTAAGGTGATCATTGATCTCATTGTAGTCATCTTTGTAGTTGGACAAAATGTCTCTTCATAGTGCAACCCATATGTCTATGCATAATCCTTTGTTCTTCCTCTTTGATATCCCCTTTAGTGGAATTGTTTGAAGATGAGCTTCTCTTGCTCTCCTCTCTTTGTTTCTTATCTTTCTATTGTATTCCTTATTCTTCACTTGAAGATGTATTTCGTTGTGCTCCTCCCTCTATCTTTTCTCATTTTCTTATGTTGCTTGCTCATTTTCTTATGCTTTACAAGGCCCTTTTATGTATCCTTCTCTCCTATCAAACTCCTTTGCAATGGCAGGTTATGGTACACTAATGTTTGAATGCCTAAATAGGGGTTCCCATGCCTATGGAAATGACCCTTGCGAGAGCACTACCATAGTTAATAATACTCCTCCCCCCCCCCCCCCCCCCCCCCATTTTTATAACCTTCATTGCTATAAGGATTTCTATAGTTTTTGTGCTTGGGTGAGGGATTCACAAATGCATTATAGCCATAAGTCATTTAGGTCCCATTTCAAAAGGTTCCTCAACATTATGTCTTGAATCAATGATTTTGGTAGTCTTGTAATTGCAATAGTATTGGCTTAATTATGTGCAAAAAGGTCCTCCTCTAGTATGGATTTAAATATGAATCCATCTTGGATTACATCTAGTACATCCTCTCACCTTTGAGTCACCCAAGGGATTTAGTGTGGCCTTTTATATTTCCTTGAATTTACCTAGATCCTAAGGACTCCTCTATTGAATTTGGAGTGAGCTCTATTTTTTCACTTCTCTCCTCATATTCTTTTGTACTTCCCAACTTGTATAATAGCACATTATACCTAGTGTTGGGGTCATAGTTTCTAATGAAGCTCATGCATGTCACGAGGTGTGTTGGTGTGCCTATAGCCTTGGCATAATTTGCCAAGGCTATTGACTCTCTAGTTAGTTGTGATGAGGTTTTCAAGGTTTATCAATAGTCATAATCTCAATTATTCCACTCTCCACAATTTTGCTTCAAGATTAAACTTCTATCACTACTGGATGGCAAATATGATATTGTCTTAATTGAGTTGATCCTTGATTTGTATAGAGGGCTAACATAATAATTATCATAAACTATGAGGATTGAGAAGCTACCATATGCACAAAAAATAGAAATAATATTGTGAGAATTATATGAACAAATGAAAAAAAATATTCCCAATTTTCTCACTTTATCTTTTTATCAATCTTTTTCTCACAATTTGAAGGTGCCAATGAATTTTTTCCTTGTAGATAGAATGATCAAGCTTTGTAGCTTGTTGGACTATGTCATACTCTGTGTGGAGGTTTCTTAAAGAATGATACATTAAAAGAAAGTTGGGGTTTGTTTATGTATTTTTGGTTTGGGGTCTTGCTTTTGGCATTAGTGTGGACTAGTTGTGTGCCTAAGTGTGGCAATTATCATGCACATGTGAATTGTTTTCCCCATGGGCTAATGCATGTGCATGTGGTTGTAATGTTAGTGTGCGCACATAACAGTGCATAGTGCATGTGGTTGAGACCTAGTGCGTGTGAAGGGTGTGTATATGATCACAGAAGAGTGAAGTAAGGTGTGTAAATGTTATAACCTAAGAGTACATTAATGTGTATGTGACCACTTAAGAGTGCAATAATGTCTATATGTGGGAGTGAAGTGTGTGTGCACATAAGAGTGCAAGAGCCTATGCATATGCACCTATGTGCTCATGTGCACTTGTGCGCTTGTGTGCTCTTGTGCATGTGTGCATGTACTTTCACCTGTGTGCTCATGTGGACTTGTGTGCACTTGAATATGCCTATGTGGCACACGCTTGGTGCACCTATGTGCCTCATGCTTGGTGTGTCTATGTGCTTGCACCCTTCTTGTGCCTCATGCTTGGTGTGCCTATGTGCCTACACACTTGGTGTGCCTATGTGCCTGCACACATTGGTGTGCCTACTTGCTAGTGCTTTATGTGCTTATATGTATGTGCACCTGTGTGTACGTGCTAACATGCATGCTTTTCTTATGTGTACAAGCCCACATGCTTTTACATGTATACACATGTGTACAATTTTCTATGTGCACATGTTGTGATTGGCTATGTGTGCTCTCAAGGATGCGATCCTATGCAGCCATATGTGTGCCCATGCTCGTGATTGGTGACTTGTGATGGTGTCATGTGCTTGTGAAGCTATGTGCCATGTGCTCTTGAAAACTTATTGTGATGTCCCCATTACTTAGTTTATTTTAATTTGCGTATACATTCCAAATAAAATTGATTTATGTTGCATATTTATTAAAAAAAACTAGCTCTAATGATGAAATTGACTCTCATTACGAAGATAATTATTATTATTAATGAGGTATATGCCAGTTCCTGGAAGAAAGACTTGGGAGACCCTCCCAAGTGTAGCTTATTAAAACTATGTTTGTAGTATAGAACAATAAAAAGAACTAGCCTAGTGGATAATCACTTGGTAGTTAAGTGCATTTGGGTGACGACACTGCCTAGATGGGTGACCTCATGGGAAGATTTTCCTACAAGCTAGTGGGAGCTTCTCACGCGTAGCCAACGACGTCAACAAAGCCTTTGTAGCCCGCTTCCAAGTATGCCAATGCCAAGATGCCAAGGTCTATGCCTTAGCTACCTTAGTCATTGCCTTAGTTGAAAGCCTTGGAGTGATAGCCATGCGGCGCTCGCCCATATATTTGTAAATTTTTATCTTCATGGTACAAAAATGGAGCTCCCTCTCTGACATCATTAGAAGCACTAAAAGAAACCATTCTCTCTTTGTCATCAATGATGTCATCAAAAAACACTAAAAAGCAAGCGTCCTCTCTTTTACCCCTTGCAAAACTATAAATTGAGGGCTTGGGGATGACCAGGAAGGGGGACAAGAGAAATCTTGATGAGGATGATATGCTGATTAGGAAAGAGGAGACTCTATTCCACGAGACGAAGAGAGATCATTCCATTCAACCCAAGGAAGGGAATACGTTGAAGGTCTCTCATCCCCTTGTACTCTAATCCGAGAAGCAAAGACACTGAAGAACTTTATCCTACTCTATCAATCTAGTTAGAAGTCATACTTCTACTCTCATCTACTAGAGAGAGAGAAGTATTGCTCTCCATGAGGCAAGAAGAACCATATGAAAGGCCTACATCATTGAATCCCACAATAACCATCATCATCATCGAGAGTCTTACACCCTTGCTAACCAATATTAGTGTCGTGGTCTTCTTCTTCTACGAATCATATTTCCATCATGGCCCCGAAGAAAAAGAATTCAAAAGTGAAAATCGCGAATGACCCTACTTGATGCCAGGAGGCATATTCCACGGTGGATTCCGTGAGGTTTTACGGTGGATTCTGTAAACTTAGATGACCGGGGCTCATACGCAAAGAGGATTCTTTGTGCGAGAAGTTGATGGGGACGCCTGTCCTTTTCGGGCGTTTTATTAATTTAGTGTGTACATGGGTGATTCCATAGCGGGTGATTCCGCAAAATGCATATTAAATTAATAAACGTTTATGAGTTTAGAGTGCGCACTCGTAATAAATTAAGGTTAGGATTTATTTCTAACCAGTTGATTTATTTATGTAGCTGAAGACTGCTAGGTATTCACTTTTGTCGGTTTAATTGTGTTATTTTACTAACGATTGTGAATGCTTCAGTTGATGTGTAGAGATAGCAGCAGTGGCGGAGGAAAGCATTGGAGTCTAGCGGGTTTCCGATCTTTGGACTATATTTTGATAGGCGCCACGCCTATATTTTGATTATGTCTATAGAGACATCGACTATTTATTATTATTTTGTATGCGCTTATGCGCCTGGATATGTTATTTTTATTTGGACATTGAGATTGGGCGTGCCAGACTCTTTGGGCACCGTCCATTAGCTTTATTTTCCTATTTGTGGTAGAAAGCAAACTCAAAAGCTAAAAGCTTGTCATATTTTTGTAATTGGGCTATTTTTGAGCAAAAAGATTGAAAATATATATTAAATACATGCTTTGTGAAGCGCTCACACAAGGCATGGGGGAGATTCAACCCAATTTGTCTCTTGTCTCATGTCGTGCTTGTTTTTACATTGGTCTTTGTGCTAAAAAGTAGAGTATTTTGTTCTTGGGGACCTTTGGGAATTCACTACGTGAGCTACCTGCGTCCGATCTGCGCACCAGTGGTATCAGAACGAAGCAGAGATCAAGGGCTTCCAATCGCTACCAATCTCGGGCGAAGGCAGAGCTCCAGGAACAAACGGCCTCTACAGTCAATCTCGTCGCGAACCGTCGATACAGGCAGACTTCTGGCGATCAAGAACCCCTGTTTCCACTCTCAGATCGCGAAGGACCACTCTCTGTTGGCGGAGGACCACTCCCTCAACTCCATGAACAAGTCGTGAAGAAACAGTGAGAAAATTTCATCTCTCTCTTCTCTCTCAAGTTTAAGCTTGACTTAAGCTTTAGAAGAAAGCTTAATCACTTAAGAAATTCATCACGAGGTGTATGAGGGGGCCCGAAAATTCCGCGACGGCCTGAAATGTCTACCCACGTCCTAATCAACTGCGCCGTTTTTTCTTCAATTAATCCCCCCCTCCATAGCTTAAACTATTAAGCTTAAATCCTTAAGTTCTCATCAAGTTGTACAAGACACACAGATCTGACAAGTCTGCAAACTCTCGGTCACGCACTCCAGAAGACAAGTTTCGCAAGTCGATACTAAACAAGTCCTGCAAGTCCTGCAAATCAGCTAAGTTCAGCAAGTCAACAACCCTGTAAGTCTGCTAAGTCTGCAACTCTGCAAGTCAGACTAAATCAGAACTGACTAACGCTCGAAACTCCTAGAAGACTTGTTCGTTTGCAAAAACTCAGAACTGGAAAGTTGTTCGCAGCAAGCTGTTTTACCTATCTGCAAGTTCGTTGAAGTACTTTCAGCAAACAGCGACAGAAATATTTCAGAATTTCTGAAAATTGAAGAAGAAAATACCCAAAATACATAGCCTTGTAATCACAAATTTGAGCTACGCTCATCCCGCTAACTGATTTTGAGTGAGAAAGGTTTGTTGAGTTTTACAGGATGACTACCCCACATATGGATGATCCTATGGCTGAAGACGATCTACCCGAGCCTACCATGGAACAAAAGCTGGATCTTATCATGTTACAATTGGACGAAGAGCGAAGAGCTAGGCAAGCCTTGCAAGCGCAATTGACAAAGCTACAAGGAGCGTCCACTGATAAAGAAGAACCTCAAGCTGAAGATTTGATACGCCGTACCATCGACGCCACTCTTGAAGCACAAACCATTCGCAAGGAATCCAAGATAAGTAAACGAAGTTTCAAGTTTCGCACTTTCAATGGCATAAGGGAAGGAAAGACTGTTTTATCATTCATTAGCCAGTTTGATGACTATTTCCATGAGGAAACTTATCCTGAGAAAGATAAAATCAAGTGTGTTACTAATCATCTGATAGATAGAGCATCACTTTGGTGGACTGTCGTCCGCAAGAGCATAGAATGTCCTGCTACATGGGAAGATTTCAAGAAGAAGTTTATGCAAAATTTTCTACCACCGCAATTTCATGAGAAGGCAATCAAGCAATGGGATTTACTTCAACAACGCGACCGTGAGCCTATTCCACAGTATACAGAACGTTTTTGGAATGCACTCTTACAGCTACGCATGCTTGAAGACGTACCAGAGACGACACATAAGCGGAAGTATATGTCTGGACTTCTTGGACATTACTACGCTGAGGTGAATATGTTCAAGCCTGCTACTCTTGAAGATGCCATCTCCTTAGCTCACGACACTGAAGATAAGTTACGTGGAAGAGATCGACGACCACAGCCATTCCAAGCAAACGGTAATTATGGATCTAAACAATTCAATTCAAATTTCAGAAGGTTTAATCCAGGACGTTTTTCATCACCATCTTTCCGCAAGAATTGGCCTAAACCACCTGCATTACCATCCACTGTCAATCCAAATCCTAAGCCTATCCAACAAGCAAATCCAAATATACCCAGACTCCCAGCCATTGCAAATAATGTGACCAAAGCCAAGCCTATCGTATGCTACAAGTGTCACCAGCCAGGCCATCTCGCAGCAAATTGTCATTCAAAGAAGCCATCAGCACATATCAACTACCTTCGAGCTATGGACGAAGAAGAGTATGAGGATATGCCGGATTTCACTGAAGAAGAAGATGATCCTACTACTACTTCCGACACTCTACCAGGTATGCCTACTTTACATTCATTGTTGACTATGAAATGTATGGTGCATGGAAAAGAAAGAACTGTATTGCATGATGACGGTAGTACGCATGACTTTATTTCAGCAAAATTGGTAAAGGAATTGAAATTGCATACAGTACCTACGCATTATCGCATAAAAGCTGCATTTTTAGGCACTAGGTACAATGGCACACAAGAAGTTCAAAATTTAGAAATTCAAATTGGTCCATATATTGAAAGAAGAAATTTCTTAGTTGTCCCATTACAGTCTAGCGACATTATTCTAGGAATGCCATGGAGACACCAACATAATCCCAATATAGATTATTCCACACACACAATGAATATTAATTTTCAAGGAAAATCTATTACATTATTTGGTATGCATGCATCTCATATGTTTCCACTGCTTTCGCATACTCAAGCAAAACGTGCACTACGCAAGAATACTAAATCATATCTCATTTGGGTAAATGAATTACACGCAAAAGAAACTCATATGCACCCTAGACATAAGGAATTTCTCGCATATTTTAAGGATTGTTTTGCAGAAGACCTACCACCAGGTTTACCTCCATCACGTCCAGAAGACCATAAGATTGACCTAATACCTGGCACACAACCACCTTGCAAAGCCCCATATAGGCACAATCAAATAGAGCAAAAAGAAATCCACAGTCAAGTAGAAGAATTACTAAATAGAGGTTTAATTCGACCTAGCAGTTCTCCATTCGGTGCACCTGTGCTCTTAGTCAAGAAAAAGAATAATACTTATCGGATGTGTATTGACTACCGAGCATTAAACAAGATCACTGTAAAGAATAGGTATCCTATACCTAGAGTTGATGACCTTATGGACAAACTGCAAGGATCTTCTATATTTAGTAAAATTGACCTTAAATCTGGATATCATCAGGTGAGGCTAGATAGATCCGACATATTTAAGACTGCATTCAGGACACAGTTTGGCCATTACGAATTCTTAGTTATGCCATTCGGATTAACTAATGCACCTGCCACTTTCAGTAGAATGATGAACCGTATTTTTCTAAAATATCAATATTGTGTGATTGTTTTCTTTGATGATATTTTAGTATTCAGTCAAAGTGAAAAAGAGCATTATGAGCATTTATCATTAGTTTTTCAATTACTGAAAGCAAATCAATTGTTTGCAAATCCTGACAAGAGTGAATTCTTTAAGAAAGAAATAGAATATCTAGGTCATATTGTATCAAAAGAAGGAATAAAAGTTGATCCTAAGAAAATTGACGCAATATTGCATTGGCCTATTCCTAAAAATGTACATGAACTACGCTCATTCCTTGGTCTTGCTAGTTTCTATAGGAAGTTTGTACGTAATTTCTCATTACTTGCTTTACCACTGACCAAACTTCTTAAGAAAGGCATTGTTTATCAATGGACTGAAAACCAGCAGAAATCCTTTGATTTACTTAAACGCGCATTGACCAATGCCCCTGTCCTACAATTGCCTGACTTTAACAGACCATTCTTTTTAGTTGTGACTGATGCTAGCGGATCAGGAATAGGAGCCGTGTTAATGCAAGATAACCATCCAATAGCATATTCTAGTTCTAAGCTGAAACCTTCTGAGCTTAAATATTCCACTTATGACAAGGAACTCTTAGCAGTTGTACAAGCATTGAAACAATGGAAGCATTATTTAATGGGTTCAGAATTCATGATTAAGACCGACCAGCAAAGCATTAGACATCTACTTAGCCAACCCCAAATTTCTGACCGCCATATCAAATGGGCTTCATTCATTCAAAGTTTCCATCCTATCATTCAATACCAACCTGGAAAAGAAAATGTAGTTGCCGATGCATTAAGTAGAAGACCTGCAATTCATAACATTTCTATCATATCTTTTGATTCTTTGATTGCTATGAAAGATACATATCACCAGGATATTACTTTTCATTCTGATTGGCAAAAATTAGTTCAAAATAATTTCATTCCTGTTGATTCATTATCATATAATGATGGATTCATGTTCTTTGAAAAGAGACTGTGTGTTACTATTCCATTCCGATCTTTTGTTTTAAATGAAATTCATTGTCCCCCATATCAAGGTCATAGAGGTATCATTTCTACATTACGCATGTTAACTGAAGATTTTTATTGGCCGCATATGGATGCAGATGTGTCTAATTTTGTTTCTGAATGTCTGATTTGTCAAAGAATAAAGAGACATCATGGTAAACAGTATGGGTTATTAATGCCTTTATCTATTCCATCTAAACCTTGGGAACATATATCTATGGATTTCATTACTGGCTTACCAAATACTAAATCTAACCATGACATGATTTGGACAATTGTAGATAGATTTAGTAAGCAAGCATATTTCATTGCATGTAAGAAAACTTTAACAGCATCACAAGCAGCACAGTTATTTTTGAAAACTATTTTTACTAACCATGGATTGCCGAAAGTGATTATTTCAGATAGAGATTCTAGATTTTGTAATAATTTCTGGATTACACTGTTTGCAAATCTAGGCACAAAGATTGATTTCTCATCTGCATTTCATCCAGAAACAAATGGACAAACAGAAGCCACAAATAGCACTATTTTAGATCTTTTACGTGCATACACTATCTCTAAACCTCAAACATGGGATACTCATTTGCATTTATTACAGTTTGCTTACAATAATACACCGCACACATCTACAAAGAAAGCACCTTTTGAAGTTATTTATGGACATAGATTATCTACACCTGTTGCATCTTTGTCTAATAGAATACAAAGTGCCGATGATATTGCTGTTATGCATAATACTATTTTTGATGAAGTAAAGGATATGATTGCTAAAGCCCAACAATCATATACCAAACAAGCCAACAAGAAAAGACAAGCCATGAATTTCAAAATTGATGATTATGTTTGGCTTAGAATAGAAAAGCGTAGACTGCAAAGTGTAGATAGACATCCAGTTGTTAAATTAGCCCCTAGATTCTACGGACCATTTAGAATCATTCATAAGATTAATGACAATGCATTCAAGTTAGAACTGCCATCACATTGGAAAATTCATAATACCTTTCATATTAGTTTATTGAGACCATTTAGAGGACAATTACCTATCCACCCTGTCTATGAAAACCCACCTTTACTAGAAGAAGAGACTGAAATCCTTGAACCAGAAGCCATCATAGACACTGACTACATGACCACTAGAACTGGCCGAAGGTACTCTAGATATCTCGTGAAATTTAAGAACCATCCTGTAGAAGAAGCACAATGGATGCACGCTAGAGACCTAAATGCTTTCCCCGCTCTGTTAGCTCCACATTGAGCTAATAGCAATTAAGGTCAATTGCTATCCCACCCCGGGGGTATGATGCCAGGAGGCATATTCCACGGTGGATTCCGTGAGGTTTTACGGTGGATTCCGTAAACTTAGATGACCGGGGCTCATACGCAAAGAGGATTCTTTGTGCGAGAAGTTGATGGGGACGCCTGTCCTTTTCGGGCGTTTTATTAATTTAGTGTGTACATGGGTGATTCCATAGCGGGTGATTCCGCAAAATGCATATTAAATTAATAAACGTTTATGAGTTTAGAGTGCGCACTCGTAATAAATTAAGGTTAGGATTTATTTCTAACCAGTTGATTTATTTATGTAGCTGAAGACTGCTAGGTATTCACTTTTGTCGGTTTAATTGTGTTATTTTACTAACGATTGTGAATGCTTCAGTTGATGTGTAGAGATAGCAGCAGTGGCGGAGGAAAGCATTGGAGTCTAGCGGGTTTCCGATCTTTGGACTATATTTTGATAGGCGCCACGCCTATATTTTGATTATGTCTATAGAGACATCGACTATTTATTATTATTTTGTATGCGCTTATGCGCCTGGATATGTTATTTTTATTTGGACATTGAGATTGGGCGTGCCAGACTCTTTGGGCACCGTCCATTAGCTTTATTTTCCTATTTGTGGTAGAAAGCAAACTCAAAAGCTAAAAGCTTGTCATATTTTTGTAATTGGGCTATTTTTGAGCAAAAAGATTGAAAATATATATTAAATACATGCTTTGTGAAGCGCTCACACAAGGCATGGGGGAGATTCAACCCAATTTGTCTCTTGTCTCATGTCGTGCTTGTTTTTACATTGGTCTTTGTGCTAAAAAGTAGAGTATTTTGTTCTTGGGGACCTTTGGGAATTCACTACGTGAGCTACCTGCGTCCGATCTGCGCACCACTACTAATGTGGAAGCAACAATTGGAGTTGCAAGCACGGGAGTCACTAATGGAGTCATGGGCGTGGATAACAACCCTTTACCAATTTTGATACCACTAGTTTCTTTCTAAAATTTCTATTTGAGTTCAATAGAAACAAGACAAGTCTCTTAAGAAATACTGCGATCTTAGAGTGTTCACTTGATAAATTATTAGAACATCTTATAGGCTAGAAATTTCTAGGGAAACTACGAAATTCTAGACCTCAAAAGAAATCATGAGAAAATTTTCAAGATGGATTTATTAAGAACAAACCTCGGAAATTAGTCAAGGATATAGTTTAATCTAGAAGCTTTAATAGAATATATTAAGACCGGAAATATTTCTAAGTTGAAGAAACGGACATAAGGCCAAGAAACTTGGTTACAAGAATGTCATTATAAACCTTAAATTGAGAGGTAAGAGACCCCAAAATCTAGATACCCTAGGGAAAGAGCTCACTGCATGAATTTCAAAGGTCGATTGCTACGAGATTAATCATCACTTGAAAGTTGCATGAGTGTTTGCAGTCATAATTGCTTGAATACATAAATCTTGTTTGTGATTTTCTAGAGTAGATCTTGATTCAATTAAGTATTGGAACATATATAAATTGAGAAGCCCTATACCTCCCCCAAGGATAGGTGTTGAATCCCCATACCAAGAGGGAATGTTTTTACCGCTGCGGAAGCATGGACCAACTCTGGTGGCGAGAGGTCTCCCAGTAGGGATTGTATTAAGTAGGAGGTGGTTAAGGTGCCAGTGGGGGAATCTGGCTAGTAAATCCTTTACGCACCTAGAAACTACTTGGTCCCCTGTATGGCATGAGTTCTACTTGGGACACCTAAAAACACTAGCTATAGGTGGATTTGATCTTCTTGACGTGCAAATGTGCTTGATGAGGTAGCACGTGAAATTGTAATTTTTCTTCTATATGGGAAAGAGAACACACATTATGGAACATAATCAATGATTTTGTTTTATTCTGATTGTATGTCCATGAGTAAATTACACTAACGAAAAACTATGCATAAAACGATTCTTTTTAATTAATGAAGATGCTTTTATATGTTTCACGTAGTGTGGTAGGTAATTAGATAACTAAGAACTTCCATAGAGGGAAGCGAGTGGATGGATTCCTAATGAATCCAGTCCTATGGCAGGGTGGTCTCAGTTAGCCGAGAAGTTTTTCCAAAAACAAAACCTAGGAAGACACTCTAGGAAGGGCCAATTTATGAACTTAGCTAGGGTTTAGTCTTAGAACCGAATTGTAAATTATCTTAGGGGAAAGGTACGACAACTGTGCCAGAGCATTGCTAGGGACTTCATAAGTCCTTAGTCTGCTACTGGAAAAATGTGTTGTACTCCATGAACTAAGGGTAATGGCAGTCGCTCCTTTCGGAAAAGAAGCCTCTCGAAGGACACCTCCGGATATGAGCTAGTTGTTGATAGGTGATTGTTAGGTCAATTAGAAACCTTCAAGTCGGTCCTCCATGGGGTAATGGCAAGACGCTTCCCCTACGGGGTAGACCTAGGGTTATCATTTTGGTTAGAGTACGAATGGCGATAGGTGGAAGGTAAACTCTAGGTGACTACTAAAACATTACTCGTCACGTAATAAAGGCGAGTACGTTACACTTGCAAAGCTATGTGTCATGTGTTGCTAGCATGTGCAAGTCCCCATGTTCTTATGATTGGCCATGTGTTTTTCAATGCATATGTGCCACATGCTACTAGCTGTGGCACATTCCATGTTCTTATGATTGGCCATGTGCTTTTTGATATATATACATGGCTATGCACATGCTTTTCTATGTATGTGCACTCGTGCTCTATATCCCATGAGGCTAAGTATGTGCCTATGACATGTATTCTTGTGGACTTATGATTGGTGCCATGAGTGTGCACTTATGATTGGTGTTGTACTCATTTTCACGTGCCATGCTTATTCACTAGTTCCCATGTGTGTGGTGTGCTCTCATGTAGTCATGCCTATGATTGCGGTGCATGCTATTGTGCCCATGTTTTAGTGTGTGCTATCATTCTCATGCTCCTATACCATGTGCTCAACATGTCCTATGTGCCTATGTGCTTTGAGAAAGGCATAGCCATTTGCTCAATGTAAGCTACGTGCCTATGTGCATCATGAAGCTATGACTAGAGACTACCAACATGCTTGTGCAGCATGACTAGCTACCATAAAAGCTATATGGAAAATAAAAAATAGGGTTACTATAGTAACATCTAGTGGAACAAGATGGTGACTCTTCAATGATTAGCACATGCTATCTTTGCATCAACCAAATAACAAAAAATGAATAATGGAGCATAAATTATATTGTAGAACATGTGGTGACTCAATGATAAAAGAGGCGCATATTGCTCAAAATAGCACACATGTAATAGTAATTGAACTCTTAGTTTTTCATTTTACTAGATCACAAAAGCAAAAGCCTCTCGAATCCCTCAAACTTCCACTATTGCTAATTCTTCTCCTTCTTTCATACACTCCAAAAAGGTCTTCTTATTTAGACCCCACCTTAAGACCAATAATCCTTCCCTATATAATTCTACTTTTTAAGAGGACTACAATGTCTTAGTGATGAATGAGTGTGTCTGTACATTCTTGTTTACCACCCTAGTTCCTCATTTATCTCACTCTCACATAGTCTCTCTCCTTCACTCTCTCACAAGCATACAAAAAAATGAGCAAGAATAAGAAGAGTCAAAATTTACACATACATGAATAGCTTTTTCCATTCATTCTCATTAGTTATATACAAGATTTATTGGGTTCCCACTCTCTTGGTTATCTTGCCCATTTCATGGCCTCATGACTGGGTTTAGTCTAGTTTCATGATTCTCCTAAGATATGTTACCCTTTCTTAGATGGGAAATTACATTGTGCACCTCACTTTGACTATGTGTGTCCATGGAAATAAATACAACTCGCATGAAAGTGAGTGTGACTCTTGTTTTAATACAATTGAAATCATACAAGCATTTTGAAAAATACAAATATCCCATAAATTAATCTTGTGGAAGCTAAAATTTATGCATCCTTTAGGATAGCCTCCTATTTGCAATTTGTCTCCTTTTGGCTAGTCCTTCAAAAATTCAGTTAATATTGATTGTTCTAAACATGTCAAAACAATCAATATAAAATGGTCACATCTTACCTTAGACCACATTAATTATAGCAAAATTTTAAGCTAAACAACAAACTATAACTCTATGACATCATGTAACTTTCCAAATTTAGATCGTGCTTTGAGAAAAAAAAGGTATATACCTTAGTTTCCAAGGAGAGATTGGAAGCATAACACTAGTCAAATGTTGTGCTAATAGTATATTAAGAGTACTATAAAAGAGTATGGTGTAAAGATACATGGTGATAGTCCTAATCATACCAAGGAAAAAAAGAATACATATTTACCAAGGCAAAAATAAGGTATCACTTTTTGCATGTACCCAATTAGCATGTTTTGGTTTACACCAATTAATTTGTGTAAACCAAAGGCATAAGGTATCATAATTTTTCCAAAATTGGTTAATTAGAGAGTTATGCATTTTAAAATTGAATATATTAGATGTGTGGTTAGGTGCTTTGATTAAAACATAATATACTATCAAACAAGGTAAATGCACACTCTTCTCGAGGAATCTTACTTAAGGGACCAACAAGTTGTTCTATTTATTGTTGCACAATCAAGAATTTTCACGGTATCCAACTCCTCAATGGGGAGGAGCTACCAAGGAACGTAGGGGAAAAAATTAAAGAAATAAATGATTCAATGTTTACCAAAAGTAGACTTTTGAGTTTCTTGTTTTTCAACCCCTATATAGCCCTTATCATTGTTAGCCTACTAACCACAATATAATTTCTAATAAATGTAAAAAGTAGGATCCATACATAGCCCTCATTTTAGTGGGGCCACTAACCACTTGTTCATAGTATGCCTATCTCTGAATACTATGTTTATATCCAACATAGAATCTTTTATTTCATTATCTTCTCAATTGTTCCTTAAAACCACATGACTGAGATATATGTATGTATGCCTACATAGAAGGATAATATTGAACTTAATTGAAATTCAAGCACTCAATTTACAAATGAAATAATTGAAGTAGTATTCAAAGAGTACACCAACATGTAGGCCTAAAGACCTATGGTAAGTCAAAATAGATAGTTCCCAAAAGAATAGGGAGGAGAGGTGAAGTATGCAAATAAACTGAACCTAAGGGGGTACCAATTGATCATGCTTAAGAAAGGAGAGAAAGAGGTTCACTTGGAGAGCCAAATCATCTCAATATGATAAGTACAACAAGGCATGGTTAAAGACACTTATAGACAAATCTCAAGAAAGTATACATGTAAGAGTTCCTAAGAGTGCAAAAGTATAACTCAACTTCTTATGAATCACTAGGAGCATAATTGGAGTCTTAAACAAATGGCTTTGCAACACACAATCATACAAGGATGTCAATGCAACAACTAACAATTTTTTAGAATTAGTGGAAGTTGCAGTAGAGAATGTGATATGTAAATTTTAACTTTGATTTAAAATATTCCATGGTTCAATTACAAATTGACAATTAGAACTATCACAAATTGCTAGTGCATGAAAGTGTGGACAAAGGCAAAAGAAGGATCAATTATTACATTCAATGTTCTAATTGATGATAGTTTTTAGGCAATAACTTAATAGGATGTTAATATTGACACCCTACACACGTTAACAAATAAAATAGACATGCTAAATAATAATGTACACACGTAATGAGACATGAAGTATTTATTTTATAGTCATTACATTGGTTACTTTTTACTCACCACTGTATGATAGTCAAGATTTCATTTTCTTGATGGGTTCTTCATTCATGTCATATCCTCTCCCCCTTATGAAGACATGCGGTTTTCTATCCAAACCTTACCTAATCCCCCTATGAAAGATCTAAGATATTTTGTATGCAAAAATAAAAATGAAATATTTATAGATGAGGTTATTGAGGTGCAATATAAACTTAACTATATAAATGGGTTGAGCTTTGCAACCAAAAAATTAGCACTACTACATGGAATGGGCAATGAATCTCTCTAATTTGTTTGCAATATATCTTTAGTATATAGGTACCTTTAGGACCTCCATTTGAGACTTAACCACACTTATGCAAATATCTTTAAGATACTAGTATCTATCTCTATTTAAGACTTAACCACACTCGTGTCAAATTTAGCCTAACCATAAAATGCATATTTTTCAAAAATAACAATTTTTTAATACTTAGTAATCTAGGCAAGTCCATATAGTTGACAAGTGCACTAAAAAAGGGGCTTGCTATATTTTTGGTTTCAAATTGTGTTTTTCAAAATAGACTAATACAATTCAAACCAATGGCAATTCTTGGCTTACATTTTGTTCTATGTAATGAATGGTAAAACCATACATATGTTTTTTCAATTTTCATTAGGATTGTTATAAATTTCCTACTTTTAGGAATTTATCTTTATTAACCTAACAACCTATGATATTATTTCTTAAACCAAGCCAATTAAGTTATCTTTTCACTTGAGGATATCTGTGATTGCTTAACCAAAGCCAATGAAGTATATTTTCACTACTGCATATGTCTTCCACAACACCATATTAGAGAATTTGGGAATTTCCCAAGGCCCAATTTCAAATAAGTGATAAATATTTGACCATGTGGCTAAATCTTGATCCATATTTGAAAGTGGAATTTGAAAAGGTAGCTTTATTGTATTTAGGGGTGAGTCCACCTTTACGTAAGATAACAAGATTTGACCATGTGGTCAAATAATAAAGGTATTGGGGGTTCCCAAAGTACATGGAAATTCCCAATTTCCCTAATATAGTGTTCCATAATCTAGGATGAATAATATGTAAACTATAAAGACGTTTCCTAAATATTGGGTTGACCAATGCTCCTATCAGTGCTAATTGATTTATGCATGAACATTTACATTCTTGTCTTGATGATGTCATATTGGGTTTCTTTCTTAATATAATGAAAGTGAATAGGAGGGAAACTAGTTTGCACATCAAAAGAATCAGACCAATGCTTTGCTAGGTTTAGTCGGCTTAAGCTTCCATTCCTATCTAGATGACTTCATTCTAGTTCTCTTGGTTGTATAATTATTTGTTCAAGGAAAGAGGAATAAGCTAGTTGGCATAGGGAAAACTTTAGGAGCTATGTATAGACCAATGGCTATTTTTAAGGAGTTTTGGCAAGCTCATGGCACTCCTTTTCAACCTTTTTTGAAAGAAAGCTTCCTATCTTCATATGATTTAGTGTTTATTTGGAGAAGGCAATGTCAAATCTACTCCTACAAGAATTCTTAGAGAAGTTTAAATATTAACTCATGCTCCTAAAGATTAGTGCTAGCATTCTTAGTACATCTACCATCATCTTTAAAATCTTTCATAAAATTGAGCCTTCTTTTTCCTTTGGTTGGTAGATCTATCCTCAAGTCCATTAGCAAGGACGTCACATTACATGGTAAAAAGGATGGTTCAAAAGTGGGGTGAACCATGCTAATGGGTATTCCTAATGAAAACTAGCTCAATGTTGGGGACATGATAGATAATCTATTCCTTCAAAGTGATTTCATACACTCATCAATGTCAAGTGGCGAGGGGATCACTATATGTAAATCCAGTATATCACATGCATTCGAGGCCTTTTTAAAAGTACGCTTATCTATTCAATCTATGAATAACCCCTTTATATAGTATCCCCTATATGTAAAATTCATACGAGTATGGTATTTTAAAAGTCCCTTCTTTTAAATGTATGAGATATGCTTATATATTTATGAGTGATCCCCCTCTCCCAAGTCATCAACTCACCTATCTCTCTTAGCTTGGTTTCTCTCTATCTCAACTCATCCACTCCTATTCACTCTCACTAATCCTTTCCCAAGAACATGAGAAAGTTTAAAGTAAACACAAGAATAACAATGAGCACTTAGCTTCCCCTCAATCTCCATTCTTAAAGTCTATGGGAAGAAGAAATGTATCCAATATACTTTGATCAATCATGTAGTAGCTCAAAGATATCCGTTTACTTTGCCTCCACTCAATTTGCAAAGTCATGCTCTTGTGAGCAATCACAAGATAAGAAAAGGTAGAACACTCAAGTGAGTGTATTGATAAGCTCTTATACTCTCAGGCTCACAACTAATTGGACAAATGTAAGTAAATCTCACTTGTACTCAAGCTCTAGCAATGTGAGGGTAGAGAAGGGAGAAGAAGGTTGAGAGAAGGAGCTCCAAAAGTTGAACACACAAAAGTTTTAGCATTTCATTATGTGGTTTTTGAAATTTATATAATCATTTGGATAGGGTAAGGGTTTCCTTCAGGCCATCTTTCATTGTTACAATGTAGAGGCCTTCATGGTATATGTCTTCAAGATTTTACAACTTGCATAGGAGTAATCTTAACACTTGAGTATATTTCTTTTTGTGAATTTTAGAACTTAAAATGTTAGTTAATTAAATTATTTATGGTAGTGCTTCATTTCATTGTCTCCTTGTTCATTTGAGCTTTTGGCACCATTGTTATGAACAAAGTTGCCTATAAGAAATACAAAATGGAGCTAACACCATTGATTGGTTTCTAGCCCTTTAAGAAGTGGGGCATAGACTTCATGGGACCTATCAATCCATCTACTTAATATTCACAAGCTCATATATTATTGTGGCCATGGATTACATGACTGAATGGGTAGAAGCTAGGGTTACTAAAAAAAATGATGCAAGAACGACTACTCGATTAAAAAAATCAATAGAAATGTACAATAAAATGGAGATGACATAAAAATATAGGGGATCTCCTTCATCTTCATCTCCATTCTTCTCTCTTCTTCCATTGTGTAATGTTCCCATAAGAACCCCCAAAAGAAATTTGTAAAATTTTTTACCCTCCCTCTCTCTCCCCCTGCCGTGAGCATGGCGGGGAGAGAGAGAGAGGGATTGAGTTGTGTGGCAGGCGTCATGCAACCCCCCAAATGGCGGGTGGCACTGCCTTACCATCTCCCCCCTCCACCTTATAAAGCTCCCCCTCCCTTGTCTACAGATGGATATGGCCCCCCCTCCATCTTCTGTGTAGGTAGCCCCCCTACTGACCGTGAGCAACAACGCCCCCCCTTCATCTAGGGTACAGTGCACCCCCTGGCGTCCGATCAGCAGCCTCCCCCCGTGTGATCGTTGTGAGGGAGAGAGAGGAGAAGAAGAAGAGGAAGGGAGAAAAATAAGAGAGAAGAGAGAGAAGAGGGAGAGAGAAGAAGAAGTAGAAGAAGAGGGAGAGAGAGGAGAAGAAGAAGAGGAAGGGAGAAAAAGAAGAGAGAAGAGAGAGAAGAAGGAGAGGGAAGAGAGGAAGAAGGAGAAAAAGAGGGAGAGAGAAGGAGGAGAGAAGAAGAAAAAGAGGGAGAGAGAGAAGGAGAAGAAGAAGGAGAAGAAGGAGGAGAAGAAGAAGAAGAGGGAGAGAGAGAAGGAGAAGAAGAGAAGGAGAAGAAGAGAGAGGAGAAGAAGAAGAAGGAGAAGAGGGAGAGAGAGAAGGAGAAGAAGAAGGAGAAGAAGAGGGAGAGAGAGGAGACGAAGAAGGAGAAGAAGAGGGAGAGAGAGGAGAAGAAGGAGGAGAAGAAGAAGAAGAGGGAGAGAGAGAAGGAGAAGAAGAGAAGGAGAAGAAGAGAGAGGAGAAGAAGAAGAAGGAGAAGAGGGAGAGAGAGAAGGAGAAGAAGAAGGAGAAGAAGAGGGAGAGAGAGGAGAAGAAGAAGGAGAAGAAGAGGGAGAGAGAGGATAGGAGAAGCAGAGAAGAAAAGGCGAATATTAGAAGGAGAGAGGGAGAGAGGTAGGGAGAAGTTAGAGGAAAAGGTGATGATTAGTAAGAAAGAGAGAAGGTGGGAGTTAGGAATGACGAGATGCTGCTAGGTAGAAAACAAGGGAGAGAAGAGAGAAGAAGAGAGAGAGAGAGAGTCTCATAATTGAGGATGGCCCCAAAGCAGAGATCTTCCCAAGTGAATGGGAATCCCACAACCATGGACGGAGATTCGGGTCAAGATGCCACCACCCATGGAAACACACTGCCAAGGGTAAACACTAAAATTTCTCCCCACAATCAGGTACTGCTTCGATGTCTTGCTTATCTCATGAGGATAGGGGATCATAATGAAATTCATATTGCATGGCTTGATAGGTAAAGAACCTAGGCATGAATCTAGATATGATATTTGTAATAATCATAAGATATTTCATGTTTATGGTCAATGAAATGATAGGTAAAATTGATTAAGGAAAACACATTATAAGATGCCGAAATGCCTGACACAAACTCTTGCATGAAGAACATTCTATTGATTAATAATAGAAGATATTTTTGTATTATACACTGAATGGATTACCTTAGTTTGCATTTAGAAAGAGCTAGAATCTTGCAATATTTTCGTGAAAAGGATTGGAGCCTCGCATTGAAAGAGATAAAAATACTCCCTTATCAAAAAAATGCAATAGCATCCTAAGATTGCAAACCAGTTTTTCATGCGCAAGGATGATAGAGTACATTAAAGTAATAGTTAGATCATGCACATGTCGATATATGTTAACTTGCACACACAATGGGATTGCACGATAAACATTGTTAGAACAGTAGTTCTAAGAGAAATTCCGTTTAGAGATCCTTGTTCGAACTCTAGCTGATAGATGAAAATTGGATAACCTATGGCTAATCAGGTTGGAATCTCGTTAATGTACTCTTGGTGATGTACTAGCAATATGGGTTAGCACTTGGTGACCTGTGATATTAGATAGTTACTCTAGGAATTGGGTTGACCTTCTACCCTAAATAGGTAGCCAGGATCAATAAAGGTCAAGATGAAATCACTTAGTTCAGTTAAAGGATCTAGAAGGAACTTGTTAATTCAACCTTGTGAAGCCCTAACCCAAGGGGGAGAGAAAACTTTAGAGTAGTTGATTCATGCTAAGCATGTCGCTTGGAACTATTGAATTGGTTTTAATGAAGGTTGATCTTGTTAAAGATGGATTGTTGACCCAAGTTATGCTTGGTTGTTTGAAAAGGTTGTAAAAGTGTTTTGATACATCCAAGTTAAATGCTGGTTGTGCATGCAATGGGATTGCGATGCCTTGAAGCAAGATGTTGTGCATTCAACTGTTTGTTAATGTGGTTTTGGATGTTAACCCATGTGGGGTGTGGTTGATGATTTCATGGCCGGGTCTGTGATGATTGATTGCCATGGGAAAAAAAGGGATGTTTTCCCTAGTAAATGTTATTAAGTTGGTTGCTTCAGCTGTGGTTGATTTTCTAAAGGGATAATTAAGGAAGGATGGCACTAGCTACCCCCCGCAAACCGCCAAACCCTAACCAAGGGGGTTATGAATTCGCGCCGGGAATGTGGACCGAACCCGCCGCAAGAGGTCTCTCTGTGGAAATTACTTGGCATAGGAGGACACTTGGGTGCGAGTGGGTGCTCTAGCCGTAAATCCCAATGCCTCCAGACCCTACACAAGAGTTCTACGTGACTCAAGATGGGATCTCGAGGCCTTGATACTAGTTACAAGGCGAAATCTTGGTAGGATAAACCTTTGGGTTTTGTTGCCGGGAGATGGAAGGATTTTTCTGCGGAGGCAAAGGAACACTTCATTCTCCTGTATGGGCGGGATACAAAATTAATCTGAAGATAAGTTAAGGAAGTGTTTGATCTTGTTTGATCTTGCCTTCATGTTAGTGCCCTAAATTATGTAAAGGAACCTGTGATTAATGGGTTAATTAAGGAAGCTGCTTTTATGTGTCAAACATAATGTGGTAGGTAATTAGATAACTAAAACAATGAGTTAATTAAGGAAGGTGCTTTTATGTGTCAAACATAATGTGGTAGGTAATTAGATAACTAAAAAAACCCTCGAGGGAAGCGCGGTGGATGTGACCAATGGGTCTATCCTACGGAAGGGTGGTCTCGGTTAGCCAAGAGCTTTTCTCAAAGGAAGTGTTAACGAGGAATGTTAAGAAAAGTCGGACGATGACCTTAGACAATGTTGGTTAGAACCCCGATTCATACCGTTTTAGAGGCCGAAATGGGACTATGCTCTATGGGCAGAGAGGTCAAGTGATGCATCCCTCTCGTTTTCCATTCTCTTTGAACCAAGTGTGATGTGAATATGCTTGGGTCCAGTTGTATCTACGCAAAGTGGAGTGGTTGTCGATCGACGCTAGAAGGCTGTCAGGAAGACTCGACTGCGAGGAACCCGGACTTCAGGTTGATCCTAGTGGGAACGGCCGGATAAGTTCCTTATGAGGCAGACTCGAGAGACCCTAGTTGGCAAACCCAATGTCATTCCTTGGGAGTGCTAGGCAGCCTCTTCTAGATTGTTCTCTCGATGGGCTGCTAAGATGTGTCCCGCAATTTTGAGGGGCGGGCATGTTACACATTGTCCACAATCTACACACAAAGTATCTCATCAAAGTGATAGATCTCCATCCATGACTTTCTCTCTAATGAAATGATAGTGCACTTCAACATGATTTGTCCTTATATGGTAGACTAGTTTCTTTGCCAATATAATGTTACTAATTTCATCACAATACATGATAAATCCACCATTTATCTCAAGTCCCATATCACATAATATTAGTCTCAGCCATGTTTGCTCAAATGTTGCTAGTGCAATACCTCTATACTCTGCTTTCATACTAGACAAAGCAACTGTGAGTTTCTTCTTATTTCTCCAACTCATCATGGATAAATAAAATGAAAAAGCATAACAACTAGTGGATCTCCTATTCATAATAATTGCTATCTAGTTTTCATTTGTGTATCCAAACAATGTAGGCTTGATTCCTTTCTCATAAGCAAGCCAAATCTAATTGTCTTCTTTACATATTTCAAGACTCTCCTTACTACATCCAAATGTGACTTTCATGGCTTGTGCATGAAGTGGCTTATCACTCCCATCGAGTAACTCAAGTTTGACCTTTTTATGGTTTGGTAGATCAAGCTACCAACTATCTTTTTGAATATAGTGACATCTTCAACATACTGTCCGTCAGCCATCATATTTATAATCCCTTTGCTCTTGTAAAAGTCTTCAAACTACTTTGAGTTGAACTCACCACCACCATCTGTTCTAAACTTCTTCACACTTTTTCTTGTTTCATTCTCAAGAAGTTTTAGCCATTCTTTAAACTTACCAAAAGCTTGAGCCTTATCACAAAGAAAGTACAGCTACATCTTCCTACTATAGTCATCAATGATCAACATAAAATAATAAGATCCTCTAAAGGCTTGTGTAGGCATTTTACCATATAAGTCTGCATGCACCAACTCTAGCAAAGCCTTCACTCTATTATTGCTTTCTTACGGAAATGCCTTTTTTTGTTGCTTGCCCATCATACGAACTTCACATGGTTCCTTCATTTCAATTACTATAGGTAGGTGAGCAGCCATACCTTGCTTATGCATCTTCCTTAACACTACAAAACCAATATGACCAAATCTTTCATGCCAAAGTCTAGTTGTGCTTACACTAGTGGTGGCTATAAGAGTACTTAGCTCATATAAGTTGTCCCTTCTTTTTTCTTTGCCTACAACTTTTCTAGCACTATCGATTATTTTTGCTCTTATCTTAGTGAGCCTCACCTCATGGCCAAGATAAATTATAGAAGCAATTGTTAGTAGATTTCTCTTAATATCTGAAACATACAATACATTTGAAAGATTTTTGAGTTCACCATTTGCAGCAACAAAGAAAATAGTACCTGTGTCCTCAGTAGGGAATTTTGTATCATTTCTAATTATCACAATGATGGATTCTTGTGGAGGCTTCATAGAACTATATAGGCCTTTCTTGTTGGTCATGTGATGGGAGGCATGACTATCCAATACCCACGAGTTAATGGTAGATATTCCTTGCACTGAGGAACATACTTCTTCAAAGGTTGCTATGAATAACTCCAACTTTGCTACTATATTAGTTGTTTCCTTCCCTTTAGTCTTCATGTCGGGACCTAAAATGGGCCCAACACTGGCTCTCTAGAACTAGCCAACGGACCTCTAAGACACACAAGACACCCTACACGGCCTCATGGCCAGGAGCATCTAAGGCTCACACTACACTAGACTCTAATATCCATTTTGCATTTGGAATAGGACACAGTTCAACATTTACCTTCCCTTCTCCTCAGAGGGAGATCCCATAAGATACATGTATAACATCTTGTATCACATACACAGGAGGCAACCTCTTGGTTGAAACACCGCGGCCTCACTGCAGCTCTCCTACATCTCGGGGACTGGCCCCAAGATGTGCTGCCTGAACATATAAAACACATTATACATAGTCCACTCTTTGATTTATGGAATGATCCTAGAGTTGATATTTCCTCACTAAACTTATCCCAAGGAACCACTTGTTTAGTCTACAGCAAGGACTTCCTCACACTCTCAGTGTTGGTCAATGTTTAGCATACAAGTGCTATGTATCCAGGATTTTATACCATGTGGCATGCAAAATGCAAAAGTGTATGCTTATTGTGCACAATCATTTTATTCCAAAACAAATAAGTAAAGTGGAGTGTAAAATCAACCCTTCAATGATTTTTAATCTATTCGTTATTGTTGCATTGCTAGAGACTAGCATCGAGTTACCTTGTGCTACTAGCCTCTTTAAACTTAAGTAAAACATCATCCTATATGATGTGCACAACCAAAATATCAGACTTTACTTTATGTTCCTCACTTAAATGCTTCTACAACCCTTCTTTTCCCCCTACCACTTATGTGTTGCATTGTTGCATAGGTGTAGGGTTTTATTTTTTTATCATTTTTGATGTATAAAGCAATAATAAAATACTAATACATATGAAAAAGGGTGAACTGAGGCTATACCTCATGCCTCAACCTTTCCAAACATGAACACACATTATCCATATTTTTTTTCTATTTTTAGAAGCACAAAAAACTATTTTTTTCTATTTTTCGAAGCACAAAAACCTATTTTTTTCATTTTTTGCTATTTTTTCTTATTTATTCATCAATAAAATAGAGTATTTATTGTTTTTTCTGATTATGGAAATTGAGAATTACTCATTTTCCACATTTCATCCCATATGCATCTTTTTTATCAAACCCGAAATGACAAAAATCCCAATTTCTTTGTAAAATGTGTGTTTTTTGGGTTTTAGAAAACTATTTTCAGTATTGTGGCATTATGTATTCTGATTTTTCTGATATAGAATCATAAAAAATATAGAAAATAACATTTCTACCAATTTTCATCCAATATGAACACCATTTGACCAATAAAATCTCAAAAAAGAGCAATTTTCCTTCATAAAAGAGAGTTACTGTATTTTTTCTTGTTGTGGGTTTTCTAAAATCTGATTCAGGACAACAAAACAATCAAACATTGATGATCAGTCCTTCTCCATCCATCCATCTTCAGTCCCACTTGATTTAGAAGATATCCGGTGTACGAATCGGGCTTCTTTGACATGAATTGCCTCTTAGGGGAGAGAGAGGGAGGAGAGAAAAAGACTAAAACATAATCTTTAAATCTGGGTAGCCATTGGAGGAGCGGAGATAGGTGATAGAGAGCGAAGAGATTCTTCATCTTATTGCCAAGATCAGATCATGGGGTTGCATTTAAGTGCCATGACCCCCTCTCCCTCTCCCTCTCCCTCCATCATTCGTCGCCTAAAACATGGCACCCCCATTTTTTTCTTAACGCCAAAAAAAATACCCCCCCCAAAATCGTGTGAGAATTTGGGGGGGTGGGAGACCCCAAGGGTCACCCCCCTTGGCTATTAAGCCCATTTACATTACCTCTCTTTTGCCCCTCCACCTCGGGCACTCCCATTCTCGTGTCGGATGTCCTATTCGAGGTTTGTAAATTTCAGGCAGTCCGTCTTGGGGTCCTGCACTGCTTGGCACCTCCCGAGATCCAGTTTGATAGTAAAAAAAAATAATGAAAAATCCACAACAGTTAGTTGGGGTGCTTTAAAGCACTTTCAAAACCCGTTGCTAACTTGCCACTTAAAATCGAACTGACTGCAACTATAGCCTTCAGCGGGATCCAAATTTCCCTTGAAATTCAAGTTTTTTTGGAAATTTTGCAGCACATCTCGGGCCTCAAAACTCAACTATCGCTACATGACACTAGCCTTTTCATTTTCCTTCTTGACACAACAATTTGCAATTGCATACCCTTTCTTCTTGCAGTAGAAGTACTCTCCTTGAAACTTTTTCTTACCACCCTTCTTCTTTTTGTCACCATTGGTAGAGGAACAACCTTTGCCTTTCGTATTGGCAGAGAATGTAGCACCTCCACTATTGCTAATTTCTTGGGCTTTAAGTTGTGACTCCTCCATTAGTAAGGTATTAAATTACTCAAACATCAAAGCTTGGGGTCTCACCTAGGTATTTAGGATAGTTACCAATCCATCAAACTTTGGTGGACAAATCTGAAGATACCTTTGAGCTAGCTCCTCCCTAGTCCTTTGTATCCCAATGCCAAACATCTAGTGTCATGATGATTCTTGATTTGAGTGATAAATGCTTCAAATGTCTCTCCTTCACTAAACGTCTATATTGCTAGTTGATTCTCCAAGTTCTGAATCATTGTTTGATTTTATGTTTTTTATTGGCTACTTAGTACGTTCCAAGCCTTTGATGGCTTGGTTGTATGCTAAATCAAGGTCAAAATACTATCAAAATAGCTTGTAACTAAGGCACAAAATGCATGTGTTCCTTTGTTTCCAAGATAGTAGAAGATCTACATTTGAAGGAATAATAACACTCAAATTTGATGGGTTAAGGGTGGGTTGTGGCTTTGGGTTAGTTAGTCCCCCAGCATCGTCTCCAAAAGCTCATAAGAATAAAGGATAGTTGCAATTTTAAACTTTCATAAAGTGTATTTTGTACCATTTAAATTACCTTTGTTGAATTTTGATGGATGAATTCTCAATGTTTGAATTATTGGTATAGCAATAACACCACATGATGCACCAACATTGCTTCTAATGTAGCAAATGACATTTCTCCTCTTTACTATTGAATCCCTTGCCTCTCACAACTTTTCACTACTTAGAGCCCCTTGGGCTTTGATACCATGTAGAAATTACACAATAGAGCAAATAGAATCTAAGTAAGGAGTAGAGAACACATGACAAAAATGAGAAGAATAGATCCTCCTTTCAGTTCAAATGAACTAATACAAAGATGGCTCTATTCACCCATGCACTTCCACAATTAAGCTTAGATGGCGATCTAGATAGATGATAGGCAAAGAGCTTAAGGCTACTTGGAAGAAATTTGACTAGGTGAAAGATAGATTGATAATGGCTTTGGAGGGATCTTCCTTTATAGCTTAGGCAGGTAGTCTAGTTGGCCTATTGACCATATTACAAACCTTTCATAGTTGACCAAGGAATATTTCCTTTATTGTTGATGGGCCAGGGGTGCTATCCCTAGATCCCTATCCTCCCATTGGCCCCCTTGAGACCCCCCAGCCAAGAGCCACTTTCACAGCCCTTAGACCCTAAAATAGGGGTCCCTAATAACTCCCACACCCCACAACTCCATGCATTGTGCCTCGAGTTGCTACTAACATAATTATTCTATCTAATCTAAAGGCTAGATCCACAAAGATTAAATTTTTGCCATCGAATCACATAGATCTCATCTGACGTACAGTTCATGATCCAAATAATGTCGATGCTCACACATGGCTTCTCCTCATAATTGGGGCCTTACAACTTAGAGTGTCATGGATCATTGGCAACACCTTAGGAGAGTGGGAAATTGAGCATATATAACAAATGTATGAGCCGATTTGAAAACACAACTAATCAAGATCTTTCTATCATAAATCCATTTGCAACCTTTCATGGCTTCAAAAATGCACTGAAAGTGAGCTCAATAACTCTCAAATATGAGCTAAAATAGCTTCTAAATCAATATACCTACTTTTGGGTGGATTAGATGAGGATTTATACATAATTTAATGGTAGATAACAAGCTTTTGATTCAATGTAGACCTTGATTTATCTCACTCCTCGATCTAACCTTTTGATCTTATGCTTCTACTCTAATAGCAAGTGAAAAAAATCAGTATGGATGCTCAATAGAAGGGAGATAGCATAAGATATGGATTCTCAAACAAATTTCTTTCTTTTTTTCATTCTTCATTCTTCTTCCATTGTTCACAGTCTACACGATAGTAGTAGCTACTTCTGCCCAATAGTAATGAAGCAAGTTTCTTTCTAACATTAATGCACAAGACACCTTTGGAGTATAGTTGTTTTTCCACTTGCCAACTCTATTTTGTTGTGCAGTATATCTACATGTATATTGTCTCTGTATACCATTTGTTGGCAGAAAATTAAAAAACTCATTGGAGAGATATTCTCCCCCTTCATTGGACCTTAGGTATTTAATATGCATCTCTATCTCCTTCTTAACCAAATCCTTAAAGCTTTTAAAGTGTGTGAATATCTCACTTTTCTCATGCCACATAAAGTAAATCCATACTTTACGAGTATGATCATCAATGAAGGAAACATAATACTTGTAATCCCTCAAAGTTACAATCTTTGTAGAACCCCACACATCAGAATGCATCAATTTAAGTGGATTTTTACATATGTGCTTTTCATGTGGAAATGTATGCCTTTCTTACTTTTCAAATTTACATGCTTCACATACTTTATGCATTCCATCAATTCAAAATTTAGGCAAACCAAAGTCTTGTAAACTAACTCTCTAAACCAAATGTGCGGTTTAGATTTGTGGCCTAGTGATTGTCAAATAGATGAGGATGTCCACAATCTTTTGATACATAGTGACATCCTCAATCAAGTCACCCTCATGTACACTAAACTTAGCGTTAACATCCAAATGTACAAAAATAGGCTTGCAATTAGCCATACCTTACTTCTTCAACATATCCAATGCATAGTATCTCTCTAACTACCATATATCCTTTGGAGTCTTGATTATCTCTATGCCAAGAAAATAGCATAGCTCTCCCAAATCCTTCATCTCAAATTTAGTCTCGATAAGACCATTCACATGATTAATATCTATCTTATTATCACCAACAATGATCAGATCATCCACATATATAGTAATGGCAATAATACCTATATCACTCTCACATACATAGAGTGAATAATCAACCTATGCTCTATAAAATCGGATGCTGATAAGGTATTTTGGAATCTTGTCAAGCCATGCTCCCGAGTGCTTGCTTCAGCCCATACAAGGCCTTACAAAACCTGCATACATAATCTAGACGACTCTCTTCTACATAACCACGAGGTTGCTCCACATAAACTTCCTCTTGTAACTCCCTATACAAGAATGTATTTTTTACATCAATTTGATGTATGATCCAACCCTTTGATATAGCCACTGCTATGACGGCCCTTAGAGTGTCCATTTTAGCCATTGAAGTAAAAGTCTCCTCATAATCAATACCATGAGTCTACGCATGTCCTTTGGCAACTAGTCATGCCTTATAGTGCTCAATAGATCCATCTGACCTTATAAACCCATTTGTAGCCAGTAGCTTTCTTGGCTTCAGGTAAGGGCACCAACTCCTATGTGTCATTATCCATAAGTGCATCTATTTCTTCATCCATAGCATGATCCCAATACTCACTATCCACTGTATCCTCAAAACAAGTGGCTTCCATATCCTACACAACCCTAGTTCTGTATGCATAGTGATGCGCTACATAGCTATCATATGTCAAATCACTATATTGGCTTTCTTGCTCTACTTGACTTGCATGGACCTTGATTACTACCATGTGCTTTAGCATCCTCTTGTGCCTTCCACACACTAGGTGTTTTAATAAATGGAATCCCAAACTCCTCATCTAGGCTTTACTCAAAGCCATCTAAATTAGCATCAACATGAGTGAAATTTGATGATACATCTGTCATAATAGGAAAGTCAAGAACTTTCTCTTTACCTTTTCTTGACATTTATAATGTACTTGGTGGAGTAACATGTGACCTCAATCTACCACTCCAAAGCCTATCAAAAGAATAATGACTAGAAGACTCTTGTGGTTCACTCAATGGCTATAATTGTTGACTTGTCAACCACACTCTCATGCTCATCAACCCTAAGTGCATTCTACATATTACTATACCAACTACTCATTTCATTAAAAAAGATCCATGCTAACTCTCAACTCACATGTAATAGGATTATAACATCTATATACATTTTTCTCAAAAGAATATCCCACAAATATACATTTTCAAACTTTGGGATCCAAATTACTATACAACTCATCAAGAATATGCACATAAGCAGTACATCCAAATACTCTGAGATGGGACAAATTTGGCTTTTTACATGCAAAATTCTCTTTATGTGTCATACTAAGTACAATAGCAGTGGGTGTCTTGTTCATAATGTATACAACATTAGTAACTACTTCAACCCAATAATAATGAGGCAAGTTTCTTTTTGATATTAATGCACGAGTCATCTCTGCAATATGCTTGTTTTTCTGCTTAGTAACTCCATTTTGCTATTGAGTATATCTACATGGATATTATTTATGTATACCATTTTTTCCATAAAAATTTAAAAAACTCATTAGAGAGATATTCTCCCCCTCCATTCAACCTTAAGCATTTAATATGTAACCCCATCTCCTTCTCAACCAAAGACTTAAAGATTTTAAAGTGAGTAGACACCTTACTTTCTCACGCATAAAGTAAAACCATACTTTGTGAGTATGATCATCAATGAAGAAAACACCTTACTTTTCTCATGCATAAAGTAAACCCATACTCTATGAGTATAATCATCAATGAAGAAAACATAATACTTACAACCACTCAAAGTTGCAATGTATATAGGACCCCACATATCAAAATGTATCAATTAAAGTGGCTTATTGCACACACATTTTTCATGTGGAAGTTGATGGGATGTAATACGAGCCGGCATTGGCTATAGCACTAGCCGGACCTCATGCTCATGATACACAAACACCCTCACGGCCTCACGGACCAGGAGCGTCAATCTAATGCTAAAGGACAAGCTGCCCTAAAGCTTAATTCCTACGTTTATAGTTTATAGTCCAACATTTCCCTAAAACTCCTCAAAGGGAGATCCCATATACATTGGCAATGCCACGATCACACACATATGGAGGCACTCCACAAAGCCCACTGCAGCTCTCCTACATCGCAGGGATTGGCCGTTTGATGCGCTGCTAGACATATAACACAAACGAGCACAAAATCCTCTCTTTTATATTTCTCGTATTTCCAGGAGATATACCATGCTTCCTTACTTCACAGTCCCTTAGGAAACCAACCCTCTACCCTAGGCAAGGGATAACCTCACACTCTCAATCGTGGGTCAAAGTCCTAAGAAAACAATTGCTATGCAGTCCAGGAGATTTTTCCTTCGATACCATGAACCATGCATAGTGCATAATGTGAATGGTTTAGTGCACAAACAAAAGAAAATCAGCATTTTGTATCGTGCGAAACCAATCTTTTCATGATTTCCATGCTAACGTTTATGTATTGAAACGAGGAGAGACACAGAGCCTTATGCTCATGCCGCCTTTTCCTTTATTTTAAAACAACGTCTTATAACCATGATGTAACACATAAATCATATTTAAGGTTGTACTTTGACGCTCAAACTCTCCTCTCACCCTACCGTTTAATGTTTTGCAATCGTTGATAGGTGTAAGAGTCATTTTATGTGTATTTCTTTGTAGAGAAAGCAATAAACACGAACGAAAACATAGAAACGAGGGTAAACTGAGGCTAACCTCATGCTCTACCTTCATTATACATTGCACAAACACTTATGTGATTTTTTGGAATTTTCTTTTTATCGTTTCCTAATTTTCTCCCATTTAAAACCCATATTCCACCATTTTTTTGTATTTTTCCTCTATTATTTTCAATAAAAATGACTAGAAATTGAAATTGATTATGGACTGTGGCCCTTAGGTTTCTTGACAGTAAAATTTCAGGTTTCATTGATGTTATATCTCATGTTTCCCCTTTATTTTGCAAAAAGCCCCTATTTTGTCTCTTAAACGCGTGTTTTACGGGTTTTATACCATTAATTTCAATCATAACACTTTTAATTTTCTGATTTTCTAAGCCTAAACTGATCAAACTCATAGCAAACAACAACGTAATGCATAATCAGCCCATGGGAATAATATTTCATCAACCAAATAGCATAAAAACTCATTTTTCCTTCATAAAAATTGAATTACCGCTTAGGCTTTGTGTCTCGAGATCTCGATTTTGCTATGGGACTGTGTGCCAGCCCTCATTCAATGTCCAGCATCTTCAAAATCAGCACTCTTCATGTCTTCATCCACCCGGAAGTAATCCGATCTCGTCCGGACAAGCTTTTCTCCACCATTCTTCATTGTCTTCTTCCACACAAGAACAACCCCTTAAGGGAGAGAGAGGGAGGAGAGAGAAAGACTAGAATCAGAGATTTCCATTGAGGCCATCATTTGACGGGCGAAGGGTGGCGATAGACTCAGCATCCAAAGGGGATTCATTGCCAATGATCACTTGGGTAGGTTGTATTGAGGCTAGAGATTGATCACATCAAGCCATGGAGCGCATTTTTCGGGCGCGCAGATGGCGCCATCTCCTCCACGATTCTTGTTCATCTCATTTGCATGAAAGTTTCATGCCACATTAAAATTTGGGCTCCCAAGGGTCACTTGCCCATTTTGGCCAAATTTTGTCCACCCCTTCGCATCTTGACCGGTTCGTTGGCCATTTCCTCGTCCGGACTTCGAATTGAGCTCTGAAAAATCATGGGCGTCTGGCTTGACATCCCGCATTGGCCAGTAACTCCTCACAACCCACACAATAGTCTGAAAAATTATCAAAAATCAACAAGTGTCGCTCGGGCGCCTTTAAAGCACTTTGACGCTTAAAATCGTCCTAGGTTGAGCCGCCGCCTTCGACGTTGAATATTTTTCCCTTGATATTCGTAATTTTTAGCTATTTTTAAGTGCTTCTCAACATCAAAATTTTGCTCTCAAAAGTGCATGCCTTGCTTGCTTTCCAAATTAACTTGCTTCACATTCTTTATGCATTCCATCAACTCTAAACTTAGGCAAGCCATCCACAATCTATTTTGATTGCATGTCTTTCATATTTTACACATTTATATGATGAGTTCTCTTATGCAAAATTTTAATATCAACCACAACATTTGAACCTTGTGTAAACATGGCAGTATCCATTCTAGGTAGACTTATATAAAGAGTAAACAATATACCAATATGTTTCCCTTTACAATCAATGTACAATCAATTTTGAGATTTTTTACATAATAACTATTATATGTGAACCGAACTTGTTCTACTATGTGACCCATAGAAACCAATTTTTTTGTAATATTTACATAAGCCAAGTACTTAGTTTTACCATCCTACATATCATAGGAAAATTGTTAACATGAGTAATGGGGTGAGCTGTATGATCCTCTATCTCTACATAGCCTCTAGAGACTCTAGACTATGCATCTCTCTAAACCACTCTCCATGAGAAGTCATGTGGTTAGAAGCAGCTAAGTTTATATACCACATATCATTCTTTCATGAATAATTAGTAGTCATAGTATTCATAATGTATTACATAACAAACAACAAATCACTTTTGTCATAATTGTTTTTTTTGTTGGATGCATAATTGTCTTGTTTCTTTTTTCCATTTCTAATTTCAACCTTCTTTTTGAAGAAATTTTTAGAAATATGGACTCTTTTACTACAATTCTAGCACTCTCTAATATCACTAGAATTTTGTTGCATATTAGAATCTGCAACTTGTCCTCTTTGACTCCTCCTTCCTGAGGACTCTACTCTATTTTGTTGTGCATCATAACCTTGACCACAACCACTACCTTGGCCTCACCATAACCTCTATCTCTACTAGTAGAGTAAGACACCTATTTAGACTTGTTCAGAAGAAGAGGAATCCAAGTCAAGGTTCTTCTCCTCAAGTTTTAGCACATAAATCAAGTTTGTAAAATTAGAGATATCATCTCCCATATTCATAGATGACTTGAAGCTCTTGTATTTATCTCCAATTTCATCTAAGCATGCACACACAACATCATTGTCATTAACTACCACACTTATAGATCCAAGAGCTTTCACAATACTCTTGATCTTTAAGGCATAATTGTTAATAGATAGGTTTCCTTTTTTCATTCAATTCACTTGAGCTAGAGCTTTCTAGCCTTTGTGTTTACTTTGAACAAACTTGCTAGATTCTTCCATGCAATAGCAGGGGTTTCAAGTTCCTAAAAATAGCCCATCATGCTGTCTATGACACTGATAGATAGCTAATACATGACTTTACTTTGTGTCTACTCCCAATCGTTCTTAGCCTTTACTTGTTCTATAGTAGCATTTCGTGCGAAAACGTTGGGTGCTACTACCATGTCTCCTTTAATGTAATCCCAAATACCTTTGCCCTTAAAGAAAGTTTTCATCCTAAACTTCCATGAAGGATAATTTTTCTTATCAAGCTTCTCATTGACAATCTGGTTGAAGTTATCAGACATTTTGACAAAACATAAAACCTTGTAAAAATCTACAATCTACAAGCAAGATGATACAAGGTGCACTACAACTAAACACATCATTTTTCACTGACTGCACAACAATAACAACATTATGTAATCTTTATGTAGATACCTTTGGTTCCTATACCCTAGAAAATATCTAAAACCTTACAAACTTGAGATTTGTAACCTATGCACTTGTAAATGTGGCAAATACAACTGAAACTATAATACCAAAAACTGCTATCATGACACTTCCAAGTCTAGAATGGAGGCTAAAATGACCTCAAATGCCAAAAATCACAATCGGTAAGCCACTTACCTATAGTATATACACTGTTCTTTTTGCTCACTAAGTATTAATGCAATCAAATAGTGCAACCCTACCAGCCTCAAGAGTGTCTTGTAACTATAACCTAAGGTAAATTGAGAAGGTAGAAGATACCCATTGCTTGCTTTCTTCCTTTTATACTCCAATGTTTTCACCTTAGCCTTCAATCAAGCTCCATGCAGCCATGGTACCACTTTGATACCATGAAAACAAATAAGAGGGGAGAGAGGTGAAAATCCCAAGAGCACACACACAAAAGAAATGGGGACTTGAGACACAAAGAGATAGGGTAATCCTGTTCTTCTTCTTTATTTTTCTTCTACATAAAATAACTAAGTTTATAACATGATAAAAGACTAATATGAAAGTACAACAATGTATGTACATGCAATAACTAAGTATGAATGTGCTAAGAGATTGTGCCATAACCATGAATGGACTACGTAAGTGTAGTTCACTTGTAGAATCAATGATCTATCCTCATGTGGTCACCCAACACACCAATAAATAATATCCTACTACATCACCAAGGTGCATATTGGAAGTGTGATCATGTAGAGCGTGATATCTCAACATGATGGATGAGGTTAAGGCACATCTTAAAAGGTGTTAGATCATCCCATTTGGTCTGAGCTCATGAGAAATGAAGAGGAGGGCATCATAGAAGAAAAGCCAATGGGGAAAATCCAAAGGTATAGGACATAGGAAGAATAAAGCGAGGTAGTGATTTTTGATTCCACGATCAATGAGGTCAATAGATTTAAAGAGTTTCTATCCCTATAAATAGTTAGAGTCCTTATCCAAGAGGCTAGTATTATAGCAGAGAAACAATGTCCACTAGGTAGACCATGACTCCTTCAGAGCATCGTGTTAGATTAATGGAGGTGCAAGCATGTATCTCACCAATAATCCTTAGGAAGCATGGCCATGGCAGCCAAATGGAAGCATCCAACCCTGGAGTAGAATAAAGTAGCATGGAATGAATTTATCTACTATAGTGAGATTGAACAAGAAAATGTGCTTTTGTGTCTCTATCCCTATCGTCATGGCAAGGAGTATGACAAAAAAGAGCATGGAAGGTACAACTTTCCAAATATTCTAAATATAAGGGCCCTTGAGAAGAATAAGATCTATCAATTTAAGCCCATTGATCTCTTTTCCTTCATATAGTTTGTGACGAAATTCACTAAATGCTTGGACCCTTCCTTCATCACTACATGTAATTATCTTTGTTTCCTCATAATCTTGCTTGGATAGCACATCAAACCTTATGAGGAAAGTTTGCCACCACTTTTTTTTAATATAAATGTTGGAATCAATTGAGTGACTATGATATAGCTTTGCTTATATGCCCTATTACTACCTAAATTTTGTAGTAAGTTCTTGATAGACATGGCAGATAGTATATTTTCTCTATGCATGCATCCACTCTACCAAGAATCATGCCTACAACTATGCAACTCACTCAAAGAATATATGCTCAATAAAGGATGCCTCCACAAGCCAATCCCCAAGTAGTAGAAACACCAATCAAAATTATTCAAAAGAAAGATAGAAAGAAAGAAAAAGAGAAAAAAAAGAACAAAGAAAGAGGGAATCACATGACAATATCATAACACCTAGGGACCATCATAGCGCACTTCCTTACATCACAACCTAAGGGTCCGCAAAGGACATGACATTAGCAACCCATTTTGTGAAAGTTTAGAGTGTTATGCCATCCCTAAGCTTGTTGGTAGACTTGTCACCCTAGGGATGGCATAACACTCTAAACTTTCACAAAATGGGTCCTCAAGTGTGGGAAAATGTTCCTTGGAACTTACCTCACACCCTCAAGGAGAGCACGATGGTAGGTTGGAGCACCAAAGAACCATCAACATCGATGGCCCATGCTTCCTACTTCCTATGACTTCCTCCACCTCTAGAAACCATTATCTTCCTTCTCACCACACTTTTCATCTTTCCCTCATATAGTCAAAAAAATTTGGCCATTCAAGTTCCCTTCATAGATCGATCCAGCATCTCTCACTAGAACCACATTATGATTCTTTGGTCTAAGTGCCATGGGACTGGCACTCCACTAGGAGGGGGTAAATGTTAACTAGTTTTAAGACATGAAGATGTGAAAAAAGAGAAGAGTATGGAAGCCTCAAAATTTTGGAAATTATTATGCATTGAGAATCGAAATCATTATTGTAGACAAGAGCCAAGCTCTTTCTCATAAAGTTATAATCAGATTTGGTAGCACTCAAGATAGGAATGTTGATTTAAGTGCATGCAAGAATGGGAAAGATATCAAAGGGAAGGGGGGAAACCCTAACCCTAGTTTTTTTGTATAAAATGGTTTTTAAAATAAAATCTAGTCATGTGTGTGACACTTATTGGTTCTTGCCTTTTTTCTTTTTCACAAAGAGAGAGAGAGAGAGAGAGAGAGAGAGAGAGAGAGAGAGAGAGAGAGAGAGAGAGAGAGAGAGAGAGAGAGAGAGAGAGAGAGGTGAATTGAGAGCAAGAGAGTGAGAGTGAGGGTGAGGGATCAAGAGGGTGAAGCCTCCATGTTTTCTCATGTTTTACTATGCTCTTCTTTAGCATGAAAAAGGTAGTAGAGGGTTTGAGAACCTAGGAGATACATCTTGGTTCATGGAGTGTGCTATGAGCATCCTTCATCATTGGAGGTATGCTATGCACATTCACTAGAAAAAAATCTTGTGAATGTGTGGAAGTGGATACATGAGAGGTTGCCACTAATTAAGTGGTCAAGGATCTTGAAATAATAGGAGTGCATCCAAATGTCCCAAATACATTGAGTTCATCTTGTCCATCATTATGTCACTTGTGGAATTTGTATCAATTGTAAACTTTAGGTCTCTTGTGCTCTTCAATAGTTAAAAAAAAAAATCTTGATGTTCAACACCCTTCTATATTGCAACTAGATTTTCTTCCTTCTTTCATGGTCTTTGTTAAATCCTTTGACTTTCTTTGACTACTTTGAAAAACTCTTAGACTTTGATTTTTTGATAAACTATTACACTCCTTCTACAACCTTCTCTATTTGAGGCTACCATCAATCCCCTCTAGATGATTGCCAACTCTATGGCATGCTAGATAGTACTAAAAAAATCTTATCTAGGGATGCAAATGATGCTAAGAAAATGGTTTTGTTTGGTGCTATTGAAGAAAAGGAGTTGGACATTGATGCAAATGGGTGTGTCTTGGAGGTACCTAAAACAAAACATCATGCTCTCCCTAAGGGTAATACCTAAATTAAGTGCATAGATGGTGAATTCTTGTATCATGCCATCATGAGATAGGTCTAACCTCCTAGGTATGTCCCACACTTGAGGATCTAAATGGTGAGGGGGTGGATGCATTGTGAAAATCAAGGTGACATGTTTTTCAAGCAAGCGAGGGGTGTTATACCCGTGATGTGCCTTGAAAATACTATAGGAAAATGGGACTGAGTGTTAGATATGGGGCCAATTGACCAAGGCCACTATGAATCTTTCCTTTAAGGACCCCTATGTGTGGTATTAGTTCATGCATCTATCTATTAGTGGAGCTTTTGTTCTCTTTTATTGCATTTTTTCTTTCCTTTTTTGTCATTTTCTTTTTCTTTTGACTTTCACATTTCAAGAAGTGGACATAAGGTTTGAGCAAGGACATTCCTCACTCATTAGGTAATCTTTCATAATTACCCACATATGGAGAGGAAATTGTGGAAGGAAGGGGTAAAAGAAATGGGTGAATTGACTTTCAATCATGTGTTCTAGCAAGTCCAAGTAGTGTGCTGGTAAGAATGTAGCACAAACTATGAGCTTAATAATTGCACTTTAGTCAATCCAACATTCAGATAAAAGAAAATGCAATGAGAACTATTCCTCATATACTTTAGGTTTTTAAAAAAAGGATTAATCCACACAAGTAGTTGCATGTGACCATGAAGGCTAGATCTAACTGGTTTGTGAATGCTTTGACGAAGGTTGCAAAATATGGTACCAAGTCGACATGGAGAATATCAACGACAACCAAGAGTAGGACTGGAAGAAGACGATGAAGTCGAGGGGGAGGCCATGGGCCTACCACCCCTCCATGCCACCTTGACCAGTCTAGTACAATGGACTCCGTGCACCACTCCACCCTTTCCACGTTCCCCCCCAAATAATACCTCCTTACCCTTATAAAATTCCCCGTCCTTAAGCGAATGAAGGATATACCACCCCTTTCTCCCCTTTTGCTACTGTCGGATAGAGAGAGAGAGACCCTCTCCTTGGTGCCAACTTGAGGTAAGAGGAAGAGGGAGGGAGAGGAGGAGAGAGGGAGGGATAGAGGAGGCTTGAAGGGCTCGACACACTATTCCCCATTTTTGTTGTCAAGGTAGAGAGAAGGAAAAGAAAGGGAGGTGAGAAGAGAGAGGATAAGAAGAAGAAGAGGGAGAGAGAGTGTGTGTGAGAGAGGGAGAAAGACTCCTTGAAGATTCTCCCCTTTCCCTCCTTAGAGGGTGTCCCACACATTCCTTCTCTCCATGTTGCCGTGAACCCATACCTTGTTTCTGCAAGTTTTCTACATTTTTCTCCCCAACTAGCCCTTGCTAATTGAGTACAAGACATGAAAGTCCTATGCAAAGCATGTCTAAAAGATAAGAGATCAGGGATGGTACCCAAGCGGACATTGTCTCACCCAAATGGGAGTTCCTTCATGGGCAACGAAGCCTCGGGCATGTTAGATTTTGGGTTGTAAGTAATGAACTTCAAATTTAATAAGAAGCTTGTTTTGATTTTCGCATAAGGCATGTTAGATGCCGCATGAGAATAGCTCATGGAAAGGTATAGGTTTCACCCCAGATATTCAAAAGATAAAGTTGCAAAGTACGGGTATCAAGGGAAGCTAATTGTATTTAGATGCTATGCGACATACTTGCACATAGCATAATAGCATTCCAAGGTATTGTTGACTCTCCTTTTCTGGAAAATAATGGATAAGTATTTTACCACACTGGAAGTACATTGAGCTTGCACGCTTGAAAGATCACATGGTAAGTAACCTAACCTAGAGGAAGTTCAATATTGAAACTCTAGTGCATAGTTAACACAAACAATGATCATAAGGATTATATCTAAGACATTTTGAGATTCATCATATAGTGACTATGTTATCAATCCTATTTGGGGTTAGGCTAGATGCAACAACAACCTTAGGGCAAGCAAAGAGATCAAGGACTAGGAAACCCTAAGTCAAAGAATCGATGCTTTTGTACTCGAGGAAAAGGTCAGGTTGTCGATCAATTTAGTGCTGAATAGAATTTACATTATTGCATTGTTGTATGAGACCTTGGCATGTGTCTTAGGCGATGTGTTAAGTAAATTTTGGATGGAACCCCTTAGATTCCAAGGGGGAGAGCGAGTATGCAATGGAAGGGTTATCACGACTATTCTTACAATGTTGGAAAGGAGTACCATTGTTTGTTGGTTGATCAAATAATGTCCTAAATGCTCTTGCATTAAATTGACTATTGCATGTGATCTGGATGATTATTCCAAGTGCTTGTGCTTGATGGTAAATGCATGGCAGGGGTTTGTGATGACAAGTTGCCATAGAAAATAAAGGAATGTTTCCTTTGAAGATGATATTAGGTTGATTACATTGATTGTGTCTGATCCTTAATTGGATTATTTAAATAAGGATATTTGCACAGGTGGATCATATCCAAGATTGCACCGCGGATTACAACGAGAGGGCACTACTCGATTCACAGGCAAAAGGTTGTGTGATGAAAAGGCCAATCACAAAAGTTGTGTGTCACTCCTAGGTCTCTTGGGGTCAGCGGAGCTCTAGACACCCCTTGTCGAGTCCGGAATAGAGTTATAGACTACCGTGAGCCCAACATTTAGGGCATTGGGAGATCCTATTCTAGATACTCGATGGAAATTATGGAGCCATGTGATTCGGACCGGGACTTTTGTTGGGCAGAAGAGATATATAATTCTCCTGTATGGGGAGGAGACAAAGATTAACTTGAGATAAGTTAAGAAACTTATTTTTACTTTGTTGTCAAAAGACTGCTTGCTCTGTTCTCGTGTCTGTGCCATAAGCTACACGAACAAACCATGTTCCCTAAAAGACTTAATTAATGAGAGTGATTTTAAATGTCACACATAAATGTGATAGGATCTAATTGGAAAACTAAAGCTATCAAGGGAAGCAAGTGGGCAGAACTCTCGATGAGTGTGTCCAACGGCAAGGTGGTCCCAGAGAACTAGGAGGCTTCTCACAAGGTTCTACCGTTGTTTGATATTTAGGCATTCACTACAAAGATACTGAGGCATAGTGACCATGCTTTTCGACGCAAAATAGAGGCGTCTCTATTTGCGTCAACGAAAATAGCGATAGTGCTCAAACGAAAAAACATGGACCAAAACCGGAGCGCGTTATTTTGTGCGAACAAACAAAAGAGAGAGCGAAAGGGAGAGCCAACTCCATCTTGAATTTGAGAGGGAGAGGGAGAGAAAGAGAGAAAGAGGAAGAAAGAAAGTTTCTCACCGCCGTCGCTGTTGAGATATCGAGCTCCACTCGTGATACGCCAGGGTGACCGTTGTGCATTTATGTCACCGACTTGTCAGTTGCAGACGCGGTTGGTACACCGCCGATGAATAATAGCTACATGATAGCTATCCTTATCTACTCTAGTTCGTGGCTCAGTTAGTATGCCACCTTAGTTAGTTGAGTTTGGTTTTGAGACCCATATAGGGTTCTTCTATTTCTTTGTAAGAGAGTTTTTTTGGCTTACACAACTAAGAAGAGGAAAACTGTTTTCAGCCTCCACCCTTGTGTGTCTTCCCCCATTGTGCAAGCAAGAGAGCTTCAAGCGAGACTCCTTCCTTCTCTCCCACAATCTTGACATGGTATCAGAGCCTTGTTCGTGGTAAGGAGCTCAAGAAAGCAAGCCAAGCTTGTGGTGTTCTGGTAAGAGGAGCAGTGTTGCTTTCATTTTCTATTTTGGGAGCAGATCTCTGTAGGTAGCACAGCCAAAAATTGCAGGAGTGCATTGTCTCAGGTTGAGACGCCCTTCGTGGTGAAGCAAGAGGGCAGTATATGCTACAGGAGAGAGCACTCAGGAAAAGGCTCAGTTTTATGCTGTTCAGCCACTGTTCTACAGGTCGATGAAAAGTTACTGTAGAAATTGCATCGTATGCTTGTGCGTAGAGACATTGGGAGTTTCAGAATCATCCTTGGTTCCTATTTATCCAAAATCGTCACTAGGAAGTGACTGTGTGGTCAAATACCACTTTCGCCAGTTTTGCAGATTTGCCCTTGTGAGGGTGAAGCTGAGTTTTTGCAGTGACAGAATTTTTCGCAGTGTTCTGTAATGGCGTCTAATTCTCTTTCACAGATTGTAACTGAAAAGCTTGACAAGAACAACTTCCAAGCATGGAAGTTTAGAATGACGAATTTCCTTATGGGAAAAGGATATTGGGAATTTGTTGCAGGAAATGAAGAAGAACCAGTTCTTCCTGATGTTCCCAATCAACAGCAAATGCAGGCATTCAAAGCATGGCATGAGAGAGCCAGGAAAGTTATGTACTGGCTGTCTATCAGCATTTCAGACTCTATGATTGTGCATACTCTGTCAAAGATGTATAGCACAAATACGCAAGCCAGGAAAATGCAGCTCAAGCAAGAGTTGCACAATGTGCAAAGAGAAAATATGAGCATCAATGACTACCACATGAAGATGAAGAAGATTGCAGATGCACTTGCTTCCATTGGGTCGCCAGTGGAAGATGATGATTTAGTTTCTGTGACCTTGAATGGTCTAGGAAAGGATTATGCACAGTTTCGGACATCCATTTCAGTTCGTGAAAGATTTCCTGATTTTGAGGAGTTGATTGCTCTTCTAATTTCTGAGGAACAGAGAAATGGTGGTGCATCTTCTTCAGGAGGAACTTCAAAAGAAGCTGTCTTCTACTCAAATGCTGGAAGAGGTAGAGGCAGAGGTAGAGGAGGCCGATTTGGAGGCCGTGGTAGAAATCAGAATATGCAGCAAACTCAAGAAAACCAGTCCTATGGAGGAGGACGTGGTAACTCTAGAGGCAGGGGGAGCCAAAGACGTCGTGGTGGATGGCAAAGAGGCCAAAATGCAAACAGTAATGTTGAATGCTACTATTGTGGTAAAATGGGTCATATGGCTAAAGACTGCTATAAAAAGCAGAATGACATCATGAATGGAAAACTGCAACAAGGAAATTATGCATCCTCTAGTAGACAAGGTGATGACAGAAATGAGCATCTGTTTATGGTGCAGCACATGAACAATTCTGTGACAAGTGCAGAAGAAAGCAACGATGTATGGTATGTTGACTCAGGTGCATCAAACCACATGACAGGTCATGCAGAATGGATGGAGGATGCAAGGAAAATGGAAAAACCAGGATTTGTGGAGACTGGTGATGATACTGCACATCCTATTGTTCTGATTGGAAAAATTCCCTTGTCTATGCAGGATGGGAAAAAGAAATACCTGTCCGATGTATTTCATGTCCCGAATATCACCAAGAATCTGGTTTCTGTTGGTCAAATGATTGAACAGGGTTTGCAGGTCAGATTTAATCCTCATGGATGCTTTGTTGAGGATATGAAAAATAAAGGTCGCTTGATAGCAAAAGGAAAGAAGAAGGGCAGAATGTTTACATTGGATGCAGACATGTCTGAATTGAGTGCAGCAATGTTTGCACATGGGACCGGTGTAGTTGCAGATATTGATATCTGGCATAAACGCATTGGTCATGTTAATGTACAGCGGCTTAAATCAATGCAGGCCCAAAATATTGTTGCAGGATTGCCAAAATTCAAGGTTTCAGAAATGCATAAGGTATGTGAAGCCTGTCAGTTTGGAAAACAGGCAAGGAAACCATTTCCTAGACATGCTCAAGAGAGTAAGAAGCCATTTGAATTAATCCACTCTGATGTATGGACAACTAAAGCTGCATCTCTTGGAGGCTGTCATTATTTTGTCAGTTTTATTGATGACTATAGCAGAAAAGTTTGGGTGTATTTTATGAAAAAGAAAAGTGAAGTTTTTGGGCATTTCAAAACTCTTAAAGCGATGGTTGAAAAAGAAACAGGCCTGTAGATAAAATGCCTAAGGTCAGATGGAGGGGGAGAGTACCTCTCAAATGAGTTTGCAAGGTTCTTGCAGGAGCATGGCATAAAGCAGCAATACTCATGCAGTCATACCCCACAACAAAATGGAATTGCAGAAAGGAAAAACAGGCATATTGGAGAGGTATCTCGTGCCATGCTCAATGAAAAAGACTTGCCAGATTTTTATTGGGTTGAAGCAGTTGCTACAGCAGTCTACATAATGAATAGGACTCCCACTGCATCAATACATGGAATGACTCCAGAGGAGAGGTATACTGGTAGGAAACCAGATATTTCTCATTTGAAAATTTTTGGTTGCATTGCCTATGTACATGTGCTAGATGAGCTGAGATCCAAGTTGGATCCAAAAGCTGAGAAGTGCATCTTTATTGGTTACTCTCTGCAGCAAAAAGGTATAGATGCTATAACCCTTCTACTCGTAAGTTTACAGTGAGCAGAGATGTTGTTTTTGATGAGATGAGTAGCTGGTATAAACCAGTAAATGTGATTGATGATGTAGATGCACAAAATGGTAATGCTGCGCAAAATTCACAGCAGCAGTCACAAAATATTAGTGGACCTGGAGCGTCCTCTAGTAGTGGTTCACATTCTTCACCATGGACAGGCAGACTGAGATCAGGAGAATCTTCTCAAAGCAATGCAGATAGTGGTATGCAAGTATCACGAAAAGGAAAAGAGAAGGTTGATCAGCCCATGTTTGATGTGAATGCAGGTCATTCTTATGTGGATGGTGAATCCAGTGGCTCAGAACAGAGCATTGATGATGAGTTGGGTATTCCTTCTATTGTTACACCTGGAGTAAGGA